>NC_136636.1:2553824-2726324 GCF_949748355.1 Melanostigma gelatinosum
CACTTCAGACCAGAGCATCCTGGTATTTTGGTGCACTACATTTAACATACGTATTGAACGTATACTTAATCTAGTTCGGGTATTCGACCGCTCGCTTCCTGCATGTCGGCAGTAGTAGAATTATAAAATGCATAATTGTAACTGCACAACAGCTGCTAGTAAAGACAACCGGGGTCAGCGACGCCCAGTAATCCGTTATCCATGTTGAATTAACCTGGTAGGACACGTCACGACTGCTAAGAACCAATCAAGAAGAGAACGTGGGCGTCTAAGGTCTCCGTTTCTCCCTTCACCACTACAACGCAACCCCGGAGGTTTAGCGTGTTCAAACGTCTCCGTTTTAGGGGTTCTACAACGGCCTAAACGTAGCTAAAATATAAATATATGTTTTAAAACGAAAAATGTACTTGTGTGGACGTATCCAGAGACCTACAAACCTGCAGCAGAGTGTGAAAGGGAGGAAGGAAACAAGATAAACACAATGAGGAGGAAGGGAAGGAAAGGAAGAGGAAGTGAGGCTGCGAGGAGGCGAAACCAGCTGAGATCTGATCGGGACTCATGGGGGGGGGGGGGTTTGTTCAGAACTTTATGTGACCCTCCAGAACAAACGTGCTGACGAGGTCGATGTAGATCAAATGTTGTGATGTGTTTTCTTTACCTCTACAAGCTCCACTACACTGATCAGTACTCATTAGTCGTACTCATTAATACTCTGCATCGGTCTGTGAATTAAGAGAAGAAACATTCCTTTATTCGTCCCACAGTGGGGAGATTATTCTCTGCATTTGACCCATCCCTGTATATGTAGGGAGCAGTGGGCTGCCAATGACAGGCACCCGGGGAGCAGTTTGGGGTTCAGTGTCTTGCTCAGGGACACTTCGACAAAGGACACGGTGCAGCCGAGGATCGAACCGGTGACCTTTCGGTTGGCGGACAACCCTCGCTACCCAGTCAGCCACGGTCGCCCCCATTACTGCTTAGCTGTGATATTAATGCCACAATAAAATGACCTGCTTCACGTCAGCAGACTGTCTGATGGTCTGGTTCATCCATCTCCGTTTCAATTCAGTGATTTAGTGGCGTATTTATTACCACGCCCCCTTGCGATGACGTCACCACAACGACGTTTTGAAGCATGTTTTCCTCCATTAAGGTTTTTTAATCTTTAAAAACGAACTCATCTCATTCTTTAAGTGTCTCCCTATAACACCTGAAGGAGGACAGCCGGGAGAGAAAATCCACCTGTCCTGGGGGGGGGGCGGGGTTAAGACAGGTGTATATGAGGTCATAACAAAAACAACCGATACGTCTTTGCACTTGTTATGACTGATTGTTGTGTGTCGTTGAACCTTATTTTACTTGTGTGTGTCCGAGCATCTCTGTCACAGCTGCAGCAGCTGCATCGCCTCCAACCAGACTCCATTCAAAGAACCGAGGATTTAAACGTGGCCTCCTCCACCCGCAGACTGCCACGGAGGGCGGTGGTGAACAAACCCGGACCAACTTCTGAGTGTTTGACTACAATATAGAGCAATACCATGCATTATGTGTGCGCCGAATTCACCTGTAGGTCATGAAGACTTGCAAAAAGCCCAAAGTCGTGTTCGAAAAACGACCAAAGCCCCACAAACAAGCGGGACTGTTTTTAATTGTCGGTTTTTTAAAAGGTATTTGGTTTTCTGACCTTTCTTTACAAAAGAAACGCAGTCCCTACGGAAATAGACATGCGTCAGATTGTGACTTAAAATCACAGCTAACGTAAGCTAGCTTCGTCCCCAGGTGTGGGGGGGAAAACCCTTACCTGAGTCTCGCGCTACGGTCGCGAGGAGCGGGCGGTGGTTGCCATTTTAAAGCTGTTTACTTTCCTGGCAAAAAAAATGAACAAAATCCCATCAAGCCCCCTTTAAGTGTGGAGTCGCTGTCGGTGTATGCAGATTAACAGCCGGTTGTTCCAACACATTCAGCCGGTAGAACCGGATCACCGGCCCCGCTGTGTGAGGCTCTGTTTACGAGTTAAACACTGTACGAGGCTCCGGTGTCTCCACTGAACCCCCGGTCTGAAGCGAGCTGAGGGGCTGTGCGTCAGCCTCTCTTCAGCAGCTGCTCTGAACGCAGCGGCGTCAAGTTACACACCAACACCCTGTTAACAACACGGGACACTTCCGGTCACATTTTCAAAATGTTGTTTTTTCTCTGCTCTCGCCCCCCACCCCCTTTTTTATTAAATGTATTTTTGTTTGTGTATGTATATAAATATATATATATATATATATATTATTATTTTTCCTATTTTTCTATTTATTATTTATTATTTATGTGTAGATTGAAATGTGCCCCATATTATTATTAACTAACCGCATTAACCGGATCACACCAAAGATGGATATATTATATATATATATATATAATTTCATCATTGTAAAATATCAGATCTAAAGAATAACAAGTGTGTGTCATCACTGAAACTTAATTAAACTGAATTAGACCAAAGTAGAAAATTAAAGATGACATTTTAATCGTTGAATTTCAAGATAGATTTAATAAATTAAAAGTCAATAAAACAAACAAAATAATGAAAGAAAGAAATACACTTTTCAAAACACAAAAGGCTACAATTTAAATAATATATCACATTAATTTCGTACGTACAACTGTCATGTGATCAGAGTCCTGTGCTCACTATTAATTAAAAGGGAGAATTAGTAATTATTCAAGCAAAAATGTGAATTCTGTTTTTTAATGCCAAAACAAAGTTAAAGGACTTCCGGTGACACTTAGACTCATTCTGTGTGACTTGATGGAGCTTCAGTGCAGAGAGAAAAGAGGAGAAACAGCGACACCTGGTGGACAAAACCTTCATCACAGCGAGGAGCCCCGAGGCCAGCGAACACTTCACCACCATAGAAGAAGAAGAAACAAAAGGTCAGCGAACACTTCACCACCATAGAAGAAGAAGAAACAAATCAACTAAAATGTGAGGTTTTCTGAACATTTAAACCATAAACTACTGTTTAAAGTGTGTAACCTAACGCAATATCGATGTTTCTCTTCTTTCCTTCAATAAATATTCAAACAGAAAACAGAAAATTGTATAATTCAGACACCAAATCAGTTATTTACGTGACAGAACTTGGATTTGATTTTCTGTCCTGTCGGTCATTATTGAACCACAACTTGGCCCTAAATATTGATTTAGTCTTCGGGGTCCTCTGCAGTCTGAAGAGGTTCAAACTGTGATTTGTTCAGCTGCTATTCCAACAGTTCTAACATTAAACTAACTTTATTCTTCTATTGTAAAACTCTGTTGATTCCAGCTTGTTGTCGGCTGCTTTATTGTGAAAACACGTGACACTGAAACAGGAAACTGGCTCTGTTCTGGGAGTCGAACACGAGTCTGTGGTGGAGGTTTTAGAGAAGAAGATGTTTCTTTCTATTTTAGTTGAATTCTTTACTTCATTAATTGACTTTACTCTTATTACTATTGTGTTCTACTTTGCTACGGTGTCAGTAATATTCCTCTTACAGTTAATCATTGTTTTTCTATTGTTCATATATGTTTATATTTCTATTCTATTTTTTTTTTGTTATGTTGTCATCTTTCATGAAACTCTGGCACAAGAATTTCCTTCAGGATTAATAAAGTTCTATCTCATCTTATTTAAATCTGCTTCCAGTTTCTTTTACCTTTGATGGAGATTAATTCTCTTATTAAACTGTTCAGACGGATCTTTCTCTCTTTCAGTTGTTGAGCCGTTGAACAGCATTTTGTTCTCCCCTCACTTTATTTGTGACTATCTGAACACACTTTACACACAAATGCTGCAGGTTCACCAGAAACCCCTTCAGCTCAGACTCCAGCGGGGCCTCCAGCAGGGACCGGTCCACCGTGGACAGACCCAGATCCTCCAGCAGAGACCGGTCCACCGTGGACAGACCCAGATCCTCCAGCAGGGACCGGTCCACCGTGGACAGACCCAGATCCTCCAGCAGAGACCGGTCCACCGTGGACAGACCCAGATCCTCCAGCAGGGACCGGTCCACCGTGGACAGACCCAGATCCTCCAGCAGGGACCGGTCCACCGTGGACAGACCCAGATCCTCCAGCAAGGACCGGTCCACCGTGGACAGACCCAGATCCCCCAGCAGGGACCGGTCCACCGTGGACAGACCCAGATCCTCCAGCAGAGACCGGTCCACCGTGGACAGACCCAGATCCTCCAGCAGAGAGCGGTCCACCGTGGACAGACCCAGATCCTCCAACAGAGAGCGGTCCACCGTGGACAGACCCAGATCCTCCAGCAGGGACAGGTCCACCGTGGACAGACCCAGATCCTCCAGCAGAGAGCGGTCCACCGTGGACAGACCCAGATCCTCCAGCAGGGACAGGTCCACCGTGGACAGACCCAGATCCTCCAGCAGAGACCGGTCCACCGTGGACAGACCCAGATCCTCCAGCAGAGAGCGGTCCACCGTGGACAGACCCAGATCCTCCAGCAGAGAGCGGTCCACCGTGGACAGACCCAGATCCGGCTTCACTGACATCTTCGACCTGCAGTCGGACCTCCGGAGGGAGGAGGAGAGCTCAGCTCCCAGCGTCGTCCTCGTCGTCGTCTTCTAAAGCAGTGGTCCCCAACCCCCGGGCCGCGGACCGGTACCGGGCCGCGGGTCATTTGGTACCGGGCCGCACAGAAAGAATAAATAACTTTTTTTCATTTCATTGATTATCAGAGTCGGAAAGATATTTTATTTTGAAAAATGACCGGATTCTCTCCCAATTACATGCGCCTGTCTCTCTTGACACATGTCAACACGCTTGTCACGAGCGTTACTTCCCAACCACAAAAGACCCACGAACTGCGAAGGAATGGATCCGCGACCCATTTGTGAACAAACCAGGTGAATCGAGCTTATCCGTGCCAGAGGGAGATCAGCTGCTGGAGCTTGAAAATGACGGCGGCCTTAAAAGTATGTTTGGGACAACAACTCTGCCGGTGTTAAATGTTAAATTACGAAGTACAAGTGGGAGTTTTGCTGGACAGAGTTCGAATCCAGGTTGTTGCGATCTTTCCATAAATGTATTTTCTTCCATGTATTTCTTCATACGTGGCTGTGATGCAGTGCTCACTTATACAATCATAATCCCTGCAATTGATATGAGATGTGTCTTTTAGATCTCCAGCAATATGTTTGTGAAAGTGTGACGAAACAGGCGACAGAGGCAGAAAACCGCTGCAGCTGTTAAGCGAACACAACACGCGCACAGAAGGAAAACCAGTAGGTCCAGAAACCAGTAGGGACGTAACACCGGTCCGTGGAAATATTTTATAACATGAAACCGGTCCGTGACGCAAAAAAGGTTGGGGACCCCTGTTCTAAAGGGACTCTGGTGCTCAGAAACACTACCACTTTAGTCCACAGGGGGCGCCAGAATCAACACACGATAAAACTTCCTGTGTTAAAGTGAATAAAAAACTTTATTTTTTGCTTTAATTATCCTACGTTGAATATATCATCTTATCTTGTGTTAAGACGATGTCAACAAGTGGCTTGTTTATAGTGTAATATTTTATAAAATACTCATTGTCTTTCATTTTTTATACATATATGTTTTTCTATGGATTGCTTTTTATAATGGTATTTTGTAATTCTATTGAAACTGTATATCACTGCTGGTACTTTGTGTCTAACGTTCAGATGTCATGCAACAAATACTGATAAAATAAAACAACTTTGTTCGTGATATTGCAGGTTATGAACACTTTGTGTCACAGGATAAACAGTTCAACATCCGAGCAGCATGGTGTCTCTCCAGGAGAATAAAGCACCAAAACAGCAGCATTTCTGTCCTTTATTGTCTTCATGTCAACAAAAACATTTCTGCCGCAGCTTCTACTTTTATCTAACATGTTAATCAGAACAGAACGTCCCTTTACAAGCCGCAAATAAGTCAAAAATAAAAATAAGTCTGTTTTAGATTTGACTCTTCATTTATACAGTTAAAAGTCTAAAGTGCTCTATAATCAAGACATTAAAAATGATTTCAATGATTGTACAATATTCACCATCAACAATTGTTTTAAAAAACATCCAAATGTAAGGCTTCAGTTACACTTTAATGTGATCTGTGAGAGGAGGTCATGGGGGTAAAAACAATATATATACGGTGCAGCCGAAGACACAATTATTTCATATTTACAACAAGACGTCTCATTATAAGACGTTCTCTTGTCATCATTAATCGCAGTCGTGTCACAATTAAAAGTCAAATATCTCGAGGTAATTTGTAACTAAATTAAATGTAATCAGCATCTCAGAATTACAAGAAAAGCAAAGTTCTGTATCTTGTAATAATGTGAGATGAAAGATATTGTCACGTTGTTACGACTTCCATGAAGTAAAAGATTTGCATGTTTTAATTAAAAGAGAGAAATATTGTGTGAGTATTATTGTGACTTCTGTGTATTATGTGTATTATATTCTCTCTCCAGTACAGCCGCTGTACAGTAAATCTCAATAATTCAAACGGGATACAAATGACATAAAACAGAAGTTTCATGACGGACGTGTTAATCGTGAACAATCTCTCTCGTCCACGAACACGGAGATGAGATTTAGGCACAATTTGTTCCAACGGACGTTTTCTTTGACACAGTTTATTATTTCTACGACAGAAGAGTTTCTGTGATTAGAACAATACGAGATCATGTGTTCTTGTTTTTGTTGTTGTTTGGGGAATACGGCAAAAAAAACAACAGCAAAAAAAACAATCTAAATCTTAAAATTGTGACTTCTTATCTGGTGATAACAGAAACAAATCTCCAAATTATGATGTAATTTATTTTGTTTTATATAATTTAGTTTTAAAATAAATAAATATATAAAACTATTCATAATTATATAATAAGGAAGTTGTAACAAGGACAATAATCTCAAAATTATTGCTTCCATGTCATATAGTTATAACTAAGCGAGATACAAAACACATAATTATCAGATTGTTTTCTTGTAATTTGACTTCTGTATACCATAATTATAATTATTTAGCATTTATTCAAACTAATGTTTCCTGTGATAATGATATTGAATTATATGTGTTCATAATTACGACTTCCGTGTTTGATAATCATGAGTTAGCGTCTTAATAAAAGATAATTAAATGTAACTAAATGTGTCTAGTCATGATAATTTACAAATTATTATTTAACTTGTGAAAATCTGCTTCCATCATTTGTATAACCAATAATAAGTATTTTTTTTATTTTGTAATTACGTACACAGTAAGAAATTCATAATAATATTTTTCCCAGATTTATTTATTTACTTTCTTCTGTGTGACGTCTTCATTTTATTGTAATTTAACAGAGAAAATGAGATTCTGAGATCTGTCTTGACTTCTATCATCATAATTAAATTCTCACTTTGTAATCACGAGATGAAATGCAATAAAACACATTTATTGCATTTTTTAAATTTCTCATAATAAATGAATCTCGTCAGAATTTCGTCATCACAAGAAAACGTATTAGTTATTAGACTTGAATCTCGTATTAACTAAATGTTTTCTTGGAATAAGACGTAACTACATCTCATAATAACGAGAAAAAGTTGTATCTTATAATTTCGAGAGTCTCGTATTTATGACTTCTGTTTCTTATAATTATGACTTCTGCATATTGGAGTTATGGCTTCTGTACACCGTAGTTATGACTTCTATCTTTAAAATTACTTTGATTGACAAAAAGAAGATTCTCTCATTTACAAGATCTTTTCTTGTAATTGTGAGAAAATATTTCCCGTTTCCCAAACGTCTTTCTGTGACACGTCAGGAAACAGGAACCGACAACGAATCGTAGTCCTTCCTTCTGAGCAGAAAGACGCTGAACAGTCGTCCACCAGGTGTGGCGAGTCAGGTAATCCATCCCATCATGAACGGCGTGTCAAACACCGTCTCAGGTGTGTTTACTCTGATCTGCCGCTTCTTGTTGGTCTCGAGTCTCCTGAGAGATATCACAGCTGTTCTGTCCAGCATCTGGACAGTGTGTCCCGGAGTGTCCTTAGTGCGTCAACAGAGTGTCCACGGTGTGTCCTCGGTGTGTTTATGACCCCAGAGTATCCCTAGAGTGTCCTCGATGTGTCGTTAATGTGTCCTCAGTGTGTCTCCAAAGTGTCCTCAGTATGGTTGTGTCCTCAGATTGTCCTCAGTGCTACCTCAAAGGGTTCTCAGAGTGTCTTCAGAGCTTCCTCAGTATGTTCATGTCATCAGATTGTCTTCAGTGTGTTTATGACCTCAGTGTATTCCAAGAGTGGCCTTGATGTGTCCTCAGTGTGTCCCCAGAGTGTCCTCAGTATGCTTGTGTTCTGAGAGTGTCCTAAGTGTGTCTTCAGTATGTTTGAGTCCTCAGAGTGTCTTCAGTATGCTTGTGTCCTCAGGGTGTCCTCAGTATGCTTGTGTCCTCAGGGTGTCCTCAGTATGCTTGTGTCCTCAGGGTGTCCTCAGTATGCTTGTGTCCTCAGGGTGTCCTCAGTATGCTTGTGTCCTCAGGGTGTCCTCAGTATGCTTGTGTCCTCAGGGTGTCCTCAGTATGCTTGTGTCCTCAGGGTGTCCTCAGTATGCTTGTGTCCTCAGGGTGTCCTCAGTATGCTTGTGTCCTCAGGGTGTCCTCAGTATGCATGTGTCCTCAGGGTGTCCTCAGTATGTTTGAGTCCTCAGAGTGTCTTCAGTATGCTTGTGTCCTCAGGGTGTCCTCAGTATGCTTGTGTCCTCAGGGTGTCCTCAGTATGCTTGTGTCCTCAGGGTGTCCTCAGTATGCTTGTGTCCTCAGAGTGTCTTCAGTATGCTTGTGTCCTCAGGGTGTCCTCAGTATGTTTGAGTCCTCAGAGTGTCTTCAGTATGCTTGTGTCCTCAGACTGTCCTGTGAACATGTCGACGGTCTCCTTCTTAGTTTTCTTTGTCCTGCAGGACAGCAGTTGTCTCTACACCTCCTTCTCTTCTTTACTATGAAACGACGTCCGTCTCAGATTTTCCTTCACTTTGACAAACTCCGGAGCTTTCAGGTTTTCCTCCTGCTCCTTCTCCTGCTGTTTGTCCAACTGCAACACCGAGAGACAAAACATCAAAGACAGCACAAGAGACAAAACGTTAAAGACAACGCGGAGAGACAAAACATCAAAGACAACACAAGAGACAAAACGTTAAAGACAACACAAGACACAAAACGTTAAAGACAACACAAGAGACAAAACGTTAAAGACAACACAAGAGACAAAACGTCAAAGACAACACAAGACACAAAACGTTAAAGACAACACAAGAGACAAAACGTTAAAGACAACACAGAGAGACAAAACGTTAAAGACAACACAGAGAGACAAAACGTTAAAGACAACACAAGAGACAAAACGTTAAAGACAACACAAGAGACAAAATGTTAAAGACAACACAAGAGACAAAACGTTAAAGACAACACAAGAGACAAAACGTTAAAGACAACACAAGAGACAAAACGTTAAAGACAACACAAGAGACAAACCGTTAAAGACAACACAAGAGACAAAACGTTAAAGACAACACAAGAGACAAAACGTTAAAGACAACACAAGAGACAAAACGTTAAAGACAACACAAGAGACAAAACGTTAAAGACAACACAGAGAGACAAAACGTTAAAGACAACACAAGAGACAAAACGTTAAAGACAGCACAGAGAGACAAAACGTTAAAGACAACACAAGAGACAAAACGTTAAAGACAACACAAGAGACAAAACGTTAAAGACAACACAAGAGACAAAACGTTAAAGACAACACAAGAGACAAAACGTTAAAGACAACACAAGAGACAAACCGTTAAAGACAACACAAGAGACAAAACGTTAAAGACAACACAAGAGACAAAACGTTAAAGACAACACAAGAGACAAAACGTTAAAGACAACACAAGAGACAAAACGTTAAAGACAACACAGAGAGACAAAACGTTAAAGACAACACAAGAGACAAAACGTTAAAGACAACACAAGAGACAAAACGTTAAAGACAACACAGAGAGACAAAACGTTAAAGACAACACAAGAGACAAAACGTTAAAGACAACACAAGAGACAAAACGTTAAAGACAACACAAGAGACAAAACGTTAAAGACAACACAAGAGACAAAACGTTAAAGACAACACAGAGAGACAAAACGTTAAAGACAACACAAGAGACAAAACGTTAAAGACAACACAGAGAGACAAAACGTTAAAGACAACACAAGAGACAAAACGTTAAAGACAACACAAGAGACAAAACGTTAAAGACAACACAAGAGACAAAACGTTAAAGACAACACAAGAGACAAAACGTTAAAGACAACACAAGAGACAAACCGTTAAAGACAACACAAGAGACAAAACGTTAAAGACAACACAAGAGACAAAACGTTAAAGACAACACAAGAGACAAAACGTTAAAGACAACACAAGAGACAAAACGTTAAAGACAACACAGAGAGACAAAACGTTAAAGACAACACAAGAGACAAAACGTTAAAGACAACACAAGAGACAAAACGTTAAAGACAACACAAGAGACAAAACGTTAAAGACAACACAAGAGACAAAACGTTAAAGACAACACAGAGAGACAAAACGTTAAAGACAACACAAGAGACAAAACGTTAAAGACAACACAAGAGACAAAACATCAAAGACAACACAAGAGACAAAACGTTAAAGACAACACAAGAGACAAAACGTTAAAGACAACACAAGAGACAAAACGTTAAAGACAACACAGAGAGACAAAACGTTAAAGACAACACAAGAGACAAAACGTTAAAGACAACACAAGAGACAAAACGTTAAAGACAACACAGAGAGTAGTTGTGTGTTGTGTGTGTACTGTCGTGTGTGTTACCTCGTCCAGTTTCTGGTGTCTCTTCAGAAGCTCCGCCTCCAGAGGAGAAACCTTCTTGCGAGCTTCTTCTTCCTGTTTCCTCTGTTTGATCAGCTGATCTCTTTTCCTCGACTCCAGAACTCTCTGCAGCTCCGGCTTCGCCTCCACACTCGTCCCGCTGCCTCTGAACACAAACACACACACACACACACATACATATTATATTCACATATCAGACATTATGACGAACCAACTGTGATCGACTGACAGACACTGATACTGATGCATCAACAACAAGCTGACATCGATCAGTACATCACCTCAGCTCGTACAACAAAACACAGTATGACAGCTAAAGACAGCTAAGCTGAACATATGCGTGTGTGTGTGTGTGTGTGTGTGTGTGTGTGAATAAATATAACAGAGTGAAATATTTTATTTTTTCCGACTTGTATCTGAATGAGTGAAGTGTGTTTCCTCCAGCAGAGGGCAGTATGCTATAACTACAAATAAAACTGAACAAACGCATCATGATGTGTTTCTGCACACACACACATTATGTGTGCGAGTCTGGACGTGTGTGTCTGCGACATGCACATGCAGAAATTCGCATGTAAAAAGATAAATGTCTTCACATGTGATGTAATTTAGCACAAAGATTTGTGGTGTTTTTTACTTATTAACAGTCTTTGTGTCAGTTTTCTTGGTGCATAATTAGTATTTTTTCTCTTCGCTCTCAGCTTGAAGTTCTGAGTTCAAGTTCCGGTTGATTTGTGGCACAGCAGATGAGTGTGTTGGATTTGCCTCTGGGCCTCCTTTCAGCTTCTTTTTTCCTCCTGAAGAGACTGAAGAGGAAAAGCAACAAAACACAAAAACCTCGACCTTGTTTCTTTGCCCACCGTGTTGAAGCTCTGAGTGTGAATGAGCGACTGTGCGGAGGTGAAAACTTTCCCAGAGTCCTCGGCGTGCAGGCCTGCGAGGTGGGAGGCTGTTGCTTAGCAGCATCCGCTCGTGTCTTCAGAAACTTTACACGAGGAGACGACAGGCGTTAAAAAAAAGAAGAAACAAATACCGCTCTCTGATTGGTCAGCTCGTGGCAGCCAGCTGACCACCCTGATGGGTCCAAAGCTGAATTCTGCTGAGGGACCCGTGAGCCATGTGAACCATTTGAATAAGTAGAGCTATACCGAACAGAATGAGGCACAAACAAACAACATTTAACATATAAAAGGAAATCGTGGGAGTCTGAATGGTGCGGTTGATGGTTTACAGGTGTTTTACTTATGTTTTGTCAGTAGAGGAGATGCTGAATTATCAGCCAGCATGAGCCAAAGCTCAGTGTTATATTTGATTATTTTCTGCATTTTATATATATTTTTACCAATTTCTCAGTGGACTGAAGTTTAGAAACCTCGAGTTCGGCACTCTGGCCGTCATCATCTTGGTTGTTGTTTTTTGCAACCAGAAGTGACACGAGAGGGCGGAGCTAACCGAACGCTGAATCAGACATTTTTTTAAAGCATCCCCTGCTTTATGGTCTGTGTGACTCTAAATGGACCATAATGTACTAAATGAACATCATGCTGTATTGAAGAAGACTTGAAACTAGAGATTGAGACATAAACTCATGTTTACAATGTTTACTGAGGTAATAAATCAAGAGAGAAGTATAGTCATCTTCTCATAGACTTCTATACAATCTTCTTTTTGCAACCGAATGAGTCGCCCCCTGCTGGTCAGTAGAGAGAATGCACGTTTGAAGGCACTTCAGCATCGGCTTCCCTTTTCAGAACCAGACGTTGCCGACTGATTTATGCTCCATGACGTGGCTGAATACTTGCTGGTTGATATTTAGTAAGACATTGCATCCATATTGCCCAGTATTCCAAGCTAATCGACATTTGAATTTCAATATTTAATCAAAAAGTTGTAGCTTAACATTGATTGAGAGACGAGATACTCATTGTTTTGTAATAAAGTGCGCACATATATTGTCTCGAATGGTCCCAAACCAGGCTGCATATGCAAGTGCACACGTTATCTTTTCCGAGGTACACTTTATAAATACCGTTGCCTTTTGGCGTTTTATCAAATGTAATAAATAGTTACGTGAGCGTGAACTACGCTTAGTCAGACACAAAGTCACAGAACAGCCCTGGAGGTGGCTGACAGCAAGACACAGATGAGAGAGATGCAGAAGTACTTTTGAACATTGTTGAGGAAAGAGAAGACAAGCTGATGATCTGGAACGACAATGTGTTTCCTTCAGTGACTCGTATTCCACAATATCCTGGCACTAAAATAAGTCCTCACGATAAAAAAATGTCCTCGGTTTCGAGAAACATTTCCCAACTGACTAAAAATGTCCCTGCTTTCCACAAATGTCCTCACGTACCAAAATGTCCCCTCTCCCCACTGTTGTCCTCACATCGGCATGTAGACAAACCCACACACACACACACACACACACACACTGTTACCGTTTGCAGCTGCTCATCAGCTCTCGGTGAAGCTCCTGGTGACTCTTTGAAGCTTTGACAGGATTCACCAGCTTCTTGGGTTTGATGAGGTCGTCCTCCTCGTCTCCCTCTAGATAGTCGGGCCGGGGGACGTAGCTGGACACCGGGGACGGTTTCCTGTGGACAACCTCAGACCGGTGCTGCTGCAGGTCTGCATACGCTGAGGCTGAGGACACAATCACGAGGACGCTCACATTAAAACTTGAATCAGCTCTGCAGAGGATGAACCCTTTAGATTGCACTGACTCTATGATCTTCCCTCTGGCGCCCCCTCAGGACATCTGTAGTAATACAGTCTAGTAAAACAGGGACTTCCTCTCATGCTTTTTGTCAGAATGAAGCTTGCGTGTTTGTGAACACCATGTTTTCGGGATTTTGTCTGAACTACAGTGTTCATGTCTCCGCCTGTCCATCGTCCCCGTTTGTCTGCCAGAAGAAAGGACAGATTAACAGGCATCTGATCCGAGTCCTCGGATATTCTGGGAGACAGAGATCAGATGTCATACAGTTCACCTCACACAATGACCTCTTTCTCAAGCGCAACCAGAGACCGACGTCCGCTGCTGCTTCATATTTCACAAAAATAAAAATGAGCTCTGGGTGCCACAAGTATGTGGACAGCTATCTGGAACACCCCCGAGCTCTTCTGGTTTCAGACTTTCCTCCAGATGTTGAAGCTGCTGCAGAGATTTGTTCAGACTCCAGAGCATCAGCGAGGGCCGACCTTAAGTACATTTTTACCATGATGACGTGTTGCAGTGGATAAAAACTAATGTTGTTTCACCAAATCTGCAACATGCAACCTGTGACTTTGCAACTTGATATAATTTCCTCCCACAAAAGAAACTTTTGACCAAAGAATTTCGCCCACTGACAGTTATTCTTAAACCGGGGAGGCTGAAAACATTTCTCAGCTTTGTGTTTGAGCTGCACGACTGCGCTGCTGTTGCTCCTCCACGTTTCCACATTTACAATATGACTGAGTGAATCCAGCAGAGCGGAGATTTGAGAAAAGTCTGATTGGATGATTCTTGCAGCTTAATGCCGTCGTAGTTGTCTTCTCTCCTGCAGTTGATCTGGACTCAGTCTGCGACTTTTCACTTGATTTAATCTCAGAGTTTCCGAGAGGAGATGATTCAACAGGAGGGTTGAATCATGAGGACCGATGCAGGAAGTGTGGACGGACTTTGAGATATGCCGTGGTTTCATATTGATCTGAGACAGGACGTGCAAACTAAACCCACTCTGTAGTTTATCGACGTTTCTATGAGTGCCTGTTCTCTGGTTACAACTGTAAGCTGTGATAACTCTGTGAGAGGAAGACTGTCTGACTCCACCTCAGCCAGGAGGAAACGTGATCATGTTACACAGTAACATCAGAACATAATGTCTTTTCTCTTCTTCATCCTGAGAATTAAATCACACTGAACTTATTCAATCAGATCAAACCTGCTGCTGCAAATCCCTCAAAGCATCTTAAACCTTGCAACAAATGGCTTCGGTGAAACTCATCCTGCAGCATCAGATTTTACAAGCTGTGTACCAAATCTGCACTATAACTATAACTATACGTGGTTCTTTACATTTCTAGATTTGATTCTACATTCTGGTTTGTCTCTGTACAATAACACTGATTATAATAACAGACAAAAAATGCAAAAATAATTACACATTTATTTGAAATTAAATTTGAATTAAATTTCTAGTTTTCAAACTGAAACAAACTGGTGATGTTTTATTTATTTTTTAAATTGTACAGACTTTATGATTTGTCAATTAACGTTAATCACACAAACAGAGTTGATAACGGTTTGAACACAGCAGGTTGAAGTCTGCTTTCCTCTTACATAAACACTCGGGTCACATCGTGACATGTTGCAAAAGACAAACTAGTTTGAACTGTACAGCTATTGATCCGCTCCGAGAAAATCAATCCTGCTTTTACCATCGAGCATCAAAACGCTCTGACCAAACCAGAGAGCACCTCAGAACATTGGACCACAACACAATCAAACCCCCAAAGAATATTTGACCAAACCAGGATTTAAAAAAACAGAGAATATTGTGCAAAAGCAAAACTAAAACACAAGAGAATATTGAACCAAGCCACACGTAAAACTCTGTAGAATATTGAACCAGACAAACCAGAAATAAAGCACAAGAGAATACTGTAATAAACCAGAACTAAAACACCAGACACTATTGGACCAAACCAGGACTAAAACTCCAAGTCTTCAAGAACCCACATTCCTTTAATTCTGATTATTAGGTGTTTTATTACATAACAATCCCAGCAAAGTAAGTTGATCTGAACTCCCACTCAAATGAAATGTATCTGCCAACAGTGATTTCATCTTCATCCTACGCTCCCCACTTCCACACCAACCTCACACTGTTTTAATGTTATGCGAGCGCCACGCTGCTCTCCAACACATGACTCAGGCGTTGAATTATTCATGAGATGTAAATTATAATATAACTTTAAGGTTGGCATACTTAATTCACACCACTGCACACCCCTACAAAAAAGCCTCATTGTCAAGTCCTAAAATAATAAAATCACGTTATTAAATGCATTTTTTTATGAAATAATAGTTTCTGAGGTACATGAATTATTGACTTCTTAAACCCGCAAATAACCTCCATCTTAACGAGTAATTTATTCCTAAAATATGTAGTTACATTATTTAAATTGAATGTCCAAAATGACAGTAAAACTATTTTTGTATAAGTTTTATTCTACTCATTACACACATTTCCACACATTCAGCAAATACACTGAATAAATTCAATACAAAGCGCTGACATGCAAACAAATCTATCAAAATAACACAAATTATAAACAGCTGATAAAAAAGTGAAACAGTAAAAGTTGAAATGACGAGAGAATAAAACAAAATATCTGAAAGAAATTGTAAACACAACAACGACACACAAAATAATGCTGCACACACCCAGCAGAAAATAACAACAATAGTTATCTACAATTTAAATAAGTAAGAAAATGCTTCAGGAGGATCCAGTCAGTGCTCCTCTGCTTCTTACCAGACTTCACCATACCCTCCCTGGCTGTGGTGGACCATTTGGGGCTAATGCTTGTCCTCTGATCCATCTGATCCAGATCCAGATCCTGGTGACCCTCATGTGTTTCAGTCTGTGTGAACCGTCATGCTCCCTGTAGAGGAGCAGCAGCCCTCCACTCCTCCCGACTGAGTCATGCCGAGTGTAAAACAGCGGTCACATGATCCTCCCAGTGTTTTCCTCCTCCTCCTCCTCCTCCTCCTCCTCCTCCTCCTCCTCCTCCTCCTCCTCGTGAAGATTTCTGACAACCTGCTCTCAGACTTTTCCCACGCTGCTGTCAGGTTTTGGTTTCAAATGAAAACTGTCAACAAGTGAAAGTCTGAAGATGGTGGAGGTGAAAATTCACAGTGTTCAAAAACAACAGGGTTCATCCTCTGGGGAGAATGAATGTGCTCAGCGTATTATAAGTCCTCCAAATTAAAAGACAAAGTACATTGTTTGTGCATGACTGTTGAAACACTGTTTAAGGTTTGAAACCACTGTGAACTTTGTGACGCTGAAAATGACTTTTTAATGGAGCTAGGCTAGCAGAAACGGCGTCTCTACATCACTTCTCCTCAGTCCAAATATGGTCACTTCCTGTTCACCAGTTGCGGACGTAGTCATCGTGATGTCACTCGTTGGTTTGTGGACTGCCGTCTTGAAGCCTCTATGTTCGGCGATTTTGTCATCACCATGTTGTTTTTTTGGCAGCCAATGAACAGAAGTTACCATATTTGGAATGCGGAGGAGTGACGTAGCGACACCGTACACGGCTCCGGTCAAAGGTAGCCCCGCCCTGAAGCATACTCTGCTTTATGGTCATCCTCTCATGGACTTCTATACAATCTGACTTCTTTTTGCAACCGGAGGAGTCGCCCCCTACTGGTCGGTAGAGAGAATGCAAAGTTTTAAGACAACCAATCACAGGTCGGTTCACCCGACGGTAACCTGAGAGGGACAAACTTACCTCGGCCGTTTGGGTGCTTTCCATTTTTCACACACTGCTGCGTCGGTGGAGGCTCGTGGTCGATGTTGTACGCCTTCTGGAAAACCACAGAAGAAGAAAAAAGAGAGAATAAGGAGGGAGGACACATGACGCTGAAGCTCTGACGATGGATTCATCAGTTTGTGACGGACGAAGAGAAACCTGAGAATAATTCAGAAGTTATTGTTCTTCTGGCAGCTATATTACCCACAATGCAACTGGACCAACAGTGGGTTGGGGAAGTGTGCAGTGATGTATGTTTTTCTCTCAGTGTACCTGATTCTGTACTTCTAGTTATCTAGTATTCAGAATATTTACAGTGTTTGAGTATTTGGTGTTGCACATCTTTCTTGAGTCGAGCTCAGCCTCCTTCTTTCACCTCCTTCTCCCCCGTCTCCTCACCTCCTTCCCTCCTCTCTCCACCCTCTCTCTGATCCTCCCCCAGCTCTCTCTCCTTACCCCCTCTCTACCTCCCCCTCCCGTCTCTCTCTTCTTTCACCTTCTCCCCCTCTCTCCCCCTCCTGTCTTCATCTCTCTTCTCTCTCCTCCTATCCCTCTTTCCTCTCTGTCCCCTCTCTCCTACACCCCCACCTCTCTCTCTTCTCCCACATCCTCTCTCTCTCTTTCACCCCTTCCTCTTTCTCCTCCTCACCCCCCCCAAGTGTTTCTCGGCCGCCTGTCTCCTTTCAGACTCCAGGTCAGTTGGACGGCGTCCTCTCTGACTGAATGGACTTTGTGTTAGTTGCTAGGAGACTTCATCAGGCTTCAACATGGTGACAAGGCCCTCACTGTACCCCCCCCCCCCCGCCCTCTCACCCCCTCAAGGAGGAGGAGGGGGTCTCTGGAGGTCCCATGGATGTTGTTTACTGCAGGATGAAGATTTAATGAATGATCCTTTTCTCCTAAACTGGTCCCAGTCTGTCCACCAGGATGTTAAGTTCAACATGGATCCTCTTCTTCTTCATCCTCTGCTGATGATGAGGATGATGATGCAGGTGTCATCATGACGCCCGCTTCAGGTCAGTTTTATAAACGTGTGGTGCAGCATTAACAGACTAAACGTCACACGGTGGTTGAAACTACTGATCTAAATAAGAATAAACTCCACAGCTGACGTGAGATCAGCTGACGTGAGATCAGCTGACGTGAGATCAGCTGACGTGAGATCAGCTGACGGGGGATTTGAACCTGTGACCCTCAGGTCTCTGATCCTCTGTGGTTCTGCAGGTTGAATCAGGAGCAGAACTGACCTGAGGACAGTCTGACCCCTGCTGGACGTACAGAAACATTACAACTCCGACTGTGAAGGGAAATCAGTGGCCTGAGGGGCAAAGATATTATAGTTTAATCTTAAACTACAGATTAAGATAAAAATAAAAAACAAGATTATCTTTAGTCTCAGTTTTCTTTAAACGCAGAGAATTCTTTGATCCGTTCACAGGAAAAAGAAACGGCTCTAAAGTCTAATTTAAATTGAACACTTCTTCTTAAAGCTGAAGTTAAATCTGAAGACACTTTAAATAATGACGCATCACACAGGACTTTATTATGCAGGTCAGAGGTCACACGTCCGTCCAATCACAGCTCAGCAAACAGAGTTAATCTCAGCCGACAAGTCAGCGTTTCTTCTTCTGTGGTTTCTTTTTCAAATACATATTAGTATTTAAAAAGTAATCAACTGCTAAAGAAGCATCTTAAAGTTCTTAAAATGAGTTCCACCTTTTAATCAGCTGCAGCATGAAGGAGATGAATACATTAATGCATCAATAATATAAATTAAATATATCTGAATCTGCATAGAGATTACTTTTAGTTTGAGTATATTTGAACGCTTACTCTTACTGAGGCAATGTTTTTGAATGCAGGACTTTTACTTTAAAAACAGAGTATTTCTACACATTTAGTACAGTTTACTTCTGAGTACTTCTTCTTCTGCTGTTAAAAAGGCAGCTTTAACCGACTCTAGAAGCTTCTCCTTCTTGTTCTTTCAGTATTTTTAGCTGCAGGGATTTTCTGTGATCCTAATCTGGATTTAAGCCACTGAAGACATCAACACTACAAACACAACTGTATTCATTTAAACATGTTTTTTCTGTGTTTCTGGACAGGAAGCTGTGTATATAGGGCATCAGGCTGATCCTGGATCTGTCACCTCTTCTTCTTCTTCTTGTTAATGAGCAGTGTTACGTAACGGCAGCTGAAAATAGTCCCGTTGTTGTTTACTCTGTCAGAGCTCATTCACTCACACATGAGTTCACGAATTGACCGGGAACCTGCTGACGGGATCCGAGCTCTGATTGGTCGAGGCCGGTCAGCGCCCTGTTTGTTGTGGGGCTGATGTTGTTGTGTCCATATTATAACCATGACAGAGATCTACTCCAATATTATAATTTGCTGGGTGTTGAATCACCTCCTGCTGGTTTTTAGTTCTGTAAAAAAACTGCAGTAAAATAGATTTATGAAATAATATAATATCCAAAATTTGTCTCTGTCAATCTCACAACGGCTCTTGATCTAATCCAGATGAATACAGAATACTCATTTATGTCTGTACTAAAAACAACAATATATACAGTATATATATATATATATGGAGTTTATATATGTAGATTAATTTGCTTAGTTTACATTATTTATGTGTTTTTCTCAGTCACACTTTGGTGATACTGAAAGTGTAAAGGAAGTAATCATTATAACAGTGGTATGTGGGTTTTATATCACTGCTATGAACCAATCACATGACTTGTTTTTCCCCTTCAACAAACAACAACATATTCATCACTCCACATGTAAACAGACTGTATTGTTGTTTTACTTCTTGAGTGACAAAATGAGAAGTCAGACTTACAGCTGAATAAAAAGACTTTGAATCTATGAGGGCAGTTTAAAGTTTAAAATCTGCTCAACAAGAACACAAACGAATGCAGAGAAAGTCAATAAAAATGCACCAAATGAACAACGGACCGTTGAAAGGTAATCTTATGAAACAAGACTGTCTTCATGAATTATCCAACTGAAAACTCAGCGCCGTGTTTCCAACTCTTTCTCAGTGAAAGAAGCTAGCAGCACTCGCTACGAGAAGGTTTTTAATATTGCTTTTTCACCAATTTGTTTTCTTTTGTAAAGATTTAACATTTGGACATTAACATAATTTTACATTACATTACAGTCATTTTTGTAAAATTATGTTAATTTTTTCATCAGTACTTTAAGTAATCAATTAAGTCAGTTTCTCTGGAATGAAACGGCTGCATAATGAGTCTGGATGAGAGTCTGCAGCTTCTCGTCTCTCCACCTGCTGCTGCTGACGGGAAACTCCACTAAAAATAGACCCTGGGTCGATCTGACCGTCATGATCGTCATGACCCCCCCCCCCCCCCCATACCCGGCACCCTGCTGTCAGCTGTCACCGGTCACTGTGGCAACAAACACACCCAAACATGCTCACTTCAACAGGTGTGTTGCCCGCCCCCCCCATCGCTCAAATAGTTTGAGGAATCCACAAAGAGGAGCGAGGTCAAGTTCAAGTACTTCTGTTCAAGGTACTTATGCTGTTTATGCCTCTACTTCACTACAGCTTCAGGTACTTTACAAATCACAACATTTAGAAAACCTTAAATGTTTTTAAGAGTTTATCAAATCTGAAATTTTGTTGTAAATTAAACTCCCAAACAATGTACGCATAAGAAATAACAATCTAAAGAGAACTAGTGGTATAATAGTTCCAGGGGACACTTTCATACTTAAAATACTTTCACTATATTTTCCTGATTACGCTTGAATTTTTCTTGAAAGATTTTTTTTTTCTAACATGGTACTTTAACGGTAAAGAATCTGAATACTTCCTGGTTTCATTGGTGTGAAAACACTGAACACAGTTATTCAGGATACGTTTCAGCCACTCAGCAGCTCATAATACCTGTAATACCATCCCATAATAACAGCTCAGTGCCTGGTCTTCACTGACCTGCATTGGTTTCACTTCTCACTGTGATGTCACGGTGTACTCCAGGACTTGGCGTCATCACTGATGGGCGTGGTTACAAGTGTCTGAAGAAACAGCGGGGCTACTGTGATTACCAGAGACGTATACGGCGTCTCTACGTCACTCCTCCTCAGTCCAGATAAAGTAACTTCCGTTCATTAGTGGTAAAAAAAAACAACATGACAACGCCCATAATCCAACATGGCGAAAGCAAAATGGCCAAACTCGTGGCATCGAGACAATGACTGCGTCCAATTCTCATAAACAGTCTGTGGTTACATCCCAGAATATCTTTAATCAGATGGTCACGGTGTCATGTTCTCAATGTGGATTTAAATATTGCTCTGCAGCATGCAAGTGGCTCGGGGAGAGATGTCGTGTGGGATCACACTTCATGAGTTTGTAAGAAATCTTCTCTGACCTCGTCTGCACATCAAATGACACCACACTGGGTCCAGAGTCATAGCTTGAGAAACTCTATCATGAGTCATAACTGTAATGTAAAGGCTTGTCTATCTATGCTGTAACGATAACAATAAAAATAATTTTCGTTTAATTTAAAAATCTTTCAAAAAGTCATAATACTGACTGAAATTCCAGTACCTCACTATTTTGACTTAGAAAGTGATGAACTTTCTGTATCTTGACTTAAAATCGTAATTCATTAATTTTCATCATTCCTAACATTTTATCCTTTTTATCCTCCAGCAGTCTGGAGAGAGAACACAACTCAACTGTTAGAATAAATCATTTATCAAATAATAACAACAAGATTCACATTTAGCATTTGTTAACATCTCAACAACTATCGGACGGATTGTGATGAATGTGGTTCATCAGTCATGGTCCCCTGAGGATGAACTGTAATAACGTGTATGATCCGCTGACTTTTCATCAGGTCAACACTTCATTGTGTCTGAGACTCTGATTTCTGACCAAATACCTGCAGAACTAACAGCAGTCACATCAGCCTCGGCCGTACTTTGTGTTTGTGAGAATTAGCCAATGCTAATATGCTAACATGTTAAACCGAGACATGTACACTGTAAACACTGTACCTGCTGAACAGGTTAGCATGCTGATGTTAGCATGCTGGTGTTAGCGTTTCCCCTCCGTCTGCAGTTGCTTTTAAATAGTTTGATTGACTTTTCCTGTATGTTTTGTATCTTCTGTTTATTCTAGACTGCTCTCAATGAACTATCAAGATGAAATAAGTAAAGAATGAATACATTTAACTGGTTTATGTTTCTTCTGATCATCAAAATGAAAAAAAGATTTACTTTCATTATTAGTCTGGTGATTATTTCTTTGATTGTTTAAAACGCCACTAAAAAGTGAAGAATGTCCATCACTTCTGTTTGAGACTCAGTTTACTGGAACCAGTGAATCTTTGTCACTTCAGCTTCAATGATGAATCGATCATCAACACAATAAATGAATCAGCTGGTCGTTTTCAGCTCCAATTAAACCTAAAGTCCAGATTCATCAGGTCAGCGTGTGTTTCCGTTTCTCAACAAACTGGAAACCAAAGGTGGAAGAAGTACTCAGACCTTTCACTTCAGTAAAAGTACTTATACCACAGTGTCAAAATCTCCCTTAAGTAAAAACACACAAACATCAGCACCAAAATATACTCACGATGCAGAAAAATAAATATTACATAATTGTATGATAATTATTGATGCACTAATGTGTTCATCACTTTAACGTTGCAGCTAAAAGTGGAGCTAATTTTAATTACTTCATATGTTGCTGGATAGTTTAATCTAAAGTAATTAGCACTACGTCGTTATATTTTGCAATAATAATCTGCAAAGTCACAAAACTGTCAGATAAATTAAGGACAATATTTCCCTCAGAGATGTCGTGGAGTAAAAGTATAAAGTAGCATAACATGGAAATATTAAAGTAAAGCAAACTGAAGTACAGTACTTGAGTAAATGTACTTGGTTACATTCCACCACTGATAACCAGGCTGTCGATGAAGTAAACAATCGACTGTAACACTATATTTAGACCAGTGACTGACCTTCTTTCCATACGCAGCTCCCATTCTTCCCAGTCCTCTGCAGCAGGTTCACAGTCCACACAGTCCTTCTTTCTGCCCTCTGTCCTCTCCTGCACTACTTATTTTTCCCAGCAGCCCTGGTCGCCTCTCCCTCCTCCTCTTCCTCCTTCTCCTCCCACCACCTGGCAGCCTAACAGCCCGGTCGCTGGGGTCTTTTAGCCCACCGAACCGTGAGGCAGCTTCATAACAGCAAACCAGAACTCAGCCGGGGAGGAAAGAGAGAAGCTGAAACAAGTGTTCGACTGTGAGAAAGTGGAGGAGGTGGTGGAGGAGGTGTCCCGGTGTCCCAGCCACCTGTTCCTGCTCTCTGCTCTCAGCTGTGAGGAGTTAAGATGCTCTGATTGGATGAATGAAATGAAAGGTGACAGCAGAGCAGTAAGGTTCTCTCATCTTCAGGACAAAAGATACTCCTGAAATAACGTTTGTGTCGCACTTTTAACACTGAGGGGAGAATTCACAAAAGGATTAACTTTAGAGGTTAGAGGCCTTTAGGCCTTTAAACTCTCAAAGCAGTCGCAAAAGGTCAAAACACCATTAACTGCGCTACCACCAGCCCTAGCGTAAGTTCAATCAGGAAGACTGTACTCTCGCATGCCGAGACCCGTAGTTTATTTCCCATACAGCTGCCTATCACTCCTCACGCTTGCACACTCATTATTTCATTGCTGTTGTTGTTCGGGGCTGTTGATCATGATATCAGCTGTCGAGATCAGCTGGTCTCTTCTATCCAATAGCACAACACAATGACATCGTTGGCCTATCATCTTGCTGCTGTCTCTCTTAAATGTGATGGTCTCTCTGCCTTCAGTACGTTCATGCTGCTGTTACGCAACCCTCCACCTCCCCATCACCGCCCAGTCTTCGCAGATTCATCAGATTCATCAGCTTCATCAACTCATCCTTCTATCAGCCAACATCATCACCAGTGTCTGGACTCCAATGTGGGATTTCTCATGCTGCTGCTCAGTGCAGACGCCCCTCCATTATAATTCTCCCTGTGGAGTCCAAGCGCCAACGACTCCAAAGACTTTATCATCACATATAATTTGCTCACAATAAACAATTATCTTTTCTTTATCTGACTTGTCTCTCATGATTGAAATAGCGTCTTGGTGCTCTTGTGCTATTTGCACATATTCAAATAATATGAAGATATTGTGTGTCAAATTGTCCCTTTTCTATGTAAATGTGCCTCCCTGGAAAAACAGTCCAATTCACCAAATCAGTGCTTAATAGCCGTGTGCAATCCATTCTTTGTGAACCGACCCATGAGAGTATTTTAGCTCTAAAAGTCACATTTGAATATTGTCCTGTTAGCTTAGCTAATGTTAGCAGCTCTGCCTTGCTAACGTTTGCGTCATGCTCTGTTTACTGATGCTGATGACGTCTCAAAGAATTGTATTTTTTATTAAAAGGTGCAATGTATAATGACTAGCCACATGGGATGGTGTGTGTTAGATGATTGTAGGTAAGAAGTGGACGTAGCAACAGAAACGTCACCCATTGGTTTGTGGACTGTCGTTATGAAGCCTCGTTCAGCATTTTGGCCGTCGCCATCTTGTTTTTTTGCAACCAGAAGTGACACCAGAGGGAGGCGCTAAGTACAACCGAAAGTTGGAGAAGACATTTTTTTGGCAACCCTAACATTACAAATATATTTTTATGGACTGAAAACATACTGTGAAAGAGTTCAAGACAAAAACAGGGACGACTCCAAGACCTGTCAATCACTGTAGCCCCGCCCTAAAGCATCCCCTGCTTTATGGTCTGTGTGACTCTAAATGGACCATAATGTACTAAATGAACATCATGCTGTATTGAAGAAGACTTGAAACTAGAGATTGAGACCATAAACTCATGTTTACAATGTTTACTGAGGTAATAAATCAAGAGAGAAGAAGAGTCATTTTCTCATACACTTCTATACAACCAGTCGTCTCCCCCTGGTGGACACTAGAGAGAATGCAGCTTTAAGACACGTCCTCATCGGCTTCACTTTTCAGAACCCGATGTTGCCGCTCTGCTTCTTCGTCCTCATGTTGAACGGAGGACAGATTAGATGCTACATTGACTCACTATTGCCTCTCGAGGTACAAGTGGTATTACAAAAGAGGACAGGCCGGGGCTAGCTCTTTAGCATGCTAATTTCACACAATACACAGACGTAACGTCAACACTGTAACCTCTTCACATTCTGTTGATACTGTCATCATTTTTGACAGTTTAACTTAAAAGAACAGCTAAACAGGGATGAGTTAAAGGTGTTAGATCTGGTTTTTCAGGGGACTGTGTTACAGGAAACACAAGTCAACTGCATATTTACATTTAGCATCAGTGGTCAGAGATACAGGCATGTATGCCATGAGACAAAACAAAATCAAAAGTATGACCTTTAGTGCGAGTGGGACCAGTCAGACGAGGATGTTAAAGTCCTTTAAAGTACTAAAAGTATTCAAACACTCTTTAAATAAATATGTAGATGTTTAGCATTTAAGTCCCGCTAGGTTACTTTTAATAAACACATTTTATCCAGAAACAGAATATAAAAAGGAGATAAGGAGACAGATACATATAAGAGTGTTTCTGTGGGTTTAGCATGAAAACACACAAATCTGTTGTTTTCAACCACTTTACACACAATCATCTTACAGCCAAACACCCCCAGGTTCTGTATTTATAAAAGAAAGATTCAAATGACTTTGATAAAAGAAATGATTTTATTCATTTACATTTTATTTTTTGTTTTCATGTACTCATTTTTCATAATTAGCTCTCGTGTTTTTTTGTCTCGTTTTTAAAAAGATGTCTGAACCGATTACAATCTGAAATCACCTGAAGTTCTGTTTAAAAATCTTAATCTTGAGGAAATTCATTATCACAATTTTTAAAAATCACAGAAACCATATTTAATCCAAATACGGTCCATCTGAGGCAGGACACAGATATTCAACACAGATGTCTGAAGACAAACGTGGGGAAGATAAGTCTAGTTTACCTAAATGCTCCTTTTTGGAGCACCGTATAATTAAGATAATACATTGTTCTTGATTGGATATATGAATAGTAACCTACCTGGCTAAATGAAGGAGGAAGCTCAATTTAAAACAACACCACAGAATGACTTCACACTGACTCAGTATTTACTTATTTACACAATAAATAAAATGGTAACAATATATCATTAACCAATTACCAAACTTGTGCACACGAGGGATTTAGATTTCCAGATTGAAACACACCAGAGAGCCGCAGAGTGATCACATGATTTAATATTTCAAACCATCCCACACAACGCGGCCGCCGTCGGTCGGACTTCAACGGAGGACTCGGTTCCGGTCTCTACTGGTCTTCGGTGGGCGGGGTCTCCGGCCCGTCGTGGCTCGGCCCCGACATCTGCATGAAGAGCTCCCTCATCTCTGTGATGTCATCATCCAGGGACGGCGGGGCCGGCCGCTGCTCGCGCTCCTCGATGAAATCCCAGAGACGGACGTTGTTCATGAACTACAAATAACAAAATATGCAGCTTATAAAAACTACAAAACTAAAGGAGCACTGAACTACAAATCACAATGGCGGAGGCTGAAGGTTTGCTGACCCGGACGTTCCCCTCGGAGCTCAGTTGTTTGCGCGGCCGGTCGGGTTCTGCTCGGGTTCCGTCTGGGAAGGCGTGAAGATATAAACACTTCCCTCCGAACGGACACGAACCTCGACCCTGATCGAAGTACTTACAGGACTTCTTACTGCAGAGACACAACAAAGACATGATTCTGAAGATTTTAAACCGAGCATAGCTTAACGCACGGCCGCTCAGTGACGCGCAGGTTGGCTCACCTGACTCCAGACTTGAAGAGCTCTATGAGGTGGTCCTTCTCGTCCTGGTCCTCCACCCAGTAGGCCGAAGGGATGACGAACTCTGAGACGACTCGACATTCTGGACACGACCTGAGAGAGAGAGCGAGAGACCTCACAGACCCTGTACTAGACTCAGAGAACCCACCTAACAGACGCTGTGAGATCCTAAAAGTACCTAACAGGTCCTCAAAGACCCCGTCCCAACCCCACAGCCCCTGTGCCGACATCACAGCCTCTGTCCCGTCCTCAAGGAACCGGTCCCGACAAGTCCTTAAAGACCATGTCCCCAACACACAGTTCCTGTCCAGACCTCACAGACCCTATCCAGACCCTGTACAAACCACACAGACCCTATCCAGACCTAACAGACCCTGTCCAGACCTCACAGACCCTGTCCAGAACTCAGAGACCCTGTCCCCCGTCCCGTACTACTGGTTCCGTCTGAACTGGACTCTTACTTGATGATCTTGTTGCTGAAGTTCCTGGTGCAGCGCCACTGTCTGATGCAGGCCAGACAGAAGGTGTGACAGCAGGACGACAGGATGCCGAACCTGCGGTCTGACGGATTCAGCTTCTGCACCACCAGCTCCATGCAGATGGAACACACCTGAAAACAACAACAACAAACAACAACAGTTACAACAACAGTTACTGTCGCCATACGTCGCCAACGTGAGCGAGCGACTGAACCCACCTTGTCCTGGCTCAGCTGCGCTGCGAAAGCCTTCTCCATGTCGGCCTCGAAGGCCAGCAGACACATCTGCAGACAGACGGGTATTACAGTCAACAGTGTAACAATAACAACAAACTTCATTGTGAGTTAAATAATTATAAAAAGCTCGGCGTCACTGGTCGTGAGTCGTAGTTTGTTTACGTACCGAACGCAGGCCGCAAATCCGCACTGGAGACGTTTTTGAATGGAGACGGACTTTGATTCTTCTTTTTTGGGGGCCAAAGCTATTTTAAATATAAATATTATTTTTGGTGTCTGAATTATACTGTTTGTTTTATCTGGATGAGATAAAACTGTAGATGTTCACAGTGATAACGGATTGTTTACTTCCATCTACGACCTGGATTAGTTTATATTCGGTCCAATATAGTAGATAACAGACGGTGTCAGGTCCTCAAGGACCCTGTCCCGACCTAACAGACGGTGTCAGGTCCTCAAGGACCCTGTCCCGACCTAACAGACGGTGTCAGGTCCTCAAGGACCCTGTCAGATCCTCAAGGACCCTGTCCCGACCTAACAGACGGTGTCAGGTCCTCAGAGACCCTGTCAGATCCTCAAGGACCCTGTCCCGACCAAACAGACCCTGTACTGCACTCACAAACTCTGACAGGTCCTCAAAGACCCTGTCCCAATCTTAACAGACCTTGTCCCCAACTCACAGTTCCTGTCCCGACCCAACAGTCCCTGACAGGCCAACCAGTTCAGACTGGTTCCTACACTGTCTGGACCGTATCAATAAGCTCTTCCCCGGTTCCCCTGCTCTGTGTGTTGAACTGAAAAACCTTCTTGCAAGAATAAAGACACAAAGACAACGTTGCTTATCGAAGTTCTTTACTAATACACAACGAACACTAAACTCAGCCTGAAGGATTTCGCAGGGTGGCACATTATTTAGAAATCATGTTTATGAACATTATTGCTTGCACTATTCAATTAAAACTGTTAAATGTCATAGCAGCTTTACATGATGGTTCACACAAGTCCTAATAATAATAATTCAACTGAAACATGAGGAGCCAACAGCTAATCCATCAGATTAGGTCAAATTAACGTGCACACCTTCTCGTGCGCTCTCCTCTGCTCGGGGTCGTGGGGGTGGAGCACGTGCAGCCCGCACACCTCACACAGGTCTCCATGGAGGTACGTACAGCTGTCCTCATAGAAGCAGTGTCCGGCGGCGGCGTAGGGACACAGCTGGGGGAGGTCCTGGTAAGCCCCGCCCACAGGGGGAGGTGCTAAAGAGAGCACAGGTTTGACATTTAAAAACACCTCATCTACATCGCAGACGACTACCAGCCAATCAGAAGCCAGAGTTTCATCCCACCGTGTTCCTGTGCTGAAGCGTCCAGACCCGTCCTGATGGCTTGAACATACGAAGGAGGAGCTGATGCCGCCGCCGTGACCTCAGGCCCCAAACTGTCTGGTGGTCCCCCAAACATACCGTCTACACCCAGGACTGAGAGACAGACAGACAGATAGGAGGGAGACAGACAGGAGGAGAGACAGGCAGATATTGTTAGGAATTAGATTGTTAGGTTGTTTTTATCACTACTCTAAATGCTTTGTTTTTAATTACCCAACCTCCCAGACCCCGTCTTAGACTCAAAGGCCCCGTCCCGGACTCAAAAGGCCCCGTCCCAGACCCAAAAGGCCCCGTCCCAGACCCAAAAGGCCCCGTCCCAGACTCAAAAGGCCCCGTCCCAGACTCAAAAGGCCCCGTCCCAGACTCACGATCCCTGTCCCAGGCTAATAGTAATACTAAGTGCACCCGACTGCGATCTGGCTGCTGGGATCACGATAACAGAGTCACCTTAATAGATCAACTAAAAAGTGGGAGGACAAAAAGTCTCGTCCAGATGAAACAAATACTCAAATAAATAGGAGAGTATTGTAGAGTATTGTATCATTTGAAAGCACTGCAGTGTGTCAGTCACCTCGTTCTCTGAGGACCATCGTCTTCTTCACTCCACCTCTGACTGAAGGTGGAGTGAAGACAGCACCAGCTCCTCCTAAACCGGCGTGATCCTCTGGACCCCCTCTGGAAGATTTGATGTGGTCATACCTGCACACAAGTCACACAAAACCTTAATACACACAGGAAGGAATGTAGGTGAAATGTTACCCGTCCGTCAGGTGAAGTGTTACCCCGTCTGTCAGGTGAGAGTTACCCCGTCTGTCAGGTAAGAGTTACCCCGTCTGTCAGGTGAGAGTTACCCCGTCTGTCAGGTGAGAGTTACCCCGTCTGTCAGGTGAGAGTTACCCCGTCTGTCAGGTGAGAGTTACCCCGTCTGTCAGGTGAGAGTTACCCCATCAGTCAGGTGAAGTGTTACCTGCAGCGCTCTCCGTAGGCACACACTCCTCTCTGGTAGAACTTGCAGATGGTGGAGGGTTTACTGTTGGTTGGGTCGTGAGAGAACAGACAGCGGCTTCCCTCCCTGCACACACCGTGGAGGAAGTACCTGCAATACAACACACCTGTTACACCTGCTGTACAAGAAACACCACAAAGAAATCTTCTCTGTGACTGGTTAGAATTTAACAATCATCTTAAGATCTGTTCAATGACTCCTCAGAGACCTCTTGTCCGGTGTCTTAACTACAGCCTCACAGAGCTTCTGTCATGGCTGTATTTATGTTACTTATATTATATTAAAGTTTTCTGAATTAGTTCATTCATGTTATTGATAATAAATAAACAGAGACGCAAACGGGAGCTACTAGAAGACAAAGACATCAGAGGGCTGCAATTAATTATTGTTTTCATAATAATGCAGATCCATTTCTGGATTCATTGATTAATATCAATCAGAACCATCACCATCACCGTTAAATCCCGGTTTCCTGTCCGGTTTGCTCACGTGTGACCTTAACTGTTACCGGACTGTGTTACAGTCTCAGTGTTTCTAATATTTTGTCCACCCCTATTGTAGTACCCGGATGAGACGGCCCCGGTGCGTTAACAGGTAATGTGTGTCAATCTGAGTGAGTTTTGATTTCTAACGGAACACTAGCTAACAGCTAACAGCTAACTGCTAAAAACATTAGCGCGAGGCTAACGCGTCCGCAGTCATCGCAGAGAGACACAGACAGGTAACAGACTCACAGACGGGTGGCTGACAGAGCGACAGACTCACCTGCAGGTCACCTGTTTGGTGCTCATCTTCTTCGCGGGGCTTTAGCTGCTACGGCTGCTTCCAAGTGGTCGCGTTGGTGTTCCCTTCAAACACCACCGACTGACACCAGCGGTCACAGTAGGAAGGTTCCTTCTTTTTCTTTCTTCTTCTTTGTTGCAGTTTAGTGGCTGTTGGCAAACAATGAATTGGTGCATTACCGCCACCGACTGGTATGGAGTGTATATCAGGATGTCTAGTACTTATATAGTTTAATAAAAATAACTATAATAATCAAAAATAATAAAAATACTTCTTTTTTTTTTTATTAAAAAAATTAACAATTAATTTAACATTTTAACATTTAAAAATTACAAAATTGATGATCTTGTTGCTGAAGTTTTTGGTGATTTTTTTAATTTCTTTTTTAAATTTTTTAACAATTTTTAAATTTAAAATGATCAAGTTAAGTCCTCTATAAAGTGGGAAACAAGACCACCTAACTCCGTTTTTTCTTAAGGTGTGTCTGTGACACACATCCAGCAATAATGAACCCACTTCTTTAAACATATATATACTGACGCTGCCAAGTTTGTCATCAATCCAACTTTGATCTTGTCCTTTTTCATCAAGTCAATTTTAGTCTTGCAAAGTAGATTTCTCTTTTGTTCTAACTATCAAGTTGTTCAACATGACACCCATGTCTAAAATGCATTTTAAACATATACTTAAAATACGTTATAATCTGCTTATAGCACTACATAATCATAGTTTTACGCCCTTCTAAATGTCTATAATGCTTTACAACAGTTGTAAATTAATCGAAGTGGTCATTGTTTGCTTTGAGTAGAGTAAAAACATATTTTACAACCTTTTGTGTGTTCAAATTCAATGATATTTTCCCCCCACTTTGCTTAAGCCTGCTGTCTTTTATTTTTTAAACATGAAATCAGTGTCAAATGTTTCAGAGGGCTAAAATGACACTTTCTGATAAAAACAGTTCAATTATCTGTCAAAATCATCAGAAAGGTATTATATTATCATTAAAAAATGTTTTAAGAATATTGTCCAGGAGATTTTATAAGACTATTGGTCAAGTCATTCCAAGTTTTGGTTTTATAACTTTTTTCAGGTTAAAAGCTAAGTTTCTTAAATGTTTTGGGGAATTGTGAGTTTGACCATTCAAGGCATTAAAAAAACAAGCAGGAGACGTCTTCAGATTACAACACACCTGAGCGTACAGAACACACTCACACACATACACGTACACACACACACACACACACACACACATACACACACACCGGTGAGATGGAAAACTTGTTGACCTTCATTCAGTCTGTTGAAACCAATCAGATCGCAGGGCCGTTAAAGTTGCATTAAGGCTTTTATTTTTTAAGGTGACTCTGGTTCGTACAGTTTCCAGTCTGAAGGTCAACTGTTCAGACTGCAGCAGGTACACAGGTGAGCCGGGTCACATGACAGCAGCTGTAACCTGATAGGACGAGTCCGGGCAGTGACGACATCTGATAGGCTGTAACCATATAGCAACCAGGTGTGACACGAAGGAAGGGAAGAAGAAGAAACGAACGACTGACAGACAAGAGGAGCAGAGAAGAAGAAAACATGTCAACGTATACAGTGAGAAGAGGTGACGAAAGGAGGAACAGAAGATCTGAGGAGTAAAAGGAAGAGTGGGGGAGTAAAAAAAGGAGGTGAGGAGTTAAAGGAAGAGTTGATGAGTATAAGGAAGATTGGAGGAGTGAAAAGAGGAGGTGAGGAGTTAAAGAAGGACTTAACGAATTAAAGGAGGACTGGAGGAGTTAAAGAGAAACTGGAGGAGTAAAGGGAAGAGGTGAGGAGTAAACAGAACGACTAGAGGAGTAAAAGAAGGACTTAATGAGTTAAAGGAGGACTGGAGGAGTAAAAGAAGGACTTAATGAGTTAAAGGAGGAGGTGAGGAGTTAAAAAAGGACTTAATGAGTTAAAGGAGGACTGGAGGAGTAAAAGAAGTGAGGATTTGAAGAGATGGATCTCAATGTGATCCGACTGAGTCACTGTCAGAAGGAGATCTTCTGTTTCTCGGTGCCGGAGGAGTGTCCTAGCTGTGGAGAGGAGCTGAGGGGGAGCAGACTGCAGGAGGCACCGGTCAGCCTCCCCTCCCCCCTCAGCAACGCACACAAGACCTCCAGCTGCCTGCTGGTCGCACCTGCACACGACAATCACAGCAGGTAAGTACGCACAACAGGTATATACACACACAACATGTAAGTACACACAGGTATACACACAGAGCAGGTTAGTACACACAGACAACAGGTAGATACAGACAGGTATATACACAACAGATAGACACGCACACACACAGGTAAATACCAGTTGAGACCAGTATAACCAGTGTGTAATGTGCTGTTCCCTCAGAGAGTTTGATGGGACATCAGATCTGCATACTGGTATCTCCAACACTTCAGGTAGGACTCAGGGGTCAGAGGTCAGACTCTCCTGCTACAGTCATGTCTGTCTGTCTGTGTGTCCACCTGTCTGTCTGTCTGTCTATCTGTCTGTCTGTCTGTCTCTATGTCTGTCTGTCTGTCTGTCTATCTGTCTGTCTGTCTAACTGTCTGTCTCGCTGTTAGTCCACCACTTTGCTCCGGACTGAGTTATCTCAACTACTGTTGGATGGACTGATTAATGTGGTTCATCGTTCATGTTCCCCTGAGGATGAACTGTAATACCGTTGTTGATCCTCTGACTCGTCATCTAGCTCCGCCATCAGGTCAACATGTTAATGTGTGTGTGTGTGTGTGTAGGAGTTGTGTATAACTACACTCATGGAGGAGTTGGTAGAGACCAGACTGGGTGGGAGCGCTGCGTCAGCATTCCTCTGGTCCGACCCGACATGTTCCACCTGCTGGCTCAGTGGGACCAGTACCTGGACCGCTTCTCTGACGGGCCCATGTGGGACCCGGCCTGGCACAGGTACACCTCACACCTGTCTCTCTCTCACCTTTACCCTATCCACCTGTCTGTCTCTCTCTCCACCTTTCTGTCTCATGTACGGCGAAGGGTACCATAACTGCTTCACTTTCTGTCTTTGGTTCATTAATGTCTTGTCCACCTGTCTGTCTCTCTCTCTCACTTTCTCCCCTGTCTGTCTCTCCCCACCTGTCTCTCTCTCAGGTTTGAGGAGTACCGTAAATACTTCACTATCTCTTTGGTTCATTAACAGTTTTTCTCCCCTGTCCATCTGTCTGTCTGTCCACATCTCTATCTCTCTGTCTGTCTCCCTCTCGTCTTTGTCCACCTATCTGTCTGTCTGTCTGTCTCTCTACCCTGTCTGTCTCTCAGGTTCAATAAGGAGCACCATAACTGCTTCATGTTCTGTCTTCAGTTCATTAACAGGGTCTCTCCCTTGTCCCCCTGTCTGTCTATCTCTCTCTCCACCTGTCTGTCTGTCTCTCTCGCGCCCTCGACCCTGTCCACCTGATTGTTTATGTGTCTCTCTTTCTCTCCTGTCCACCTGTCTGTCTCTAACTCTCTCTCCTGTCCACCTGTCTGTCCCTCAGGTTCGATGAGGAGCACCATAACTGCTTCACTTTCTGTCTTCAGTTCATTAACAGTGTCCTGACAGCAGAGGGGCGGAGCTCCCTGAGCAGGGAGACCTTCACTCACAGCTTCATCCTGCCGAGGATGAGGAGGGTCACCAAATACACCACGCTGTACCAACACATACAGAAACATCGGTACTACATGGTGGACAGACAGGAGGACAGACAGGAAGACACACCAGATAAACCAGGCTTATTCTAGTCTGTTTTAAGAAGGAGCGTTAAACAAATCTCCACCGTCGGTCTTCTTGAGGATGAAACAGTGTTACAGTCAATCTGTTGGACTGAAACACAGTTCAATATAAAGTATACAACTATAAAGTATATAAATATATATATAAGGTTATATAAGTAAACAGTTTATGTTCATCACATTTGAACCTGAACTGCAGATGAAATCTGAGCTCATGTTTCTTTAATATCTTCACAGTATTCAACGCAACATGTTTTACATTAATATGTACAGCAGTTAAAATTTTAAAAAATACATCTGTGTATATGTTGTATGTGTACTTGTATGTTTCTCTTGTATTAATATGTTTGAGCTGTGAAAACAGAGTTTCTTCCTGTCTGTCTGTCTTATTAATTAAAAGGAAATAATGTGAACATAATGTAAATAACAGAAACGTTTTGCTATCATAAGAAGACATACTTGTAAACCCTTCTAATAGATCAACAACTATTTCGTTGAAATTAACTCATTTAACTTTCATTGAAAAACAAAAAACCTTCCCAGAGACTCCACTCCGAAATAAAATACATTCATGTTTCTGCTTCCTCTTTATCCAAAATAACCTCTTTCTCTCCTCCAGCTCCGTTCACCCAAATGTCTTCCCCTAACTGACCTCTGAATTCAGATCATTTGGGTTTTATTTGTTTATGTCCGAGTTGTTTCAACAAAAATACTGCAGCACCCAACACATTTTGTTGAGCTTTGACTGAGATGTTTTATTTATTTTACTTCCAAGAAACGCCTCTGATTCAAAACATAAATAAGGAATAACAAAACAAATTCGAATAAAAATAGAATATAAAAAATACTTCATTTTCTTTTCAGGTTTTTTGTCTTCTGAAAGGACTTTTAGGAAATGTAATTTTAACTTATGTTAGACTTTAAAATATATATATATATATATAAACAGCAAGTTTACTGAAGGAGGAACTATCGGAAGGAGGCCGGCAGTTCCCTACCGGACACATATTCGGTGACACCTCAGCGTCCCACAGCAAAATAAATCCGCAAAAAAAGAAAAAGTAGTCCGGATCCAGTGGAGGACTACAGCTCCCTCTGGTCTGACCCGAACTCCGTTAGACCAGGTAACATGCAGGCTGAGTTTCGGGCTCCGCGGAGACGCACGCGGGTCCACGAGGAGTACGTGGCTCCGCTGCCGGTGAGCCGCAGTCCGGGGGAGACGAGCAACTTCCGGGCGGAGCTCATCAACCAACACGTGCTGGTCTGTCATCCGGACCACATCCAGAAGATCTATAACCAGGTCTGAGTTTATCCACATCAGGTGAAACCAGGTCTGAGTTCGTCCACTTTATGTAAAACCAGATTTAGTCCATATCACTTGAATCCACATCTGATTTAATCCAGATCCTCTGAAACAAGTACTGAATGAATCCTTATCCTCAAGACCACATTTGAGTTAATCCACATCCTCTAACCAGGTCTAAATTGATCCAAATCCTTAAAAGAACAGGTTTGAATTAATCCTCAGCATGTGAAACCTGATACAATCTACGTCATATAAAATAAGGTCAGAGTTAATCCAATTCCTCCAAAACCAGGCCGGAGTTAGTCCACATTGCGTGGAACCATATCTGAGGTGGTCCACATTGCATGAAACCAGATCTGAGTTAGTCCACATCGCGTGAAACCAGATCTGAGTTACCGTAGTCTACACTGTGTGAGACCAAGTCTGAGTCAGTCCACATTGCGTGAGACCAGGTCTGAGTTAGTCCACATCACGGTCTTGTCTTGTTCCAGGGTTACTTTGGTAAAGGCGTCCTGTCCAGAGCCAGACCGGACCACAGCATCTCTGACCAATGGGAACGTGAGTTCACACACGCACCATGACCTCATCATCCGTCTCGTCCAATCAGCACTGTTCATTGCAGTCAAGCGCTCTCTGGTTTTGTTACAGAACACGAAGGTTTGTTTCTACCTGTCATCTCACAGTCCAGGTGAGTGACATCACATCCTGTCTGTTCACATGATGACATGATCATATCCTCTCGGCTTTTTCTCACAAATAAAAAACCCTCCTCCTCCTCTTCTTCTGCAGATACGAAGAGCTCCTCAGGTGGGCGGGTTGCGCACTCTCTGCTCAGGGATTGGATGAAGACGCTGTCAATCAAACCATGCTCAGCCTCTCTCAGCCAGTAGAGATGGAGGATATGAGGAGGGAGGCGAGTGGAGGGGAGGAGCCAGGACCAAATGGGGGGGCTTGTCCCCACACAAAGAGGCCTCGGTCGGGGTCAGGGGTTGAGCCGGAGGCCAAGAGAAGCTGCAGGTAGAGTGGTGCTCTTCGCTTGGGGATAAATCGAATTGTTGTACAATGAATTTCGCTTTAAACTAATCCGGGTTTAAAGGGTCCGCTCACTTAAATTACAAAAAAAAGGAAAACAGATTCTCTCTCTTCTCCTAAATATTTCAGGTTGGGCGAGCAAAACCAGGACTCTGATCCCGGCTCAGATCAGGACTTTGACCTAGACCCTGACCTCAACTCTGACTCTGACTCTGGTCCTGATCCGGATCCTTTGGTTCCGGGTCCTGGTTTTGTCCTAGTGGTCTCAGACAGTGAGGTGAGTCTTCAGACTTTGTATGTTTATTATTATCTTGACTTTGACGTCTCACTCCAGATGACACTTATGTGTCAGTGTCTGCAGGTGTGTTGTTGTGAATAATCTGTGTGTGTGTGTGTGTGTTGTGTCTGCAGGTGTGTGGGGGGGTCAGGGAGGTCCGGCGGACTCCTTTCTCTCTCACAGAGTACCTGCAACTCAGTCTGGAGGAGGTAACACACCAACACTCCCACTAACCATCACATTTTGTGACACTTTTAGTTTCAGCTTGTTTCTGTCTATAAATACTACATTACCCATGAGCCTCAGCTGAATAGAATAGAATAGAAATGTACTTTATTCATCCCCAAGGGGAAATTTGTCTGCTGACAGATTCAGATAGTGATCTGATTTGTATCTGAATGGCAAAAGGGTCATTCTGTAAACTGTGTACAGGCATTCTTCCTGGTCTACAGTCTGGGCTGTCTGTCTGTCTACCTGAACCAGGTAACTATCTGTCTGTCTGTCTGTCGGAGTTAATTGCATTTCCATGTTTTGTTTGACTTCCTGTTTCTACATTTTATGAGTAAATATAAATAACAAAAAAACTTCCTTTCAAAAAAATGTTTCACTCATTTAATGAAGTCAGCCATATCCTCTTCTGTGATTGGTCAGGAGCCTCTGTCAATCATCCAGCTGTGGCGAAAGTTCCGCTCCCTGCGGCCCGACTTTGTGAGCTCGTTCGCAGCCTATCAGCACTGTCGAAGCAGGGGGTGGGTCCCTAAAGTTGGGGGCGGGGCCAAGTACGGTGTGGACCTTGGTAAGACACACACACAGTTTCCCTGTTAGAAACCAGTTTAAAACTGGGACCAATTCCATGATCCTCCAGTGTCTGAGGTGACTTGAACACATAATTGACAGCTTTCAATCATCAGCGCAAAGGAGGCGGAGCCTGAAGTGAGATAAAGGCAAGGCAAGTTTATTTGGATAGCACATTTCAACAACAAGGTAATTCAAAGTGCTTCACATAAAACCATTGAAAGCATCAAAACATAAGGCAAAAGAAAAGGAGATTTAAAAACAATTAAGAACATTCATTAAAACTTTCCGACACTCTCGTTTCTCCATTTTGACCAACGTAGCATTTCTCCAAGGAGATCTTTGCTTACCCGAGACAACCTTCACTTTAGTGGGTGCAATGGCATCAATAATATTTTTTACTTTAAAATTGAAGCCATCTACAAGCTCATTGACTGAGAGGCAAGAGAGGGCTGGTGTGGAGGAGAACTTCTGAATAAATAGTTCACTGGTGTTTTCAGAGATGTAACGCTTTGTCACAACCTTGGTTTGGACATTTGTGTGCAAGGAGATTGCACTCTCAAAGAAAACACAGAAATGATCAGAGAGTGCAACATCAGTCACAGCAACCTTGGAGATGTTTACACCTTTGGTGATGATTAGGTCCAGAGTGTGCCCCCTGTTGTGGGTGGGTCCTGTCACATGCTGAGTCAGATCATAGTTAAAGGACACCACATAGTTCTATAGACTCTCTGTCCTGGGGATTATCAACATGGATATTAAAATCACCAACAATAACAACACAGTCAAAATCAATACAGATTACAGACAGCAGTTCAGTAAACTCATCAAAGAAGGTTGCACAGTATTTAGGCGGTCTGTAAATGTTTAGGAATAAAGCTTGAGTGGAATTCAGAGCCACATATTCAAAAGAACCAAAATGACCAAAGGGCATCTGCTTGCATTGAAGAGAATCATTAAATAAAACAGCAACTCCACCTCCTTTCTTATGCGCTCTTGTTTCACTCATGAAACTGAAGTTGTGAGGTGTTGATTCAATAAGAACAGCTGCACTGTTATCTTGATTTAACCAAGTTTCAGTTAAAAACAAAATGTCCAGTTTGTGCCTAACAATAAAATCATTGATTAAAAATGTTTTTCCTGACAGAGACCTGACATTTAATAAAGCTAGGTTTAATGTGGTTAAAGCTTTCTTTGCCCAATTTATTTGGACAGGCTGACGAGGAATGTATGCTAAGTGTGATAAGTTTGCAGGTTTACTGTTGTTTCTTCGCAGCCTCACCTTTCTTTTTCCATAAACTTGCAGGACAGGAATTGAGACGGCTGTCACAATTTACATGATTCTCTCTTTGTGTGTGTGTTCAGTGTTGTATAGAAAAGGACCACCTTTCTACCACGCCAGGTAACACACATACACACATATGTCGTGCTTTAAAATTAAAACAAAGAACAATGATATTTTTCACTTTCAGTCTGCAATTCCCAAAAACTTTCCAAGAAAGATTTGCAAAAACACTTGATAGAAATGTTCTACTCTTCACAAATTGTCCCTCTCCTCTTCCTGTAGTTATTCGGTTGTAGTTGAGCGGGTTGACGATGCCTTCAGGGGCTCGTCATTGCGTCCGTTTTCATGGCGTTCTCTGGCAGCTCTCAGCAGGATCACCTCCAACGTCTCAAAGGTAACGAGTCGACGGACGTCAGATCGGGTGAGATTTGATTCGGGTGTTTTTATTTCTTTGTGTTTGTTTTTACAGGAGCTGATGTTGTGTTACGTCATCTATCCAGTCGACCTATCAGACGCTGAGCTGGACTCACCTGTCTGTCTGAGCAGACTGAAGGTGCAGGTAGATAACAGGAAGCACCAGCTATTCAATAAGTCAAATGATTGATTAATTGATCGACAGAAAAACAATGGTGTCGTATCACTGTGCATGTAAAGTAATTGTGATAAAGTTTAATCAGACAAAATAGGAAACAGTGAAAAAAGAGGTGTTTTCTATCAACAGGAAGTGATCGTCAGCAGGTGGGTTTCCTCCAGAGAGCGAGTGGAGCAGGACGACATCTGATTGGCTGACGGGAGACTTAAGAAACTGATGATGTCAATGAGTGATGTCCCAAAAGAGACTTGACGAGCCAAAAGAGGATGAGATTTTTTTTTTGTTGTCATTGAAGAGTCAGAAACAGGACGAAGACATCATCAGAAGTTTTGAGTGTCCCAGAACGCACCATGAGTCCTCACAAGGAGTTAACGTCCAGCGGAGGTGTGTGTGGGGCTGCTGCATGTTGTGTTACTTTCTTTAATTTCTGTTTCAATGTGCTCTATTGGAATGAGGTGAAGATGTTGAATAAAAGTAAAAATAATAAAAGAAAAGAAAACTGTGGTGATTATTATTGAAAATGGTAATATAATAACAATTATCGACGTATTCATGTTCCAGTCAGATTCAGAACTGTGAATAAAAAAAATACAGATCCTGTCAATCAAAATGAGAAATGTTCTCAAAATAAAGACTTAACGTTAGTATCTGATAATTATGACTTAGCATTTCATCCTTCAGTCATAAATCATAAATATGAGCTAGTAAGTCAAACGTATGAGATAGTATTATGAGAAGCAAAGTATTCAGCATACAATAAGCTATTTTTTACAAAAATTGTATTAAATAAAATAATAATTACAAAGTTTATTGTATTTATTTATTTAGTGCACTGCTGGGCTTCCACAGTGGGCTTCTATAGGTTCGGATACAGACGGGTCAGAAGCGATCACTGTTTTGTTATTGTCTCGCGGGTTGGAAGATCTCGCGATAACAGCGAGAGGCTCCCTACAGCGCCATTTAGAGCAACCACCGTGTGTGTCGTCGCGAGGGCAAAGCTTTGAGAAGCAACCGTTAGCCACCAGACCGACCGTTAAATCACCCTCCGTGTGCCGCTGTGTGTCCAGGTAAAACTCCGCTCTGCTCACGTGCTGTTCTGCCGGGAACCGTAGATACTGGTAGTAACGTCAGATACCGGCTCGTTGCTCCATAGCCTTCCGGAAGCTAACGGCTAACTGTTAGCTGTTAGCCGTTAGCCGTTCGCGTGTTTAGCTAGTTTAACCTGCGAGCTGTAAAACGGTGTCACGTGACTTTAGTCGAAGTATTATGATCATGAAAGTACTCACCATATATGAAGATGTTTGTGTTGAAGTACCACTAACTTTAGTCAAAGTATTATGAGTATCAAAGTACTCAGAATATATGAAGCTACTTGTATTGAAATACTACTAAGTTTAGTCATAGTACGAGTATCAAAGTACTCAGAATATGAAGCTACTTGTGGCGTTTTTATTTAAGTGTGATTTACTTTAGTCAAAGTATTTTGAGTATTAAAATACTCAAAATATAGATCAGTGACATGATTGATTTGAGTAAAAGTTTCACTAAATCTTTCTTCATAAACTCGCATGTTTTAATAATTAGTTATGCTAAATGTTTATATAATCGTTGTTTGTTTGTGTGCAGACCAGCAGCAGGATGGCAGACGACCTGGACATCGAGGCGATGCTGGACGCTCCATACAGGAAGGTGAGACCTCACAGCTCACATAGAACCACATCTGAACGTGGTCCAGTCAGGTCTCTACTGGTCCTCACAGCCCACATAGAACCACATCTGAACGTGGTCCAGTCAGGTCTCTACTGGTCCTCACAGCCTACATAGAACCACATCTGAACGTGGTCCAGTCAGGTCTCTATTGGTCCTTACAGCTCACATAGAACCACATCTGAACGTGGTCCAGTCAGGTCTCTACTGATCCTCACAGCCCACATAGAACCACATCTGAACGTGGTCCAGTCAGGTCTCTACTGGTCCTCACAGCCCACATAGAACCACATCTGAACGTGGTCCAGTCAGGTCTCTACTGGTCCTCACAGCTCACATAGAACCACATCTGAACGTGGTCCAGTCAGGTCTCTACTGGTCATCACATAGAACCACATCTGAATGTGGTCCAGTCAGGTCTCTACTAGTTCTCACAGCTCACATAGAATCCCATCTGAACGTGGTCCAGTCAGGTCTCTACTGGTCCCCACAGCTCACATAGAACCACATCTGTACGTGGTCCCTTCAGGTCTCTACTCGTCCTCACAGCTCACGTAGAACCACGTCTGAACCTGGTCCAGTCATGTCTCTACGGGTCCTCGCAGCTCACGTAGAACCACATCTGAACCTGGTCCAGTCAGGTCTCTACGGTCCTCACAGCTCACATAGAACCACATTGATATGTAAGTTTAGATCAGACTGTTTGAACCTGTATGTTGCCTCCTCACGCTGTTCTCTGACCTCAGGAGGACTCCAAGAACCCGAGCCCTAACGGACAGGAGGAACGCCCCAAGAGGTAAACACACCTGTCTGTCTGTGTGTTGCTCTGTCTGTCAGTCCTTCCTGTCTGTCTTACGGTCTGTCCGACCTTCCTGTCTGTCTGTCTTCCTGTCTCGTCTGGCTGTGTGTCTGTCAGTGTCTTATCCGAGTTAAAAGAGTGTCCCTCTCAGGCCGTGCTCTGATTGGCTGCTGTGTGTGTTTGTCTCCGGCAGGAAGAAGCGCAGCCGCGAAAGGAAGCGCAGCCGCGACAAGATGCCCAGTAGGAGCCGAGAGCGCAAACGCAGCCGCAGCCGAGAGAAGAGAAGAAGTCGTAGCAGAGAGCGTCGCGGCAGCAGAGAGAGGGGGGGCCGCTACAGAGACCACCACCACCAGCAGTGAGTAGTGAAGTCTGATGTTGACTTATATAAAGGAGGATCCAAAACTTTTATTGTGAAAATTCTGGAGGAAGTGACATGACCGGGGAAACATTTTACAGAATTCATGAAGACAAACGGAGGTTGAGTTTATATCAGGACTTTACGGAATAGTTCATAGCTTTTAATCTTTGTTCATAACGTTGACAATCTGACAAAATGACATCTTGCAGCACACAAAAGACAGCAATCTAACAGCACCATGACATTAATGAACCACAATAACATTTTTTTAGGTGATCAAATTTAAAGAAAGCCTTAAATGTAGAAAGAAAAAAAACATTTGGCAAATCATTATTTTGTATAGTTTATTAACTGATGATGAAACAAATAAGACATGTCTGTAATATAAATATTTCTATAATTATAGTTCAGAATAAACTCTGACTGTGTCTTTGTTTTGTGTTTTTAGACGCAGGCGGTCGAAGAGTAAGAGTCCCGTCAGGAAGGAGAAGAGTCCACTCAGGTCAGTTTATGTCTAAATGTTGATGAGCGAAACAGCTAAACATGCAGAATTGTTGTGAGATTGATTGTTTTGTGGTTGTGTGTGTGCAGGAAGCCCGTAGATAACCTGACTCCAGAGGAGCGTGACGCCCGGACCGTGTTCTGTATGCAGTTAGCAGCCAGGATACGACCTCGAGACCTGGAGGACTTCTTCTCTGCTGTTGGGAAGGTAAACACCGCTGCTTCACAATAAAAGCCCATTTAGACTTTATTGTCATTAATCTACGACAGTGCAGTGCTGTAGTAGTAGAGGACATTGTCTAGTGAAACTGCAAGATACAAAAACGTAGCTATTGTTTGAGTTTAACTCTACGGGATGCTTTTGGTACCTCTGCAGGTTAGGGACGTGAGGATGATCTCGGACCGGAACTCCCGCAAGTCGAAGGGCATCGCCTACATCGAGTTTGTGGAGACCAACTCTGTCCCTCTGGCCATTGGGCTGACGGGGCAAAGGCTGCTGGGAGTTCCTATCATCGTACAGGCCTCGCAGGTAAACGCACACAAAAACACCTGCGGCTGTGGCTCGGTGGGTGGAGCTAGTCGTCCTTTAATCACAGGGTTGGTGGTACGGTGGCATGGTAAAGTGTTTTTGAGGGAAACACTGAACCCAAGTTTGTAACTGTATTTATACCACAATAACAATAAAGTTTGAGTCGTGTGCGTGTGCGTGTGCGCGTGCGCAGGCAGAGAAGAACCGAGCAGCAGCGGCGGCGGCAGCAGCAGCTAACCTGCAGAAGGGAACATCAGGACCAATGAGGCTGTATGTTGGCTCTCTGCACTTCAACATCACCGAGGAGATGCTGAGAGGAATCTTTGAGCCATTTGGACGGGTAGGACACACGCACACTGGTACACAAACACACGTAGGTAAAGTCTGTGAGTGAGACAGGTGGTTTATGTTGTTTATCTTCACAGATTGAGAGCATCCAGCTGATGATGGACAGTGACTCAGGAACCTCTAAAGGCTACGGCTTCATCACTGTGAGTTTGTGTTGTCTTCATCACCTTCAATTATTGATCTTCTTATCTTCTCTCATCTTTCAGTCTATAAAATGTATCTTCACCTCTCGCCCCATCTTCACCTTTCTGCCTTATGACCTCTGACCTGTCTCTCTGTTTGTCTGTCTGTCAGTTTGCAGACGCAGAGTGTGCTAAGAAAGCTCTGGAGCAGCTGAACGGCTTCGAGCTGGCAGGTCGCCCCATGAAGGTGGGTAACGTGACGGAGCGGAGCGACGCCTTCTCCTCTTTCCTCGACAGCGACGAGCTCGAACGCTCCGGCATCGACCTCGGGACCACCGGACGCCTGCAGCTGATGGCCCGGCTCGCTGAGGGTGAGACACTAAATTATACAAACATCCTCCTGCAACATCCGCCTGTAACATCCACCTTTAACCTGTGTGTGTGGTTCACCTGTGAGCAGGTACTGGTCTACAGATGCCTCCCGCTGCTCAGCATGCTCTGCAGATGAGTGGAGCAATCGCTTTCGGAGCCATGGCTGCTGTGTCGGGTACGCTCATGTGCACACACACACACACACACACACATCCGTGCTTTAGGTTCCCAGCTGTAGCTCTGTCAGAAACGACAGAATACGGGATCACATGGTACAGTTGCTCAACTTTACTCTCGTTACACACTGTATTTCGCGGTACGGAATGAACAAAGAAATAGAGTTTAGCCCACAGTATATGTCGATTAAACTACGGAATAACTGATATTTACTAAAAAAAAAATTAAATCAATACGTTCTATTAATTTAGGGCGGTTAACAGACCGGAACCACCATTTGTTTTTAGTTTAAATGATCAGAAATGAATCAGAATTGAGTAAACACTGGTGTGAAATCAAATAAATAGACTCGATCGGTGTTAATGTGTGTGTAATGTGATTTTAAATAAAGTTTTAAATGCGTTTCAGCTGCCATGAATCCGAGTCGCAACATGAACTCTGCTCCGATGAGTCTTCCCTCTCAGCCGCTCGCCACACACTGCTTCCAACTGTCCAACATGTTCAATCCCAACAGGTACACACACACACACACACACCCGTCTGTCTCTACACCTGTACAACATGTTCAACCTGGTTAGGTACACACACCTGTCTGCTATACGCGATTTATATATGACCTTATATTCTCTTTTATATACTATATGTTGTACTGTTTTATAACATTCTGTACTATATCATATTTCAACATTAATACAAGCAAATAGTAAGTATTTTTACTTCGTTATGTTATTGTGGTGTATGCCGTTATAGCAGATGGTATTATAATACTTTCTCATGTATCATGTACTGTCACGTCATGAGAGAGTATTGTTTAATTGCTCGCTTTGCTCTCTTGTGATTTCTAATTATATTTTATATACTGAGTTGCAACTATAAATGAGCCTCTAATCAGTACCTTTAAACTCATTAAGTATTAAACTCTGCCTCACATCTGGGTTCACAGATAATTGCTGGTTTGTGTTGAGTTGTGTGTCATTTACAGGTTTTCACTAACATTCAATTCATTGTGTTTCAGTGAGGAAGCTCCTGGTTGGGAGATGGATATCCAGCATGATGTCATAGAGGAGTGTAACAAACATGGAGGAGTTGTTCACATCTACACTGACAAGAACTCTGCTCAGGTTAGTAAAGGAAGGCAGTAGAGTCCAGTCAAGGAAGGCGGTAGAGTCCGGTCAAGGAAGGCGGTAGAGTCCGGTCAAGGAAGGCGGTAGAGTCCGGTCAAGGAAGGCGGTAGAGTCCGGTCAAGGAAGGCGGTAGAGTCCGGTCAAGGAAGGCGGTAGAGTCCGGTCAAGGAAGGCGGTAGAGTCCGGTCAAGGAAGGCGGTAGAGTCCGGTCAAGGAAGGCGGTAGAGTCCGGTCAAGGAAGGCGGTAGAGTCCGGTCAAGGAAGGCGGTAGAGTCCGGTCAAGGAAGGCGGTAGAGTCCGGTCAAGGAAGGCGGTAGAGTCCGGTCAAGGAAGGCGGTAGAGTCCGGTCAAGGAAGGCGGTAGAGTCCGGTCAAGGAAGGCGGTAGAGTCCGGTCAAGGAAGGCGGTAGAGTCCGGTCGAGAAACTGACTGGTTTTCACTTCTCGCCTTAACTCCCTCATTTTTTTTTTTTCTCTGTAATCTGGTTCTACTAAGTTTCATTGGGTCAACATTCTACTGGTTTCTACTTAACTAATTACCTGTGTGTGTGTGTGTGTGTGTGTGTGCGTCACACTTAAACCTGTGACCTCTGCTTGTTTACAGGGAAACGTTTACGTCAAGTGTCCATCGATCCCTGCTGCCATGGCCGCCGTCAACGCTCTACACGGACGATATTTTGCTGGTAAGAGAACCTGTCACATGAAACCTGTGCTCTGTGCTGTGGACCAATCAGAGAGCAGCTGTGATATCTCACCTGTTGTTTTCAGGTAAGATGATCACGGCGGCTTACATCCCTTTGCCCACCTACCACAACCTGTTCCCCGAGTCAGTCACCACCATACTGCCGATGGCCCTGCCCCCGAGACGATGACTTGCCAACGACGCTACACTCGGATTGGACGTCGGACTTTTGTACATCCTCCTCTATTGGTCGACACGGACGAGTCAGTTTCACTTCTGTTTATCAGGTCTGAGAGGAGGGACGCTGTTTGTTCCTTTCCTTCCTGTTTTACTTCCTGTTCATTCTCATTAGAATTTCTGGGCGTGGCCTGTTTTGTGTATCGTCCAATGATTGAGCTCTGTGAGCTGTGGGGAGACCGGCTGATGACGGTGTCGGCTGATTGGTTGGTTTGAAGTCGGTTTGGTATTGGAAGTGTTTTCTAAGAATTTGATTTTGTAAAATCCTTTATTAAATCTTATTTTGAAGTCACTGTCAGCTGCTGTCTCCTTTTTGTATTATGCTCACTGAGAATACGGCATTCTGATTGGCTGAACGAGACACCTGTGAGCAGGTGTTTACAGCTCCAGATATTAGAGCCACTTAAGTAGCCTAACTGAAGATAAATGTTTAAAATCTGATCTTATATTCAGGGAGAGGAGGAATAAACACTTTGTAATCATTACTTCCATTCACTGGCATGTGAGGCTGAACATATAGTTTGACATGTGATGTATTTATATTTTATAAAGTATATCATTTTCACAAATCATAAGTCATACTAGCTAAATAAATGAAGGCTATATACATATGTATATATATGTGTGTGTATATATATGTGTGTATATATATGTGTGTATATATATATATATACATATATATGTGTATATATACGTATATGTAGATATATATGTGTATATATATATGTATGTATATATGTATGTATATATATGTATGTGTATATATATATATATGTATATGTATGTGTTTGTATGTATATGTTTGTATATATATATGTATATAGATGTGTATATGTATGTGTGTATGTATATGTATATATGTGTATATATATATGTGTATATGTGTATATATATGTATATATATATGTGTATATGTATATATATGTGTATATATATATATGGATATATATATGTGTGTATATATATGTATATATGTGAAAAGGATTGAGAAAAACTCAACCGACCATGGCCAGCCATCCAGCAAGCCTGTCGAGAAGATTGTTTACTTTGTCGGAGGAAGAGCCTTTGTGGATAAAGGGATATATTGACTGTTAGGAGGATGAGTTCTGCTTTCTGCATATAACAAACTTTTACAACAGGTTACAGTGATTATAGTTCTGTTTTATAATGTATTTTATTAAGCTCTGTTTTAGTTCATGCTCAATGTGGGAGAGACATTACTAAATGAAAGGGATTGTTTCTTCTTGCAAAAAACTTTGATGCAGAGTTTTGTCTTTCAGCAGGAACACCAACTCTTAAAAACAAATTCAGCAGGAAGATCATCCTCACTCAAGCTGACCCATATGAAAGACCGACAACTTTCTTATGATTGGTTTTATGAATGAGAGAGGCTTAATTGATGCATAAAGAATCTACAATCCAAACGCTTCAGAATTGACCTGTAAACAACAAGTCAAGAATAGATCTTTGGTTCATCTCTGAATCCTTGTCTTGCATTGTATAATTAAAATGAATCCGTCAACCCTAAAAGACCAAAAAGCCATTCTATTGATTTTGAATATAATGTCACCAAATATAGTAAATACAAGTACTCATGCTTACTGGACGGTCAATAATTCACTTTTACTAAATTAGTCTCGAAATCTAATTATTCTAAATAAAATAACTGAGCACCCACAAATGGCAGGAAGTGAACATTATCAATGGTGTTAAGATAGTATTTTTACCTCATAACAAAGGGGAGGCCGGAGCCATGCTGCCGGCTTGTGCCGTCGACACGCTGCATCAATAACGCTACCAAAACTGGTTTACAATTATAAGGAATTTAATTCCACTGATGTAAGTACATTTACAGTAATACATTGGAGTGTACACTCCTATGACATATTAAAACAATAAAACCCCATTTGCAAAAAACCTCGCTCGGCTCCTCCGGTGAAAACACATCTGTCGTCCGGGAGCATCCAGGTGAGAGAGTGAGCGAGGAAAAAGTCTTTTAAATTAATCCTCCCACATCTGTTCGAAACACCTCCTCCTCCGTTTATCCCGATTCCTATTGGCTATCCTCCAGGAGCGTATTCACTTGTCTGGCTCTGAGTTTAATATCACATTCAATGACTGTCAGTTACGTTTTAAACCCTTCTATAATAATCCTTCAAAATAAAAGTTATACTTTTGCAACTTGGCAGAAGTTTCATGCTTCTGCATGTTTATGTTTATGCTTATGTTTATCTTAATTATGCATTCTCGAAACCCTTATGATTATGACTAACTATGAATTATTAATTATGAATTATTAAATACTTTTATTATATCTACTAACTACAGTTTTTTACTCAAATTTCTTACAATTCCCCCCTAACTCACAGTTCACTGTGAGTTAGCTACTCAAATGTAGTTAGTTTTTCAAATGTCCCTGGAGACCTCCCCCCTACTCAATCCAGGGAAAGGCTCCCTATCTATCTAAACCGAGGCAAAGAATTCATGCACACAGATATCATTTCAAGTATTTCTGTTCAGTTCGTTTCAAGATAGAGTGCGTTGGAAGTCACTGCCTTCCACGTCTTGGGGCTGGCAGGATCAGGATACAGCCTGTAGGTGGATGTTTTAGAAGTCCATCTGGATGGTCAGGAACCGCTCGTGAAGTCCCTCTGGTGGCCTCATCTAGACTGTGGCCATCAGAAGCTCCAATTCGTCCTCATCCTCGTCACATAACTGGTTGCCTGGACTGGTGTCTGGCTCATCGGTGAAACAATAAACCCCTGTAGAGGTCCACGGATGCACGGGAACCCCCATCCACAGACAACTAGGCGGTCTATGATGACAGCACACAGAATAATTACGATTGCCAAAAATGTATGTTTTCACTGGCTAAGCATACTTCCCAACCAGTCGGTGAACGGATTCGTGACACCAGAGTTGTCTGCTAGCTCTTGGCTGAGTGCTGTCAGTCCCTCCAGAGCCCTGGTCACCGATCCATCAGGAGCTGTGTTATTTGGAATGAAAGTACAGCACGCAGACCCAAACATCTGGCACACGCCACTTTTCTCTGCTAAATCATCTCTAATGCCATTCTGTTCTGCAAGGTCATTAAACTAGTCTTCGCCAGCTGTGCATGCAGTCCTGATATGGCGTCACTGGTGAAGTTTACTAAACGCTGTTGGTTATAGTAAATGTAGTTGATCCAATCGACATTTTTATTAATCATCACCCTCTGAGAGAAAACAGATTCTAAATCTGCTGCTATTTGATTTCTGGCTTGAAAGTCATTAGACACCCCCCTTGGCAGTCTTATGACATCTTATGTACACTTGGTCATCAAAGGCCCCCTTCGGGCCACCGGCATCTCTTTTGGATCTTCTGTTAGCATGTGGGCGTGGAGAGATGAGTTCTCCATAAGTTGCATCAGTGACAGGCAAGATATAGAATGACAATATAAGTTGCACCAACGCACCTGTCCAATCTTTAGGCAGGATTGGATGTATGGTTCTTCCTCCACACCATCACCATAAATCAGCTCTAGGTGCTGTCTGTCTTAACACACTGTTATATAGATAGTCGCTAGCGTTGTGACTGTTGCTACAATTTGCTTCAATAATACTGCCTACATTGGGCCCCATAGCTGTATCTGAGGCTATACAATCAAATGGACCCTCTGAAACCTTGAACAGAGGTGGGGTATTATATTCTACAGGTGGGTAATGCCAGTGCAGCCTCTGACAAGTGTGTTGGAGGGGCAAAGTGTCATCAGTAAACAGAGTTAAAATACAACTAATTCAGGACTTAGGAGTCTGAATCTTGAAGGAACTGGTGTTGCTAGGGGTCTAGATCCTAAACACACAATACAATCTGTACTACTGGCTTGAAGCCGTATATTGTACCCACCATAAATTCCCATCTGCCATTCCGGTTTCCACCCCTTACCTCATTCTCTGCGTCAGTCGTATGTCGAACCTGGTCTTTTTACAGGCTTAACAATAATCCTAATGAGCCCTTGTGGGGCAGGACTATCAGTAGCCTTTCCCTGTATTACGTAAAGTCCTCCGTCAGTCAATTTTGGGTCTGTTAAGGTAAGTCTTAAAGGATTACATCTACCCACCCCTTTTCTACACATGTGATAAGAAGCTGGGGCATTTAACATCTTTAGTCGGTCTTTAAGACCTGGGTTGGGGTCTTTTCCTAAACCCTCGCCACCTGTGTTCATCGTTGCCCATCCCCAATCTTCACAATCACAGTTATGATACGATAACAGCTTACCATACTTATTTGTGGCGGGCCCACACTCGTCAGTTATGATGCACAAGGTTTTGGACATCCACCCGTAGATGTGTTCATACCTGGGACCGGAAACGACTTCACAGAAGTCGAACTGGACCGTTGATGTTGTACCTTCTTTGAACGTAAGAGTGAGAGTTACATTTTCATAGGTGAGTGTCGTCGGAGAAGCCTCTCTACGTGGTCTGAGATCGGTTTGATTAGTTACTGAAGCTAAATTTCGAATCCTGATGTAGTCATGCATGTGTTCTGGTTCCTGTCTGTGGTTAATTCCACATACTAAGAGGGAAGCTACTGAACTCAGGAATAAAATAATTACAGACTTCCATAACCCACTGACCCTAGAGTCTCCTACAGGACGCCCTCGCTTAAACTGTGGGGAAAACATCATCTTCAGTACTGTCTAACCCCTCTTTTGAGGTGTCTTTGGCTTCAAATTTTCCTGTCTGATGTTCACTCCTGTCTCTGCGAGTGTCACACTCGTTACCTTCGCTGCTGCACAGTGAGTGAGGTGGTGTCAAGTAGCTCCATTTTACCTTTCACCTTGGTTCACTCCACCTGCGTTTGTGGACTTTTATCCACACCAGACTGCCTGGTGACACATCAGCCTGCTTCCTTTCGTCAGCTGCTGCTTCTGCGTTTGTCACCTGAGGAAACAACACTCGGCTCATGTTAGTTAGAGCTCCCGTATATTTCTCAATTTCTAGAGTTAGCAAGTCTAGTTGTGGTTTATCATGACGTTATTAAATCTCAAAATTTGTGAGTAGCACCTTTACTGAAAACGATTCTAAATGTGGATCTACAAAAAATGTTTGACACCTTACCATAAATGTTTGACACCTTACCATATCCCCCCTTCACCTCGATATCTCTGCTGTAAGGGATCACATGGCAACCATCTATGTATCTTGCCTATACAGTGAACCCCCCCATGGTCCTGGTGACAGCATGGGCATCTGTTGATGTCTCACGGGAGGAGGTCCAGCTGGACCTGGTCGTAGGTGCTGCTGATGTTGTGGTGGGAACGGAGCATGTTGTGGTGGTGCATTGGGCTGTCTTCCTCTTCCCATTTGCCTTGGGCAGTCTCGGGCCCAATGGCCCCATCTCCCACATACGTAGCACTCACCAAACCTGTCAGGGTTTTCTCTGTTTCCTGGTTGGCCATATCCGCCTGCTTGGTAAGCTCTGCCTCTTCCATATTCTCTGCCTCTGTTGGATGCACGTGCACGTCCTCTGCCTCTATAATGTGGTGGAGGTTGGTAGTACACCACTGTGTGGGCTGGTACTGCTGGATTTGGTTGGTATGAGGTCGGGGGTGCAGCTGGATATTGGGGCTGTTGTGAGGCCTGAGCCTTGGCTACGGCCATCTGTTTCTTGGCCAGATGTTTTCTACTTATCTCTCTGTCAGCCGCCGCTATTTGAAGTTTCAGCAGCCGCCGCTGCATGCTCTTTATATCCTCGTCTTCTTTACTTTCTGCTCGTCTTTCCTCTATCTGCTGTTGCAAATCTTTTCTGATGCATTCTACTTCTCTTACTTCACATTTTAGTCTTCTTACCAGTGCTCCTACTTCCTTACTCTGCTTCTTTAATGTAAACATTATGCAGCCTAGGAGTATTCAAATGTGTGTATTAAATGTGCACGCTTGTCATCACCTGAATCAAAGTCAACTCACCCTCTGTGCTGTATGGCGTGTGGCCGCTGACTCCAAAACTGGGATCCGATGCTCCACTTCCCAGATCTGGACCCACTCAACCACGCACCTTGACTAAAACAAACACAGAACTGCCAAAAGTTCAGCAGTAAATGTTAGCATACGTCTGTAGTGTAAGAGAGGTCAACGATCTCTCAAATATGTTGCGCCGTCCGTGTCAAAATTGATTCTTAGGAACTGTGTAAATTAGTAAATGTACCAAAATTAGTCAATACTGGATATGTGAAGGAATCTCGAATCCAAAATTGAAGCTGGAATTCCGAAATCAAACTCAACATCTAAATCAGAATCACAATCACAATCCAGTTCCAAATCAGAATTCGAAAGGTTTAAAATTGGAAGTAAAATGAAATTAAAAAACAATGAATAATTAATCAATTAAATATTAAATTCAACTTTAAAAATCAATAACTGTGTTCAAAGATATTCAATCAGAAATACCAATGTAAGTCAAACTGTTGAACTGCACTTACACTCTGGTCTGCACAATACTGAGTCACAATTAAGTTCAAGAATTGAAGAAACACAACTGAAACCATTAATCTTTGTTAAAATGCTGAACTAAAACCAAAGTCAACGACTAAAGTTATAATGCTTAATTAAAACTAAGGTCAGGATATAAGCTCACAGCTCTTAGACAATGAATCTTTAATTGTTTTTAAATCTCCTTTTCTTTTGCCTTATGTTTTGATGCTTTTAATGGTTTTATGTGAAGCACTTTGAAATGTGCTATACAAATAAACTTGCCTTGCCGTCTGCGCCGAACCGGAAGTTGTTCTGCGCCAAACCGGAAGTTGTCATGAAACCGGCTTTTTGTAACAGATATGCTAACCGCGATGCTAACGACAAAAACAGAGCTTCTAATAAAGCGTACGCACACACAAGTATCACCAAAATCCCACACTTTAATTCCACTCATACGCCTTCTGTCTCCTCTCTCAATCCAGCCGTTATTTTATTGTATAAGCACTTATTTTACATACAGCGTACCGCAACGCCGGAGCTACACGTAGCTAGCGTTAGCTCCCCACAGCGCGGTCATGCAATATCAATCATTTTAAACGTATTTCCACGCTGCTAAAACACAGACTAGTCACACGTATTGTTGTTATTATTAACCCTTAAACCTCCGGTTAACGGGCTTTAGCTCATCCGGACCCGAGCTCACTGTTACGTATATGAAACGCGAGTTATTCACTTCCAACGCCACAAACCACTCACCCAGTCTGTCTAGTTTCACCAAAGCCCTTATTCTACGCCCTCTGAATCACCCACATGATCCACTAATTATATTCACAGCCAAAGCTAGCGAGTGTGTCTTTCCTGAAGTCACAGCCTCAGAAGCTAACTCCCGCTAGCCTAGCTCTCTAAGCAGCTTATGCGACGTGACCCGACATTCGTGGACTAAGCCCACAAAGGTTTGCACACCTAAGCCTCTCAAAGCCACAACATCTCAGTTCGCCTCGCTACATAACTGCTTTAAACTAGCTATCTGCAGGCCTAACAATACTTATGTTGGGCCGAAGGAGGCTCCCAGCATGAGCAAAGCAGTTTCGCCCGTACCACAGCTTGTTTGATTCCAATGTGGTGATTTACTTACACAGCGCTGTCCGTCTTTAATTAATTCTTAGGATCCTTATACTCTTGACTAATCCCTTAAGTTCATCATACTTCAGACAGCAAATCGTACTTACCTCAGTGGAACATGGCCTCCCTCGTGGAACGTACCCACCGGCAACGGAGCGTTAGCCGTTAGCAGCGCTTAGCCAAGCAGAAATACCTCTAAGATCCTAGAAGCTAACTCACAGATTTCATGAAACGGCTCTGCCTACCGATATTGTGGGCCCAGGATTGTCTGCTTGACTAATGCCGCCGTCAGCACACACAGCGAGGCCGGCAAGACTGTCCCATCTGGGGTGCCAAATTTGTTAAGATAGTATTTTTACCTCATAACAAAGGGGAGGCCGGAGCCATGCTGCCGGCTTGTGCCGTCGACACGCTGCATCAATAACGCTACCAAAACTGGTTTACAATTATAAGGAATTTAATTCCACTGATGTAAGTACATTTACAGTAATACATTGGAGTGTACACTCCTATGACATATTAAAACAATAAAACCCCATTTGCAAAAAACCTCGCTCGGCTCCTCCGGTGAAAACACATCTGTCGTCCGGGAGCATCCAGGTGAGAGAGTGAGCGAGGAAAAAGTCTTTTAAATTAATCCTCCCACATCTGTTCGAAACACCTCCTCCTCCGTTTATCCCGATTCCTATTGGCTATCCTCCAGGAGCGTATTCACTTGTCTGGCTCTGAGTTTAATATCACATTCAATGACTGTCAGTTACGTTTTAAACCCTTCTATAATAATCCTTCAAAATAAAAGTTATACTTTTGCAACTTGGCAGAAGTTTCATGCTTCTGCATGTTTATGTTTATGCTTATGTTTATCTTAATTATGCATTCTCGAAACCCTTATGATTATGACTAACTATGAATTATTAATTATGAATTATTAAATACTTTTATTATATCTACTAACTACAGTTTTTTACTCAAATTTCTTACAATGGGAAGTACTGGGAGCTGGAGGAAATTGTGCTGAGTGGATTGTTTTTTATTAAATCATCAGTACATTGCATGCAGTATTTAACAATAAATAAATAGATGTAGGCCTACATTCAATAAAACAATGGATTTGTCCTGATATTTCTGACTTTTCCGACGGCAGCTGAATGCAGCAGACGTGTGTGCGTGTACCTGGTGCCGTAGAGGAGAGAAAACAAAACAGTTTCGGTGGTCTGAGGTGAGTTTGAGCTCCGGCCGATCATCAATCCGCTTTTTTCTCTCCCCGCAGCAGCTCACCACCACCGGGCTGCAGGCGAGCCGCTCTGTCGCGGTTACTCACCCGGAGAGGGAGCGCATTTATCCCGCTGTGGAGCATGCGATGACCTGCTAGCATGTTTAGCACTGGGCCTGTTTAGAGGAGGGTGCACACAGCGGGGGAACCTGCAGATTTGAGCCGGAGGAGGGACTGTTTTATGAGTTTATCCCCGAGCGGAGACCTCCGGCTGGTGGCGGCATCTAGCCGCCTGATAGCTGAGTCAGGCCGGGTGTAGTCCGGTCCTCGATGGTCCCCACCTGAACTCATCAGAGGATGTTATCACACTGCTGCTGTAAATAAAATGTTTAGCTGGAGAACATTGTTTGATGAAGTGATATCAGCTGGTCAACAACAACAAAAAAGTTTAATTTAATCATTAAATCCTCCTGTGATCAGATAATCTGTTGTGGACCCGCAGAATGTTCAGTTCAGTTCAGTTTGTACACAACAGAAAACACCTGAGCACCTGAACTCATCACGTGTGTATTATGTCCTCTAGTTTTCTAGTAAATCGTGAACAAACCTGTTCATGTAAACAGTGTGAAGTGATAGACAGAAGACACAGGAGACATTTACACTGTCTCTGTCTGTCTCTCTACGTCTCTGTCTGTCTCTCTCTGCCTGCCTGTCTTCTGTCTCTCTGCCTGCCCCAGCCGTTGCAGAGGTGATGAGCAGTAATGAGTGTTTCGGTTGTGGCCGCAGTGGTCACTGGGTGAAGAACTGTCCGAGCGGCGGGCGAGGACGAGGGAAAGGTCGCGGAAGAGGCAAAGGTGAGCCGTTATTTTATTCTATATTATATTTTATTTTATTATAATACTATGGTATGAGCCCCTGAGGTATTTTAGTTTTAAGAAGTGAAGTGCTGAAATACATAGTTACTTTCTACCTCTGAGCAGATTAATGAATGGATTTAGTTTCAGTACTTTGTGTTGAACGATAAATAAAGATATCTTTAGTAAACATTACAGACACACTTTTAATCAGTCTGTGTGTGTTTGTGTGTTTCAGATCTGTTCTGTTATCGATGTGGGGAACTCGGACACGTCGCCAGAGACTGTGAAAGGACTGAGGACGGTGAGGATACACACACACACGCACACACACACACACACGCACACACACACACACACTCAGTGTCCAACAGGACTAACTTTCTTTACTAACCCATGACCAACACTTACAATTTACCAACCCATGACTAACATGTTACAAACACTTAACTAACCCATGACTGACACTTAACTTACCGATTACTTCACTTAACTTGCACGTTACTAACCCTTTGCCCATTGTTTATACTTTACTAACCCATGACCAAGATAACACTTTACGAACCCATGACCAACGCTTAACTAACACTTGACTAACACTTTATTATTGCTGAACTAACACTTGACTAACACTTTATAACCCATGACAAACACTTCACTAACCCATGACCAACACTTCACTAACCCATGACTAACACTTCACTAACCCATGACTAACACTTCACTAACCCATGACCAACACTTCACTAACCCATGACTAACACTTCACTAACTCATGACCAACACTTCACTAACCCATGACCAACACTTCACTAACCCATGACCAACACTTCACTAACCCATGACCAACACTTCACTAACCCATGACCAACACTTCACTAACCCATGACCAACACTTCACTAACCCATGACCAACACTTCACTAACTAATGACCAACACTTCACTAACCCATGACCAACACTTCACTAACCCATGACCAACACTTCACTAACCCATGACCAACACTTCACTAACCCATGACCAACACTTCACTAACCCATGACCAACACTTCACTAACCCATGACCAACACTTCACTAACCCATGACCAACACTTCACTAACCCATGACCAACACTTCACTAACCCATGACCAACACTTCACTAACTCATGACCAACACTTCACTAACTCATGACCAACACTTCACTAACCTATGACCAACACTTCACTAACCCATGACCAACACTTTCCTAACCTATGACCAACACTTCACGAACCCATGACCAACACTTCACTAACCCATGACCAACACTTCACTAACTCATGACCAACACTTCACTAACTCATGACCAACACTTCACTAACCTATGACCAACACTTCACTAACCCATGACCAACACTTTCCTAACCTATGACCAACACTTCACTAACCCATGATTAACACTTCATTAACCCATGACCAACACTTTACTAACCCATGACCAACACTTCACTATTCTATAACTAACCGTTTCCTAACCCCTGACTAACACTAAACTATTCCATAATTAACTGTTTCCTAACCCCTGACCAAAGCTATACTATTCTATAATTAACTGTTTCCTAACCCCTGACTGCTATCGTCCCTGCAGCCTGTTATAACTGCGGCAGAGGAGGTCACATCTCCAGAGACTGCAAGGAGCCCAAGAAGGAGCGAGAGCAGCTGTGCTACAACTGTGGGAAGGCCGGACACATGGCCAGGGACTGCAACCATGCCCACGAGCAGAAATGCTACTCCTGTGGCGGCTTCGGACACATCCAGAAATGCTGCGAGAAGGTCAAATGCTACAGGTAAACTCACAGCCACAGGTGAACTCACAGCCGCAGGTGAACTAATAGCGTCAGGTAAACTCACAGCGTCAGGTGAACTCACAGCGTCAGGTGAACTCACAGCCGCAGGTGAACTAACAGCCGCAGGTGAACTAACAGCCGCAGGTGAACTAACAGCGTCAGGTGAAATAACAGCTACAGGTGAACTAACAGCTACAGGTGAACTAACAGCGTCGGGTGAACTAACAGCGGCAGGTGAACTAACAGCCGCAGGTGAACTCACAGCGTCAGGTGAACTCACAGCGTCAGGTGAACTCACAGCCGCAGGTGAACTAACAGCCGCAGGTAAACTAACAGCGTCAGGTGAAATAACAGCCACAGGTGAACTAACAGCCGCAGGTGAACTAACAGCGTCAGGTGAACTAACAGCGACAGGTGAACTAACAGCGTCAGGTGAACTAACAGCCGCAGGTGAACTAACAGCGTCAGGTGAACTAACAGCGTCAGGTAAACTCACAGCGACAGGTAAACTAAGGCCATGTCCACACTACTCCGTTTCCATTTGAAAGCACATATGTTTTGCTATGTTTACACTGAGCGTCCACACTACGCCGGCGTTTTCGACCACCGAAAATAGAGGAGTTCGAAAACGCCGGGGTTGCGTATTCGTGTGCACGGTCGAAAATGGATATGTTTGGAAACAATGACGCCCACACCTGCGTTCGCTACTTGATTGATTCTTAGCAGTCACGACGTGTCCTTCCCTGATTCGTCACAGCCCTATCACGTTGATTACAGGTGTTACAGGTGTTGCTGACCTTGTTGTCTTTACTAGCAGCTGTTGTCCAGTTAAAGTCTGCATTTTTGCGGAGGAAGCAGCTGTTATTGGAGCGATTAGTGAGCGGCGGGACCAGCGGGGTTATCAGCCCTACGGAGCGGCCGTCTGAGGTCACGGTTAGCTGCTTTAGGGAGGGTGATGGACACAAAACGGAGGACTTTTCTGTCCTTATTAATGCTAATTTTGTTCTGCACAACTATTGTGAAGTCCGCAGATAAACTATGAAGGAACAAAACATGAATTGCTCTCCAGTAGACAGACTTCAGCCACCAGTAGAGCTACAGGTGAGAACAGAGAACAACGAAACCGAGAGGGAACGAGTGAGAGACGCGTGTTGACCACATTTATGGACCCATAATCGAGTAAACCATTATGTAAGTGTTCATTTTAAAGTAAATTTGATATGAGATAGAGCAACACCCGCAGCGCTGTAACTAAGTCTGAAAAATAAAACTTCTAAAACTTTCCACGAAATGTGTCTGTTTGAGTTTATAGAGGAAGATTTTACGTATCATGTGAATAATTTATTAATTTAATTTATTAAATGATATTGATCCCTTTAATGCCGTGTTCACATATCAGCTACAGGTAAACTAACACTACAGGTAAGATAATGCCACAGGTGAACTAATACTACAGGTAAACTAATGAGACAGGTAAACTTACAATTACATGTAAAGTGATACTACAGGTAAGCTAACAGCTACAGGTAAAGTAATATAACAGGTAAACTAACCGCAGTGGAGGTAAATAAAGCAAAGAAGTACGGTTCAGTTTAGTTTTGAGTCTCTTCAGTGTTGTTGTACTTGCTAGTTCCACAGTATTCGCATTGTTAGCATTGTCAGCGGTGTTAGCAGTGCATGTGTTTGCCGCAGGTGTGGGGAGATCGGCCATGTTGCGGTGCACTGCAGCAAGGCGTCGGAGTTGAACTGCTATAACTGTGGGAAGTCGGGTCACCTGGCCAAGGAGTGCACCATCGAGGCCACCGCCTAGCCACCCTCACCCTCTTTCATCTCTTCTTTCTTTCTCTTTATTCATTGCCTGTGATCCTCCTCTTCTCATTGGCCCGGAGGCCTGTCAGTCAACCTCACAGCAGCCAGTCAGAGCAGGCGGAGGAAGGGGAAGGGACGGACACAAAAAAAAAAAGAATGAATGAGAAAAAACTGAGTTTGTGTTTTTAGTTTGTCATGATGTGCAAAGCTTTGTTTTCGAGAGTAGAGTGAAAAAATAAATAATATGTGTGTGGGGGTGAGGGGATAACTTTATTTTCTTGTTCTGGACAAAACCCAGTTTGTTGAAAGGAATGTGATTGGCCCCGCCTCCAGCAAACAGCCAATCACCTTGCAGGTCTGGTCACTTTATTAACACAAAGGGAAACAAATGAGCCAATCAGGTCACAGCAGACAACCGAAGGAACGTTAATAATTCATAAATTAAAGGTGCATTTTGTTGCTTTTTGGACCAGACGGATCGCCTCACCGATGAAGACAAAAGAGAAATAATAGAAAGAAATAACAACACAATTTTAAGTCTGGAGAGAGAATGTTTTCACAAGAAAATCCAAATGTTATTTTTGTATATCACTCAGAGCTACTGTAAAAATGTAATTTGGTTGTACTGCAGACTGTAAATTTAACCTGAGAATAAAAAACATGAAAGAGGAGAAAGACGATGGAGCGGAGACGCACTCTTGTCTGATCAATTTATTTCAACAAAATGACATTTCAGTAAGGATTTATTGAACACATCTGTCATTTACAAATTGATGAATTACCAATATACTTCCTGAAAGGAGGAACTATTTCATGTATTGAGGCTCTTACTCATTGTTATGAGTAATTTAAAATAAGGAGAGCGAGCGAAAGCTTTGATTGAATAAGTTTAAAGTAAGACATAAATATTTAAACTTTCATCATGCCGAACTTTAATCATGTTTTTTTCTTTTCCTGGAAGAAATGAGCTTCCATAGTAATTGGGAAGTTTGTTCCTGGAAATTGTAAATAAATATAAATAGTGCAAAGAAATATATTTTGAATGTATTCTTTATTTCACTAATTTAAATGATTTAATTTGGTTTCATTTTATATTGTTATTTTATGTTTTCTATTTTTCAATTTTTTTGTATTTACATTTTTATTTGTATCATAATTTTAGTTTGTCCATACGTTCATCTTTTTATTTTCATTTTTTAACTTTTATTTTATATTTGTATGTATTTTGGTGTCGATATGTGTGTGTTTATTTGTATTTGTTTTATGTGTATTGTGGTGGTGGAGGGTGATTAAGACCTCTCCAGTAGGAGGCAGTGACGGGGCGATAAACACGTCACGAAACCGGAAGCTGGAGAAGAAGCCGCAGAAGTACTTCCGGTTTGTGTCGGCGTGTGTGGATCGTTTTAGTTTCCCCTCAGTTCGTGCTTTTTTAACAAACGGATTCTTCATAAACACATAAAAAAGCAGCAGCAGCAGAAATGGTAAGCAGCTGATCTCCAGTCTGACTCTGACTAGTTAGGCTAGTTAGCATGCTAACCTGTTAGCCACAGTTTAGCATGCTAACTTCAACAGTCTCTTAGAGTCAGTTAAATATTCACTAGCTTCTGGTTTGGATTCTCAATTTATTAAATAATACTTTGAGCAATTTATTTTATTAGATTTTATTATACAATACAGTTTCAGGTTATATAATTTGAATTATATTGAATTCATAATATTTATATAATGATTTAATAATATTGTCTGTATGTTTGATGTTTTCTTCATGTGTTGTTATAACATCTGTCCTTTTCCACAGGCGCGTAACGCTGAGAAGGCCATGTAAGTATTCACTGTGTACTCTGTATATACTCTGTGTACTCTGTATATACTCTGTATACTCTGTACTCAAAGCAATATTTCCTCACACACGCATAATTCATTTTGGATGTTTAATAATTTAATCGAACAGCTGCTTTTATTAATATTTAGACTTTCTCGATGACTTGATGAATCCTTTAAGGTTCCTGGAACCAACAAATGTTTGAAACATGATTAATTGATCATCAGAATAGATTTATCACAAATATCACATGAGGAAACAAAGTTCAAGCTCAAAAAGGATTGTGGCGTTCTACTGTCTTTAACTGTGGTTCTACTGTCCTTAACTGTGGTTCTACTGTCTTTAACTGTGGTTATACTGTCTTTAACTGTGGTTCTACTGTCTTTAACTGTGGTTCTACTGTCCTTAACTGTGGTTCTACTGTCCTTAACTGTGGTTCTACTGTCTTTAACTGTGGTTCTACTGTCTTTAACTGTGGTTCTACTGTCCTTAACTGTAGTTCTACTGTCTTTAACTGTAGTTCTACTGTCTTTAACTGTAGTTCTACTGTCCTTAACTGTGGTTCTACTGTCCTTAACTGTGGTTCTACTGTCTTTAACTGTGGTTCTACTGTCCTTAACTGTGGTTCTACTGTCCTTAACTGTGGTTCTACTGTCTTTAACTGTGGTTCTACTGTCCTTAACTGTGGTTCTACTGTCCTTAACTGTGGTTCTACTGTCCTTAACTGTGGTTCTACTGTCCTTAACTGTGGTTCTACTGTCCTTAACTGTGGTTCTACTGTCCTTAACTGTGGTTCTACTGTCTTTAACTGTGGTTCTACTGTCTTTAACTGTAGTTCTACTGTCCTTAACTGTGGTTCTACTGTCCTTAACTGTGGTTCTACTGTCCTTAACTGTGGTTCTACTGTCTTTAACTGTAGTTCTACTGTCCTTAACTGTGGTTCTACTGTCCTTAACTGTGGTTCTACTGTCCTTAACTGTGGTTCTACTGTCTTTAACTGTAGTTCTACTGTCCTTAACTGTGGTTCTACTGTCCTTAACTGTGGTTCTACTGTCCTTAACTGTGGTTCTACTGTCTTTAACTGTGTTCCTCCGCCGTGTCTCTCAGGACGGCTCTGGCTCGGTTCAGACAGGCTCAGCTGGAGGAGGGAAAAGTCAAGGTCAGGTTCTACTCTGTGTTCTACTGTGTTCTAGTCTTTTCTACAACATGAAGTATTGTACCGTTTCTTCAGTACGTCAAAGCATGTGTTGAACACCATTGTAGCCTCTGTGTGGCTTTGTTGTAGCTTCAGTGCTCACCTTCACCTGTCTGTCTGTATGATGATGTTCACCTGTCTGCAGGAGAGGAGACCTTTTCTGGCATCGGAGTGCAATGAACTTCCGAAAGCAGAGAAATGGAGACGACAGGTACACGGATACTAGAACATGATGCACTGTGATTGGCTGTTTGTTAATGAAGTGCACCCTGGGAGTCGTAGTTGACTGATCTCCTTTGGCCTAAATGCTTTTCATCAAAGAACCAGATATTGTCAAACTCAGTTATTTTGTTTTAACACAAACTATCAGTGACACTGAACATGAAGCAGACAATCTAATGTGTGTGTGTTCCAGATCATTAGTGAGATCTCAAAGAAGGTTGCTCAGATCCAGAATGGTGAGTATTTATATAAAATATGAAACAAAGAACATTAATTCACATTGATAAACTGTGACAGATGTCAGATCAGATTATAAACACTCTGACCTGTCTGTTTACAGCTGGTCTCGGGGAGTTCAAGATTCGGGATCTGAATGATGAGATCAACAAGCTGCTTAGGGAGAAAGGTCACTGGGAGGTCCGGATCAAAGAGCTGGGAGGACCAGACTACGCGGTAAATAAACAAAAGTTTGGGAGATATTGTTTGATGTCCGTTTTGTGAGGTACCGATGGCACATTTGTGAGTTATTGATGGCGGGTCTGTGATTTTCAGCGCGTCGGTCCGAGGATGTTGGACCATGAGGGGAAGGAGGTTCCTGGGAATCGAGGATATAAATACTTTGGAGCAGCCAGAGACCTGCCTGGAGTCAGAGAGCTGTTTGAGAAGGAGCGTACGTAAACTTCGTCTTTGCTGTATTGTTTCATATCAAACCATCACGGTACCGTCGTCTGATTGGTCCTCTCTGATCATGTGACTCCCAGCTGCCCCGGCGCTGAGGAAGACGAGGGCGGATCTGATGAAGGAAGTGGACGCAGAGTATTATGGCTACAGAGACGAAGACGACGGAGTGCTGCTTCCTCTGGAGGCTCAGTACGAGAAACAAGGTTTGATTAGTTATACATTTAGATTAATTTATTTAGTATAAAGTGAGATTATACAATTCAACAAAATTGTATTACTTATTATATTAATATTATTACATGATCCTGATTCATGACTCCTGAGGAGAACATGAACGATTCTAATGAGGCGTGTTGTGTGTTAAGCTGTGTTGGAGACGGTGCAGAAGTGGAAAACAGAGAAAGATTCTCGTCTGTCAGGAGACAAGCAACCGGAGGAAGAGGAGGAGGAGAGCATCTACACGGTCCACAAGGAAGAGGTGAGCCGTCCCTTTACATCCCAGGAGTTCTGTAGAATTGTGGCCGCACACACATATCCAACTTTCTTTGAGCAGATTTACAGACAGTTGGGGTGGTGGGTGAAGCTATTTGTGTAATTTCCTGTCACTGATGTGTGTGTTTTTTGTGTGTGTGTGTTTGCAGCCTGATGATGAGGAGAGTCGGGATGAGGAGGAGGGAGAAGAGGGCGGAGGCACCTTCATTGCACACGTACCTGTTCCTTCACAGAAAGAGGTGAGAACACACACACACACACGTTTGTCTTTGTGTACATGTGAGGACCATTGTTCACATCATGCATATCCAGGACCTGACCCCATAATCCAACCTCCAGATGTAGATGTCTTTTAACCAAACCCTCACAATTCTTTGGACGCAGTAATTACTTTTTTCTGTGGTTGCGATGCATGTTCATGTATTTCAGGTGTGGAAGAACATCTTTGTAACGCAGGTCACCGTGTCACAGGACCCTGTTTACTGATTGGCTGATGATATTCTCTGGTCACAATCCGGCGGCAACCTCCGGTTCAGAGTAGTCAATGTGGAAGAGTCTTAAAACGTGCATTCTCTCTAGTGTCCACCAGGGGGCGACTCCTCTGGTTGTCTATGAGAAAATGACTCTACTTCCCTCTTGATTTATTACCTCAGTAAACATTGTAAACATGAGTTTATGGTCTCAATCTCTAGTTCCAATACTTCTTCAATACAGCATGATGTTCATTTAGTACATTATGGTCCATTTAGAGTCAAACAGACCATAAAGCAGGGGATGCTTTAGGGCGGGGCTACACAGTGATTGACAGGTCACAAACCAATGGGTGATGTCAAGATGACTACACCTACTTCTTATATACAGTCTATGGTCACAATTTCTCCCAACTTTTGGTTTTAGTTCAGCTGTACTTGAAGCCAACGGAGAAATGTCAAAAACTGCAGTTCTTTAAATGACCACTTGAGGCTGCCTCCTGAACCAAGTCAATCCCCATAGACCGCCATGTTAAAATGCCCAACTTTCTGTCTTTCAGGTGGAGGAGGCTCTCGTCAGGAGGAAGAAGATGGAGTTGTTGCAGCGTTACGCCAGCGAGACTCTTCAGGCTCAGAGTCAGGCGGCCAGAACTCTGCTGGGACTGTAACCCCATCTGTCTGTCTGTAAACCCCGTCTGTCTGTCTGTAAACCCCGTCTGTCTGTCTGTCTGTCTGTAAACCCCGTCTGTCTGTCTGTAAACCCCGTCTGTCTGTCTGTAAACCCCGTCTGTCTGTCTGTAAACCCCGTCTGTCTGTCTGTAAACCCCGTCTGTCTGTCTGTCTGTCTGTCTGTCTGTAAACCCCGTCTGGCTGTCTGTAAACCCTGTCTGTCTGTCTGTAAACCCCGTCTGTTTGATGATGTAAATATCAGCAAATATTTTTACCTGTTTCTTATTAAAACGTTCTTCAGCTCAGTTTGTTGTTCTCGTCGTGTTTTTGTTGATTCCAGTCCCATTAAATCTGTCCTCCCTATGATGTTATTTTTTTTTATCCAGATAGAGAAAGGCTTAATGTGATATTATTTAATTCACGGTTGGGTTCGGTACGATACAGTGGAGCCACGGTTCGGTACGTTTCGGTACAGTAGAAAACTATAAATGCCAGAGAAATGTACTTTATTTTCAAATATATTTATTCATTACAACTAACATCATGAAGTTATTCTTTGACTTTGAACAATGATGGAACTATACCTGAGTGACTCATCTTCTGGGGTGTCTTCTTAGCAACACACAAGCATAAAAAACTAAAGCTGCTCCTTAATGTTATGTAGTATTGTTACTTACATCTTGCTTACATCTTGTATTGTTACTTAAATCTTGCAAAAGATATTTTTAATCTCAATGGGACTACCTGGTTAAATAAAGGTTTTTAAAAAAAAAGAAATAACATCTGTCACTAACACAGAGCTGCTCTACCTGTCCACAGGTGTGCACAGGTGTCTATAACCCTCGTTCCCCGCTGCCTTGTGACCGCAGCAACGGGGGTCACGGAAACTGTTCCACGCTCACAGAGACCTGGCGCTGGAGCTCGAGTTGGTGGAGCCAAATCACGTGGTGGAGGACGTGGAGGCCGCAGTCGACCTGCTGCTGCAGCAAGAGAGCTCTGTTACCTCTGACACCTGACCTCTGACCTCTTTATGGGCCCCTACCAGGCTGCAACCTCCCGTTCTGCCGAGTGAAGGCACTGCCGAAGTGTCTTAAAACTTGCATTCTCTCTACTGACCAGCAGGGGGCGACTCCTCTCGATGAAATACGAAGTCTGATTGTATAGAAGTCTATGAGAAAATGACTCTACTTCTCTCTTGATTTATTGCCTCAGTAAACATGAGTTTATGTCTCAATCTCTAGTTTCAAGTCTTCTTCAACACAGCATGATGTTCATTTCGTAAATTATGGACCAATTAGATTAAAATAGACCATAAAGCAGAGTATGCTTTAGGGTGGGCTTACTGTGATTGACAGGTCGCTGCTGCTACCAGAGCTGTATACGGCGTCTTTACGTCACTCTTCAGCATTACAAATATGGTCACTTCCGGTCATTGTTTGCAAAAAAAGCCGTATACCAAGATGGCGACAGCGAAATCGCTGAACTCGAGGCTTCATAACCACAAACCAATGGGAGATATCACGATGACTACGTCCATTTTTTATATACAGTATATTGATGGGCCCCTAAAACCTGCAGGATGAGGGTCACGTGACCTTCGGAGACATCTTAAAGGCACAGCTAATGTTCTATCAACAAATGTGCATCGGACTGGTGGGCAAAAGCATCATTCTCCTCCAAAAATATAACGCGAGCAAAGTAAGCGGTGGTCCGTCACTGCGGTCTGTTGTGTTCCACAGATCGCTGTAATCAACATCGCAGAATGATCAAAGCAGCGGAAATTTGTGTGACCCGTTTGCTAATGTAAAGCAAATTTTAAATGTTGGCCAAACCATGAATTTCAATCTTCCGGGTCCCATACATGATGCAAAATACTTTTTCCCCATAGACTCACATTGGGAACGAGATGTCTGTAACAGTTTTAAAATGCTCTAACAACTGAATTCAGAGTTATTCTCACGATATATGTCGACAGTGTATTAACGGCTGTATCAGTATGTCCTCCCGTCTGTGACACACAGCTGATACGTAATAACTGGTTTATAACAGACTGTAATGTAAGCAGAGCTAAGTGTTGTCTGCCATATAAACAGACAATTAATTATGTTGTCGTAAAACACAGCTGTAATAATATAAGTGTATGACGTTTATTTACACCTACGGATTATAAAGTAACATCAGTCTCAAAATCAGTTTAAAACGTAAACTCACAAAACAACTCGGTCAGACTCTGACTGTAGGTAATAATAAAGAAGTCAGCTGGTGGTGCATGCCAGCAGATTAAGTGACTAACAGTAGTGCTAGCTTGGCCGTCCCCCCACTGGTCACATGAGCTTCACCTTACAGGTGGTAGCTGCCCATCAACAGTCCTCCCAGCTGATGGTCTCAAACACACCTGTGACCACCTGAGTTTACAAACATTCACCTGTGACCTTTCAACGTTTAATAAACGAATAATCTCACTATTCTTTGATGCTCTCCACATCTGAGCTGATTAATGTCAGACATCTAATTTATGTGTAATATTATGTTGATTGTAAACACCTGAATACTTTCGTACTTTGTATTTTACTGGAATAAAAAAAAACATCTGAAAAAATGAATGATACTTGAATTCATTCTCCTTGGATTGTTCGAATAAGAATTACAGTAAATAAACAAATATGTCTGCAGTTTGAATTATGGACTTGTTTCAAACACACACACATACATCACATACAATTTACTTCATTGTAATATTATAAAATGGTATACAAACACAGCAACAGCACCGTCAGGGGACTGGACCAGAAACAAAAGCACACGTTGATATAAATGATTGGAAAACAAATAGGAATGAATTAATAAATAAAGACAGAGGAGGCAAGAGTGAAAACACATAAACACATGATATATTACAAATATGACATTTTCTATTTGCTACAGGGAAGTGTTTGCTTAATTATGCTTCGTATTTCTTATACATAAAATATATTCTACATGGAATATTGATTTGCTCTTTATTAGAGACCCAAAATATTTAAATGAATCCAGTGTTTTTACTCACAGTTTAACCAATTTCTATAAAACTATTTGTCTGCCAGTAACGATCTGATCAAATGTTCAATTATAAGGATATAATGTTCCACTGCCATGTTTCTACAGTAGCCCAGAAAGGACAAACAAACAGTGGCTTTTTTATTTTACCTGAAGAACACCTTTGTTCTCCGATATGTTTGGAAAGGTTGAAAGTTCAGTTGGATGCAATCTGCAAACTCATCACTTATACACAGCTCCTTTATAGGCTGAGATTGAAAGATCCATAAGATTATTTAAAGATATTTATAGGATATATTATGGATACATATATTTAGTTTTATTTCATTTGACGTGATAAAAACTTTCTTAAATCATCATTTCCAGGTTCATTCTTTTATTTTGGGTTTCAGCAACAGCACTTCTCTCCAAACACCAATCAGAGTAAAACTACATTATAACACAATGTAAAGAAGACTATTTAAAACATTGGAAGATCATAATGTTATCTGGTTCTAAAATGATATAATGAATTGACAGAAAAACACTTCTTTTGAAAAATCCAACTCAGTTTTATCTTGCTGCCCAATATGTGTCAACATGCCACAACGTGAGGGACAGTTGGTTGAAATGTAATTGTAATATTGTTAATATATCATTATTACATAACAATTGTAATGTCATGTTTATGTTGTGTTAATATTCCTGTTAATATTATTGTGTACTTTTTTTATTTTGATGCTTTGGAAACATTGTTTTTTCTGAAATGTTCATGCCAATAAAGCCACGGTTAGTTGAAACGTGTATTTCTCTATAAATTAAGTGTTTTGATACTTTCACATTATTTATAAAGCTTTTAGATCAGTTTTCTAATGAATACAAAATTAAAAGACAGGAAAATGAAGCTTTTTATAGTATGATACCGTTAACACTATTCCATCAAATAAATAATGTATTAACATTTGTATTTTTCATCAAACGTAGAAGCTACGTGGAGAAGTGACCTGCTCAAAATGGCGGCGGGAGCAGGACGTATCGTAACAGGAAGCTGGACACCAGCTGCGCCTGCGCAGTGGCTCACTCTGGGTCCCTGTAAAGATGTCTGAGCAGGCGGGGAGGGAGCGGAGCGGAGGACCCGAAACAAACTGACAGAACCCGCGACTCTCCGCAATTTAACCAGTCAAGGTAAGGTCAGGCGGCCGTGCGGAGCCGCACCAACGGGACTGACACGCGGCGGAAGGCTTCGGCCTTCAGATGAGCCGTATTAACCGCGCGCAGGGCGGCTGAGTTTGTAGTAAAGACCAGAAATGATGTGCAGGACGCGCAGCGCTGTGGCAGGGGCGTGTCCGCCATCTTGTCTGAAGTGGCGCCTTAAACAGCAGCTGTCGCTTTTGAGCGGAGACCGGTCGGGTACCGCAAAATGGCCGTTAATGGCGGGACGGGACTTAAAAAGACGTCCCCGTTCGCCTCTCTGTGTTTTAAGTAACTTTAGCCCGGTTCGGACCCGCTGTGGACCGACACTGAGAGCCGGTGTATCCGTGTCTTCAGCCGCAGCTTTTGTGTTGTCCTCCTCCTTCACCCCCCCTTTCCTTTTTCACCCCCCCTCCTCTTCTTCTCTTCCTCCGTGTTTGTTTGGAAAAGCCTGCCCAGGCTGCGCATGCGTGTTACCACCACAGCGCTCGTTCCTGCGTATGAGAAGGAAAACATCGGGATTATTTAATGAATTAATCACAGCCGCTTTCATTTTACTACATGTACACAGACAATGTGTTTGATGAAAATATTGATTATTAAAAAAATCTGATTTTAAAACTGAACGGTCCGTTTACCGCCACATTCTGACGGTCCGTGATCAGCGTGCTCACGTCAAATCTGTCGCTATTTTCGATTAATTTGATTATTTTCCTTATTAATGGATTTATCTGTATTCATCTATTTCTATTCATCGGTTTTATCTCGCTAATCTACAAACCTTTCAACATATAAAATGTCACAAACTGAGACAAATGTCCCGTCGGTTTTTCAAAATAAAAGATCATCTGTTTACTATTAAAGCAGATAATCCTCAAATCAATCAATACTGGAAGACATCATCATCTGTTCTACCAAGAATAGTTTTAGAACATCACACACCATCAGTGTAACGTTTCTCATTAAAACTAGTGTTACAACAATAAACTTCTAATAACTGTTTTAAAAAGGGGAAAAAGACGAATTATTTCCCTTTTTCAGAATACAAAAGCCCAAAATGTCCCAGCTTCTCCAATGTGACAAAATCATTTATCCCTGATTAATAATAACATGCTAAATAACTAAGTATGTGAGTTTACATGTAAGCAGCACTATAGCATGTTGAGTTAAATGGAGAATAATATGTGCTGTGAGCATGTAAGATATTGATTATTAACAATGAATGTCTGCTGCAGGTCCGGACAACCAGACTGTTCTTGTCTGCACCTTTTTAAATCTTAGTTAACGGCTAACGATCAAATGTTCACTTCAGTTACATTATGATGCCTTCAGGCTCTGCTCAGTGAAAATGAGTACTGGCTGAAGGTAAATTATAACGTTATCATGATGTGTTATAATTTAAACCACACAGACTGTATATAAGAAGTGGACGTAGTCACCGTGACGTCACTCATTGGTTTGTGGATTGATGTTGTGAAGCCTCAAGTTCGGCAATTACACCGTCCCCATCTTGGATTATGGCCGTCGCCATGTTGTTTTTGAAATGCGAGGAGTGACTTAGAGCTGCCATATACGTCTCTGGTAGAGACCTGTCAATCACCGTGTAGTCCTGTCCTAAAGCTTCCCCTGCTTTATGGTCTGTTTGACTCTAAATGGACCATCATTTACTAAATGAACATGCTGTATTGAAGAACACTTGAAACGAGAGATTAAGACATAAACTCATGTTTACTGAGGTAATAAATCAAGAGAGAAGTAGTGATTTTCTCATAGACTTCAATACAACCAGAGGAGTCGCCCCCTGATGGATAGTAGAGAGAATTCAGGTTTTAAGACTTCATTATTGGCTTCAATCAAATGAAGAAAAATCTGAAACCTTTGCACATGAGTGTCTGGAGCATAACCCAACGATATTTATCATTATTGATGGGGATCCGTATCAGATATGTTTGATGATGTGACGGTTTTATGTACAAAATAATCCATATGTTTTCTCATTCTGTAGTTCTTGTATCGTAAATTATAAATCCAAGGTATCACCATTGTTTTATTTTGAAAGATATTAAAGTGTGTCTTCCTGTCCAGGCAGTCGATGTCATTCTGACGAGCAGCTGAGATGTCCAATGACAGCCAGGGATCGGTGAAAGGGGAGGCGGCCATCATGCCGTCTCCCTCTGGCTCCGCCTCCTCTCAGGAACCGCCCCTTTCTCCGTCCACCACATCCAAACCACCTGAGCTCCCAGGTACACCTGTCTGTCTGTCTGTCTGTCTGTCTGAGGTTTCTCTACCTGTCTCTCTCTGTGACGTGTCTGTCTGACAGATGAACTGGTCCAGGCTGGATGGTGTAAGTGCTGGTGTGTCTCTCTGACCTGTCTCTTTATGTCTCTTGCTCTCTCTGTCCTGTCTGTCTGACAGATGAACTGGTCCAGGCTGGATGGTCTAAGTGCTGGTCTCGGAGGGAGAACCGACCATATTATTTCAACAGATTCACCAATCAGAGCCTGTGGGAGGTCCCAGTGCTGGGTCAGCATGATGTCATCGTGAGTAATGTCACTGTTTCCTTTTTAATGTGTGAGGTGAAAGGACAGGTGCATGCAGTCGTTTAACAACAAGAAGTTAGTTGTTGAAAATGTAAACAAACATCAGAATCTTAGTATGTGAACACATATATTTTTTCATTGCTCTCACTGTATGGTACATAGTGTATACAGCTAGTTTGTAGTTTAGAACTGAGTCTGTCTGTCTGCAGTCTGATCCTTTAGGTCTGAATGCGGCTCCTGCTGAGGGCGGAGACAGTAATCTAGGTAATGGTAAGAGGAAGAGGAGGAGCTCTGAGGAGCAGGGGGCGGTGCCTAACAACATCAAAAGAGCCAAGGTAAGAAGAGAAAAAACGCTCTTGGATCGGTTCATGACAGTTCAACGAGTGACCGGTGTGCAGTGGATTGTGGGAAACTGAGTCCTCTAATTTATTTAACATCATATTATGTTGCTTCCAGGTGGAGCTCACCACCCCCATCTCTCCCAGCACCCCCGGGGTCAAACCCTTGAACTTCGCCCCAGAGGACAAACCGGCCCAACCAGCCACACCCACACTGCCAAGCCCCGCCCCCGCTGTATACAGGCCAGCTGTGTGAGTGCTGAGGCCACGCCTCTCCCTGTAACCCTAACCCTAACCCCCTAACCCTAACCCTCTTCCTCATTCATAATTATTCAATATATATTGTGATAATTATTAGATTTAATCTTTATGTTGTTAAAGTTGTTTATTGTTGTTTTTAGTATTTACTGGGATCTGGATGCCCAGACCAACGCGGTGATCAGAGAGCACCCCCCTGCCAACCACCTGCTGCCCCCCCACCCTGAGATGGAGCTGCTGAGAGCTCAGCTGGTCACCAAACTTCGGCAACACTACCACGAGCTGTGTCACCAGAGAGAAGGTACGTTGGGTCTCTGGAGGTCAATCCAGAACTCATCCAACAATAGTCACGCATGTTTTTTTTGAAACCGGGAGGCGGTACACTTCCGCCATGAACTGCTGCACAAACAAAACATATATGGTGGAAGACTGGAGGTTTGGTGGTGCCAGTGGACATTAGAGGCTACAGAGGATGTCACATGTGTACAGATTGTAAAGCCCTCTGAGGCAAATTTGTGATTTTGGGTTCTACAAAATCAATTGAATCCTCTCTCTCGCTCTCTCTAAAATATTCAGAGGACCGCCGTCCCAAATAAATACGAAGAAATTAACGTCACATGACAAAAACAGGAAAAAAGAAACTTTTAGAAAGCTGCTGTTTTGTTGTTACCTTCTGAAAGTCCATGAACAAGTAAGTAAGTCTGTCTGTGGTTCAGGTATTGATCCACCCCGGGAGTCGTTCAACCGTTGGCTGCTGGAGAGGAAAGTGATCGACAAAGGCCACGACCCCTTACTGCCGAGTGACTGCGACCCCGTCGTCTCCCCGTCCATGTTCAGAGAGATCATGAACGACATTCCCATCAGGTACCTGTCTGTCAGTCAGTCACTTCAAACCTTCTGTTATGTAAATGTTTCATCTTACCCATTATGATTTATTGTCATAGTGATGATGTGTTGTTATTTGTGTGTTTGTGTCTAAAGGTTGGCACGTATCAAGTACAAAGAGGAGGCCCGGAAGCTGCTGTTTAGATACGCTGAAGCTGCCAAGCGGATGATTGACTCCAGGTAGGTTAACAGCGGACCAATCAGAGCTTTATCCTGATGATGAACTAACCTTTGACCTTTTTTAAAAGGAGCTCTGTCGACCCCTTTTCTGTTACTAGACATGATGACTTATTTTTGTGGGCGTAGTGCTGGTGGAGGCAGAATAATTCTATTAACACGTTACTTAATGCTGGGTAGCAAGTTTTGTTGACAAGACTGGAGCCCCAGAGAGCTTGTCCATCTCTTGAGCTGGCTAGTTAGCTAGCTAGCTAGCTAGCTAGCTTGTCCATCTCTTGAGCTGGCTAGTTAGCTAGCTAGCTAGCTAGCTAGCTAGCTAGCTTGTCCATCTCTAGAGCTGGCTAGCTAGCTTGTCCATCTCCTGAGCTAGCTGGCTAGCTAGACTCCAGAGCTCCCGTCTGCCCTCCTCCCAGCGAAGTAACCTCATAGCGGGCGAGGAGTGAGGCAGCGGGACCGTTACACGTCAGCCCCAATGTTGGGCTCATATTCTGTAACCAGTGTAGCATGAAAGCATGGCGTAATTAGCAAGTTAGCTAAGTAGCCAGATGGCGGCTAGTTAGTGTGCTAATTTAGTGGTGCAGCAGCCGTGAGCTCAGTAGGTTAGCAGAAGGCTAAGCTAAACTGTTAGCAACATCGTTTCTCCATCTCTGAGAGGCTTAGCTGATATTGTAGCTCGCTAGAGCCATCAATCACAATTTATTTTCTCAAATGTATGCAATATCCATTTTGGCACCCAACAACACATCAAGCAATCAACACCAATATATCTTTACATAGCTAATAGTTGTTTGCTGCTATATTAACCTTTTGATCTGTGCAGGAATGCGAGTCCAGAGAGCAGGAAGGTGGTGAAGTGGAATGCTGAAGACACCATGAGCTGGCTGCGCCGAGATCACTCCGCCAGCAAAGAGGACTACATGGTAACCTTTGACCCTGATTCATACTGTAGTCTTCTTCTCAAGACATGTCGTCTCAGGGTGTTTTCATGACTAACTTACCTGGCTCCAAACACGCGGCAACCTTCCGGTTCTGCCGAGTAAAGCCGATGCGGAAGTGTCTTAAAACTTGCATTCTCTCTAATGTCCACCAGGGGGCGACTCCTCTGGTTGTATAGAAAATGACGACTTCTCTCTTGATTTATTACCTCAGTAAACATGAGTTTATGGTCTCAATCTCTAGTTTCAAGTCTTCTTCAATACAGCATGATGTTCATTTCATAAATTATGGTCCATTTAGAGTCGAATACACCATAAAGACAAGTTCACTGTGCCAGGATGTAATGTAGTTTCTGTGTGTGTGTGTGTAGGACCGTCTGGAGCACCTGAGACAACAGTGTGGTCCTCACCTCACCGCTGTCGCCAAAGACTCTGTGGAGGGAATCTGCTCCAAGATCTACCAGTTGTCTGTAGATTACAGCCGCCGGATGAGGCAGACGCATCTGAGTCTGCTGCACGACCCCCCCACTGGTACACAGACACACTCACACACACACCTGAGGCTACAACCACACCACTACGTTTTGAAACGCATACGTTCGGGTCTTGATTGGGTCTCATCAGTCATGACGTGTAATTCCCTGATTCGTCCCGCCCCTTTTTCCGCATGAAAACAAACATCACCCTCAAAGTATTGCTGACCTTGTTGTTTACGCTGGCAGCTGTTGTGTGGTTTATTTTGCATTTTATAAAGCTACTACTGCCACACATTCGCAGGAGGTAAGCTATTTTAGCGTACCCAGTGTACGTGAATAGTCATGTGATATGCTTTTTTTAGAGGTGGTAGTATGCACCGAGATTATTTCGCTAAAACGCTCATCTGGACAGAGATCATTTATAATGTGTTGTTGTTTGTGTGTTTGTTCAGAGGCCAGTGCGTCCCCCCAGCAGTCCCGTTTGGTCTACTGTTACCCGGTGCGTCTGGCGCTGCCCTCGCCGCCCCTCCCCCGAGTCGAGCTGCACTTTGAGAACGATGTGGCCTGTCTACGCTTCAGAGGAGAGATGGTCAAAGTCAACAGAGGACACTTCAGCAAACTGGTCAGTGCCGATTTAAATTAACTTAAAACTTTAACGGGGAAACTTATCCAGGAAGTCTTGAGTTTGATTGACAGAAGCTTAAAAGCTATTTTAAGAAAAGGATCAAGTAGTGCAGATGCAAACAGGTGAACATGGAGGAAGTGTTCAGGATGTGTTTATGACTTTAACTTAATGTCATCAAATATAAAATGGGAGATATTTTTGCTCAGTATTCAAGAAGTTAAGCTAGTTCCACGTTCAGCAGCTAAAGTCCACCAGCAGAAGGCAACATTGTTTTAGTGAAATGTAAATTTGTCTCAGCGTGCGTTTGTCCCTCTTTCTGTCTGATTCAATTCAATGTGCTTCATTGGCATGAATGTAACAAGGCCAATATTGTCAAAGTGTCAAATACCAATGTGATTAAGCAGAGAAGGAACAAGATAACGATTCATAAAATAAACAATAATGTATACGCTTGCTTATGGTGGGTGTTCTGTGAGAGACTGTTGAAGTTTGTGTTGATGTCGTCTGTCTGTGTCTCCAGGAGTTGTTGTACAGGTACAGCTGTATAGACGATCCTCGCTTTGAGAAGTTCCTGACCAGAGTCTGGTGCCTCCTCAAGAGATACCAGGTCAGCTGACTCTCTGTTACCCAATCAGGGTATGTGTTTGGTAACGACTCTGGTAATTGGTGAGTTAATGAGTTGTGTGTGTTTGTCCAGGTGATGTTTGGCAGCGGCACTAACGAGGGGACGGGTCTGCAGGGGGCTCTGCCGGTGCCGGTGTTCGAGGCGTTGATTCGACAGTTTGGGGTTTCCTTCGAGTGTTTCGCTTCGCCGCTCAACTGCTACTTCAAACAGTTTGGCTCCGCCTTCCCCGACATCGACGGCTTCTTCGGATCCAGAGGGTGAGATGGGTGTTAACACCTCTAAACTCTGTCTGTCTGTCTGTCTGTCTGTACCTGAGAGGTTCTACTCCATCTCTGGAGTATGCTCGTTGGACTTTGGGTTTAGTACTCTATCGTGAATCCCATTGTTAAAGCACAGCCTCCTTTTTCAAAACTTTACAGTAGTAGTACAGAATTATTAACCCTGTGTGTGTGTTTTCAGGCCGTTCCTGTCTTTCCGTCCAGTCAGCGGCTCGTTTGAAGCCAACCCTCCGTTCTGTGAAGAGCTGATGGACACCATGGTGGCACACTTTGAGGTCCGTTCAATACTTTATATACTAGTTTTACCGTACTGGTCCTCCCGGTTTGAATGGTTAAATTGGGCTCAGCAGGATCTTCACCTATGCTGTACGTGGACCTAAACTGGGCTCAATGGGGTCTTAAACTGGACTTCAATGGGAAGAAAAGGTTTCACACTCCGGTACAGTAGGTGGCGGTATGCACTATGCAAGTTGGTTGCCAGCCGCCAATGGAATTTAAAGAAGAAGAAGAAGCCATGTACAGCTTCTTAACACCGTCTACTACCAACGTACATTTATAACAAATACCACACATATTACGGTAGTCAGCGTTGCATACGTGTCTGACCTAAATACCTTTTGTTGTCTTTGTTCATCCTGCATCGCTCTTTTCTGTTCTTTAATGTAACATTACTGCCGCGACAGAGCCTCTCCCAGCTGTTAGCAGACTGTTAGCGAGCTGTACCCAGCATGCAGCTCGGCGCTGAAATTTTATAAATGTACAATTATTAGTGCTACAAATTGTTTATCTGTCACAAACTGTTGTGTCGTGGTTTTTTGCCCTGTTAAAGAGCATTAGTTGTAAATTGTTATAAAGTTATGACCATGACTAGGGGTCCCTCTCAATACAGCCAAGACAACTAGCTCCGACCGCAGTGCTTCCAGTGGCGAACAATATATTTTGCTGCCTGTTGAAGAGGCAACATCTACTCATCGTAGAAGTTGTTTCGGATGTGCACCGGTATGACCCGGTATACCGGTTCAACCGGTATACCGCCCAGCCCTACTGTGCGGCTCTAAACTGGTTTGTTTGGGTCTAAACCGGGCTGTGCTGGTGTCTACACTGGTCTTGTAGATGACAGTCAAACATATTATGGTCTGTCTCTGTCTATTAGGAGCTTTTGGACAAGTCCGCTGAGCCGCTGTCCTTCATTGTCTTCGTCCCCGAGTGGCGTGACCCCGTGACCCCAGCTCTGACCCGCATGGAAGCAAGTCGATTCCTCCGTCACCAGCTGAACATCACGGCCTTCGAACACGAGTATCGCTCTGGGAGTCAACACATCTGCAAGAGGTACCGTTACTGCACTGTACCACATGTATGAACACGGGTTTTGATCGGGAGATAGATAGATGGAAGGATAGTTGGCAGATTTAGTTCAGATTTAACAGATTCACAACATGTTTCTATAACGAAATATTCAATCTTTTATTTTATGGTGTTTAATAAAAACAGTTTGCCTGTACACAAAAGGAGACACGCATTGATGAGTTGTAGATCAGTCTGGAACCCTAAAATAAATCTATTGTTGTGCGGATTAAAAAACTAAATTATCCACCACCATAAAAACATACAAACGTGAAACACAGCAGGGCCTCGGTGCCAACATATCTTTAAGAGGTACTAATACTGAACTCTTGTGTATCTGTGTGTATTTCCAGAGATGAGATGTACTACCGGGCGGTACACGGTACTGCGGTACTCTTCCTTCAGAATGACGCCGGTTTTGCGAAGTGGGCGCCGACTCCGGAGCGTCTCGCCGAGCTGATGGCAGCGTACCGCCCCTCCCCCTCTCGCCCCGCCACCCTGGCCTCTCCTGGTCCCGCCCCCATTACCCCCGGAGACAAAGACTCCGCCCCCAAGGCCGCTGATAGGATGCAGAGTGGGGTGACGTCCCCTGGTGGTCCTGACGATAACAACAACACCAACAACAACACAACAACCACCATCACCACCAACAGCAGCAACACAAACAACAACACCACCACCACCACAAACAACAACAACAGCAGTAGTACGAGTAGTAGCAGCAGCAGTAGCAGCAGCACCAGTCCTCAAGAAAAGATGCCTGCCGTGTAATGGGGGTGGGGCTTATAGTGTGACCACGCCCCCTCGCCTGTGTAAAGTTTCTCTGTTTTTTGATCGTCTCGTCTCTTCAGATTGTCCCTCACCAACACCTGTAGCATCTGTCCACTTACCCACAATGCGGTTCTGGACCAGAGTTGATCCTTTCTGTCGGCTTTCACCGTCTCCCCTCACACATCAGCTCTTCTGATTGGAGCTTTTTCATTCACAGCCAGTTAGAAGATGTAGTTAAGCTCCAGCAATTAAAAAATAATAAAAAATAATAAAAAACCTGTGAAGTCATCTGTGACGTCACTGGAAGACTTCTGATTGGTCCCCCACACCGACAGGGCTTGGTGATTGGTTGACAAGGCAGCTATCGTTTCTATTGGACTCGTCTTTCCTCATTGAGTCGGAAAGACTCTTCAGGCCCCGCCTCCTCCGTACTCGGTGCACATCCTTCAGAGGTTGAACCCTCCCAAGTTTGTGGTGCATTGTGGGGGAAACTCATCGGGCAGGAGTCGGCGGAGCGTTCGCGGTGAGTTCATATTTACTTGTGGAAGGAGGCGGAGTCAGAACTGGGACTTGGAACTGTTCGACGATGACAGACAACTCCTCAGAGGTCTCATCAGACTTCCTGTGGTGTCATGTGACAGGTGTTGGACCAGGTGAGTTGTGAAGTGTGAGAAGTTATTTCAGGGTTCCTTGTTGTGTTTTCATAGACGGAACCCTGTTTACCACATAAAGCAGCAATTATTCTCCTCTTATTCATCCTCAAAATATTTTTCTTGTCAACTTTCTAAAAAAATATATTCTGACCTTTTCTGGAAATGTCTTCTTTTTTCCTCAACATTTTTCTTGAAAAAGTACTTTTTTTTTTCTCTCTCCCTTTTTTTTTTGACTTTGTCAAAATATATTTGTTTTAACTTTAATACTCAGAATTTTGCACAACATGAACTTGCTACCTGGCTTGATTTTAGTGAACATTAACAGGTTTACGAACGGATCTTCAAAAGAAAGCATTTAATAATAATAATGAAGAATACTCGAAGAACCAGCGACTCCTCACACTTCGTAACTCGACACCATGGATGTTTAACAAGAACTGGACATCTGACACAAAGACGCCGCATTTTTAGTTCCTAGCTTCTGTGATTTGCGGTCCGCGGAATATGCGCCTCTGGCTCCGCCCCCAAATCCGCCCTCATACTTTACATAGTGATGACGTCACACATTTTAAAAATCGCCTTTCTCGGCTTGAGGAGAAGTTTTATAAATTCAACCTTTAATGGATCAAATGATGTTGATGGAGTTGCAAGTTTGAGATTTTTAAGATGATGGTCTATGACTTTTTCCTCTTCCCATAGACTCTAAGGGGAGCTTTTTGGGGGGGGCTACTCGGGCAAAAATGGTGCCGTATCCAGTTCTTCTTACACATCCAGTCTGTTCTCTGATTGGCTGATGAGTCGTCCTATCGGGGGGCGTCTGTCTCCGGCTATGTAGACACTGTACAGTTATAAACTGATATGAAGTCTGTTGATGTTGTTTTTCTTCATCTGCTGTTTGAATTGATTTAAAAAACAAAACAATTTAATTGTATTTTTTTCTTTTTTTGATTTAATTTAACATAAAAAAGAAGATATGGAGATCTGTATTATACAGCTTATGATAGTTTGTTTTAAACTAAACCAAAGTGTGATTAAGAAAATCTATATCTTGTATGTCAAAGTAGACGTGTGTATGCATCAGTAATGCTGAAGTCTAACCAGCAGGATACTCCACATTATTTTTATAATTGTCAGCTGTTCTCTTTTCAGTAACTTGTTTGTTTTTTTTTATGTTATTTTGGGGTTTTGTTGTGCATGAAACCTTTTGGACTCTAAATGATGTTCGTAAATCCTGAATGTGTTTTTCAGGCAGAGCTTTTGGGCTGCATGGCGTCGCTGCTTCACGAGATGTTTCTTCAACTTTCTAGTTTTAGTTCTTTAAAGTTTTCTTTTAAAGGAACAGTCCAACATTTTGGTATTTTGTGTTTGAGTTGTTGGAAGGTGGATTTGTTTTTGTTTTTTATGGTGCCAAGCTAACAGTTGCCCCCTGTTTCCAGTCTTTGTGCTAAGCTAGGCTAATGTTGGACTGTCCCTTTAATATTTTTTGGAAAGCCAGAAAACCCTTTTTGGTGGAAATAGGAAATGTTTTATTGTAATTAAAACACATTGTTCTCTCGTGATTTGGATTCTCGTAATTACAATCAATTTAATTAGTTTTCTGGTCTTAATGACTTCTGCATTTCATAATTTCAAGAAAACTAATTTTTACGATTTCTATAAAATAATTACAAATATAATTCTTGTAATTACGATGAACTTTAATCACAAGATAACGGTTGTAATTTGCGAGATTTTTTTTATCCCAAAACATTTGTCTTGTACTTGAGATCCGTGTCTAATAATTACAACGTAAAGATCTCATATTTATTAGATAAAGGTCGTGTAGCTACGCAATTCATATTCATCACATAATTGATTGAACTTTATTTCTTAATTTAGAGAAAAGATTTCATGACAGATTTCTTGTATTTGTGACATCCGTATCTCATAATTACAAAATAAAGGTCTCCTAAGTGTGAGATAAAATGAATTATAATTACGAGAACTTTCTCTTAATTATGAGATACAGATGTTGTTATAACTTAAACTGGTCAAAGTTACACAATGTTTTAGTGTAATTATAATAAGGTATTTCAAGCTTTAATTCAGAGATACTTTCTCATGATTATAAGCTTATCAAACAGAAGTCACAACTACAAGAAGACTCCCACAGTTGTTTTGTCTTTCCTGAATATGATGTTTCTTTATAGTCTTGCTTGAACCCACTGAAGTCTGGTTTAAACATGAAATGACCGTCAGTGTGATGTCACGCGGCGATGCTGCACAGCTGCGAAAACGCGGCCATGTTTGTAGTCCTCACAGCTGGAGAATGTAAATACGGTCTGTCCTTTTATTCCTGCCTGCAAACACAGTGCAGCTTCACTCTCCCAGTAAAAAACATATCCAACCCAGTAACACACCTGTCCAGCTTGTCTTTCGCACGCTCTGATCATGTGATGATGTGACACGTGGTGTCCTGACAACACAGGACAAACAGGAAGTGTCCACTCATGAAAGGTCAAAGGTGAAGTAACAAATACACTTTACAAATAAGCGGGCTCAGATAATTAACACTGGTGTAATAATTAAAACTTATTCGAAATATATTAAACTGTTTATGGAGGTTATCTCCTCTTTCATCGAAAAGAATACCAGAAATAATTGAATCATTGTGTTTTTTCGTAATAACTTTCTTGGCTTACATTTTTAAGACTATATTTTCTCATATTTGAGATCTGTAATAAGTCCAGAATAAATGTAATTATGAATAAACATTCTATAGATTATCTGATAAACTGGAGAAACCAGTTGTGATCTGAATCTCTTTGCTCATAACTAATAATTGTATATTATTGTTAAAGATCTCCTAGTTATTAGGTTTTGTATTTATGCATCCCATAATTTGCATAACTCCACCACAGATTAATTAAACTTTTTTATTAATATATATATATATAATTCATATATTTTATATTTATAAATAAAATATATGTATTGTATATAATATATATTTATAATATTAATTATTTATATCAATTATTTATACTATATTATATAGTATATATAATGATATACATTATGTTTTTTTAAATCACTTCATGACAGTTTTCGTGTAAAAGACGTTATTTCAAAGAAACTTCTAAATTAATATTATTACATCCACAAATCAATAGCTGGAAGTATCTGTTAGCCAAGCTCCTGAAAACAATAATAAATAAACACGTTTATTAAAATATGTCTTTGGATTTGTGGAAATTGCGCTTTTATTCTGAAGTAATGACCGGAAAGTGGTTGACATTACTGCTAGCTTCACACAAGCGGAAGAAACGCACACTGACACAATAAGTGTGTGTCGATTATCGATACAAATTGTATTGGTAAACATCTCTCAGCCGCTCGGTGTCAGCACGTGACTTTACGGTAACATCCGGGGAATTTGTAACATCCGGTCCAGAGATCAAACATCTACCGCTGTTAGCTTTAGCTGCTGTTAGCCTAGCCTAGTAGAGTTAGCTCGTTTAGAACCGGACCGGACCATGGGAGCCCACCGCAGTGAGGGAGGCCGGGACTGGCTGGTGCAGGACGGACCTGAGCAGACCGACCAGAGCCCGGTACGAACCACAGCTAACGGAGGCTAACATGCGAAGCTAGCTGCTAGTCTGAACCTGAACTCAATAAATTAGTTTAAAATATTGCATTCTATTATTCAAATGACGTGATGTGATATTAACTATATTTTATTGTTGTATTATATTAGTTATATTATGTCTCGTGAGCTGTGTGCTTCCAAATACGTCACAGTGTCTCTCAGATCACGTCATGGCTTCACATCATTATTGATTAGTCTGTAAATGTTGTTAGTAAAAAAATACAATTATTTATCAATTGCTAAAAATATTTTTTGTAATTTTATAAAATAAATAAACTTAGACGTCATGTTTTACTTTATAGAATGATTCTCTGATGTGAAGTTCATGTCATTTTTTTATTGATAAATTAATCTATACTCTGTAGAAGCCGTGGAACCTGATGATCAAACACAGACAGATACACAGACGAGGACGACGCTCACACATGGCAGTCAGGTCAGTGCTGGTTCACTGGTTTATACTGGTCCTACTGGAGGTTCATACTGGTGTTTTCCACCCTGATGGCCAATTTAAACAACATCAGAACTGATTCAGAGTACAGTAAAGAAAGGCAGTAAAGTGTAAGTAAAGTGTGTGTGTGCGTGTAGCTACACTGATCCTCAGGTGTCCATGGACCTGTTGAGGGCTGTGCTTCAGCCCAGCTTCAACGAGGACATCATGGCTGTGTTCAGGAAGTACCAGAAGGTCAGAGGTCAATTCAATTAATTTGTATCGCCCAATATCACAAAATCACATGGGAAACTCCCGGGAAAAAAACAACCTGGTTTGTAACCAGGTGTGAGAAGGTGGGAACAGATGTGCCGGTGATGTTCTCTTGTTGTTGTGTTTGTTCCAGTTCTTTGAGAAAGCCTCCGAGAATGTGAAGGAGAACGTTGGTGAGGACGTTCAGACCGACCAGCTGATCAGAGAGGCCTGCAGGAACGTTCTGGAACATGTGAGATCACTTCCTGTCAGCTGACCTCGTGACCTTTGACCCCAGGTGTCCATATTCTCTGTGCGGTAACCATGGTTTCTCTCTGATGATGTCATCCCCAGGCCAAACAGCTGTTTCCAGAGGCGGAGGTGAATCGGGGGCGGTCAGAGGCCGCCATCAAGGTAGGAGGCCAACCAATGAGAACCTCCGGAGCATGTTTTTAAACCGGGTCCAGTTCTGATCTGGCTCTTTGTGTCCCGTCAGAGGTCCAGGCCTGCTGCTGATGAAGACTACAGTCAGAGAGGAAGCCCCGTCCCCAAGAAGGTACAGGCACCTCTGACCTTTCAGGTGTTTGCTCGTACAGTCAGGTGACAAGGAGACGTCGCTGCACCAGTCAGACCAGTACTGAATATCACGGGTCAGAATGAGACTAAGCAGCGTTCAAAGCAAGTTATCAATAACTTACAGAAACGGCCGCAATCCAAGATGGCGATGGCAAAAATTGCCGAACTCGAGGCTTCAAAACATCAGTCCACAAACCAACGAGTGATGTCACGATGACTACGTCCACTTGTTATATACAGACTGTCAGGGGTTTTCAGTTAATATTCAACGAGGTCCAGTTAGAGTTCATTCCCTCATTAAAGGTCCAGAACATCACAATAACGTCTAACTGGCACTATGATTTACTCCTTTATATGTTGAATTAGCCTACAGTTATCAGATATTCATATTTATTATCAGATTTTAAATTGAACCGGATGAATTATAAATAATACATACTCTAATTATAAATACATGTTCTCTCACTCAAAGTAAAATAAGGGATTTATTAAAGATTACGTAACAGAAAGCTTTTGAACAACGTGACTATGAGTAGCTCTAAGCAGCTTATAATATATAATTAAAACTACTAACATATAGTTTATATTTAAGTTGTGATCATTGTGTGTCTCCAGAGAAGAGCTCGTCCAGCTGCGGTGGCGGCCTCCGATCGACCTCACACCTTCTCCACTCAGTGAGTATCTGACAGACCAATGACATCGTCATCATCATCAGTATCCAGGTAGATCACCTGAACACCTGACATCTCTCCCCCTTTGTGACTGTCCCGTCCTCAGAGTGAAGCTCAAGTCTGATCCAATCAAGAGAGAAGGACCGAAGGTGAGTCAGTTAGGAGTCAGTTCACTCACATGAAACTCAGGTGTGTTGTATACCCACGGCCTGTTTCCACAAATCAGGTTTAACAAGATAGGCAACGTATGCTCTCCAGCTTTAGAAATAGACATTCCCGTTCACACAGGTTACAGTTCATCTAACTAACCATCAATTCACTCATTCATCAGTTAAGTAGTGACCTGCTGAATAATGCGTGTGTGTTTCAGTGGGATCCATCCAGACTGAATGAAAGCAGCACGTTTGTTCTCGGCTCCAGAGCCAACAAGTGAGTCAACATCATGTCGACAACGTGTAAACATTCTGTTAACATTGTCATCATTATGTAAACCACGTGTAAACATGACATCAAACATGTCATCATGTCAGTCAGGTCACGTTGGCTCCGTCCAGGAACAGTTGAACAGGAAGTCATCATGTGTTGTTGTGATGTCATTGCAGGGCGCTGGGAATGGGCGGAACCAGAGGCCGGATCTACATCAAACACTCTGATCTGTTTAAGGTAAACCTGTGTGTGTGGTTGTGACGTCTAGTGTGTGCGTGTGTTACACCTTTAAATGATATTTGTGTTTCAGTATGCAGCAGATGCGAAGGATAAGCAGTGGCTGGCAGAGAGACACCACATGAGAGCGACAGGAGGCAAGATGGTGAGATTAATACAAACATTAAGACACTGAACTCTCCTACAGAGCACTGCTGCACCTGAACGCATCACGTGTGTGTGTGTGTGTTCAGGCCTACCTGCTGATTGAGGAGGACATCCAGGATCTGTCTCGCAGTGATGAGTACAAGTGAGTCTGACATCCAGGGTAACCGGCTCCACATATGTGGTTACCGTGGTAACAGCTGTGTGTGTGTGTGTGCGCAGGGACTGTCCAGACGTCAAGATGGACGAGTTGAAGCCGTTCTCAGTTCCTCTGTGGATGGTGGAGAAGATGCAAAGAGCCATGGAGGGTCAGAGAGATGCTGACCCCTGACCCCACCCCCCCCCCCACACACACACACACACACACACACACAGTGATCAAAAGTTGTTAATGCTGTTTTTTTTTTTTTAATTAAAAAGACGTAATAAAAACAAACCCTGCAGGTTGTGATATGTCATTTTATTTACAAAAATAAACCAATAATCAAACAAGGACGTGACATCATCATCAGGGGGCGGGGCATTACTCAATCCCTTCCTGTTTGTCCTTGATGGAGACTCTGAAGCGTTCCTCCAGCAGAGAGAGCTCGCTGATGAGATCTGTGATGGCGTTGGTAAACGCTTCCTGTCAAAATAAGACATGATGAGCTGCTGTACACCCCCATGACTCATCTCAGGTGTGTGTTACATGTAGACTGTCATCAGAGGTGTGTGTTACCTGTGGACTGCAGTCAGGTGTGTGTGTTACATGTGGACTGTCATCAGAGGTGTGTGTGTGTTACCTGTGGACTGTAGTCAGGTGTGTGTGTGTTACATGTGGACTGTCATCAGAGGTGTGTGTGTGTTACCTGTGGACTGTAGTCGGGTGTGTGTTACCTGTGGACTGTAGTCAGGTGTGGTCTGCACTCTGATGACGATCTTGTGTTCCAGAGGATGAGGAACTTTATAACCAGCAAACAGAACCTGTGGATCCTTTAACAGCTGACTGACACACATACACACACACGGTCAGGACATGAAGTGTTTCTCATGAAGGTTAAAAAGCAGCTATTGTGAAAAAAATAGCTGAATTTGAATAAATCGGCTTCATTGACACCGATCCATCGGCCTGATGTCTGATATCGGTGAATTAGTCCTTTGACGTCTCAGACTGATCCTTTCACAATAAAAGCTGCTGCATTGAGCATGCAGCCTGCATCAGAAACCATGTTATACCCGTCAGCATTATGTTAGCCTATTAGCACTGTTTTAATAGGGAACCCCAATCTGATCCAGTGGTCCTGTGATACATCTTGAAGGTTCTAGTGGTTTTGTATATTCAGCTGTACAATCACAACGATATTTCTATTGTTCTGTCCATCATGTTTATATCAACATGGCTGCACTAAATAACAGAAAACACCTCTCTAGCTGAGTGTACCCGAACACAATATACTACTAAATACTTTAAATATACAGTGATGGTACCTGCTAATATTATACTCTTAATACAGATTTCTGCTGAAAGACAGACATTGAATGAGTTATTATCAAATAGCCTCAGCAAGTGTTATTAGCCTGTTAGCATTAGCCTCTTACGCTCGGATGATGTTTCCTAGCGTGTGGTCCTCTTTGTTCAGAGTGAACAAACAGGCGTTCGGCACTTTGGTGTCCTTGCTGATGCTGATCTTCTTCTCTCCTTCGAACAGGAGGAACGACTCGAAGGCGGGAGGCGCGTTCATCTTCTAAATCTGAGCGCTAGCAACCTTCCGAGAACATCTGGAAACACGCTTTCTTCAAAATAAGACAACTTCCGGCTTCTTCTTCTTTTACTTTTTATGGCGGTTAGCAAACAGCTTTCGGGTGCATTACCGCCACCCACTAATCTGGAGTGTGGACGAAGGACCAAACTGATATATTGCTTCTTCTTGCATTATATCCACCTACCTATGTGTTCAAAACACACCTGGATTGTAGTTTTAGTCCAGTATTCTTTCTCGTCTCTGATGCAGCACTTGAGGCAGGTCAGCATATTAATATTACTGTTAATAAGAGTCCAAATTGTATTAAAAGACGATACCCACCACAACCTGTTCACCAGGATGCCATCTGGCAAGAGGTACAGGAGCTGCCCCACCACCTAAATAAAATAAATTAAAATAAAACTTTATGAATCTCGAAAGAAATTCTTGTTCCAGAGTTTCATTAAATATTAAGACAAAAGAATATCAAAAAAGTAAAAATCAACTAAAATAGAAAAAGCAAAATACAACACAATACCAAAATTAAGAGTAAAAAAATAAAGTGGATAAGAAGTTTTACTAACACAAGTGCTCAATGGAAACTAAAATAGAAAATAAATATTGATCATGATGAGCATGAAATCCATCCTCCATCATATAGGTTAATATAGTTTTTATTTTTGTGCGCTTTTCTTATGTAACAAAATGAGACGACAAACTGCATGCCGTTGTGGTTTAATACATGATAATAAACTTTATTGTTGTATAATTATTATTATAATCGTTATTATTATTATTATTAATATTGTTGTTATTATAAACTTTATTGTAAGTGGCTTTGGATGAAAGTATCAGCTAGATACTTTCAGCTAGCTTTTATACTATAAAATATATATATATATATATATATACATTATATTACATTACATGTATTTGATAGTATAACTATATATGTATTTTATAGTATACACATATATTGTAGATATATATTATATCATAAACAAAATAAACACTAAAAGCTTGTTTTTGAATCGTTCGTCTCAAATCGGTGACGTTTCGTTAAACGTATTTCCGGACGTTTCTCTCGACCAATCACATCGCTGTTCCCTCCGTCTGCGCTCTTCTCATTGTTTGGCAGGAGGCAGTTTGTTTATGAATGTCGGGCGCCTATTGGCTCCGACTGTGAGGAAGCGCCGGTTTAAAAGAGGGGGGCGGGAGGGAGATTCAGTTTGAATCAGCAGCTCCAGCCGCTAACAGACCGACACACGGTGAGTCCTACAGGTGAAGTTCTCGCCTGGTTTACACACGTGAGTGTGTTTGTTCTGTGTGTACCGGTTGCGATCCAGCAGCGGGTTGTCTCTTTGTGCTTTAAGTTAAATGAGAAACATGCTAACAGCGAATCTAACCTCCAGTTAGGCCGATGAGCTAACGCTAACTGTCGTTAGCATCGCGCTAACACAGAACCGGAGCATAAACACGTTAGTGATAACTCACCGACGGTCACCGGATCACCGACCGTTTTTTCCCCGTTAACACCGGGCTGTGTGTGTTACAGTTAAACCGACATAGTGTTAAGTGCTGCTACATCTGGGTAGTTGGCTAACACGTAACGATGGCTGCTGTTGGCTAACGGTCATTTAAAGGGACCGATTATCCGCTGTGCGTCTCTCTCTCTGACCGCCTGTCTGTCTCTCTGACCGCCTGTGTCTCTCTCTCTGACCGCCTGTCTGTCTCTGACCGCCTGTCTCTGACCGCCTGTCTTGTCTCATCCAGCAGTGAACGCACCATCTTGCACTCATGGCCTCCCAGAACATGGACCCCGCAGCGGCAGCAGCCTCGTCCACGGCTGCTCTGAAGGGCAGTGAGAGCGGCGGCAGCTCGGCCAGAAGCTCTGTGTCCAAACGGTGAGAGAAGACACAAACAAGTCTGTCTCTGCTGTAACTCACGGTACCGACTACAACGACCGTGTTACGGCCTCTTGACGGATCTCACTCAAGTGTTTAACCAACAGTAATGTTTACTGATGTGTCTCATGTACTGCCTCGTCACGAGCAGATACAAAGCTTTAAAAGTTTGTTAACTTGTGTGTGCAAATCTGTAAAACTAGTTTCTGTTCATGAGACAAAGTCCATAAATACATTGAGGTATAAAGATGTATTGTTTCAACACTAGAACAGTAATGTATAACAGTAACGTTTGTGTGTCTGCAGGCTGCAGCAGGAACTCATGACTCTGATGGTGAGTTCACATCAAATACATATATAGCTTTATATAAGTGACATCACATGACTGGTCTCTCTCTCTGGTGATGAGGTGATGACATCATGTGCCGTCTCTCTCTGTGTGTTGTCGATGCAGATGTCAGGTGATAAGGGAATCTCAGCGTTTCCAGAATCAGATAATCTCTTCAAATGGATCGGGACCATCAACGGAGCTCCGGGGACGGTATGCACGCACAGACGGGAGAGCAGTCATTGGTTGATGTTCAATGATGATGACGACCATGTGATGTCAGCGCTGCACTGTAAACGCTGCCCGATCTATCGATCAAACTTTTAGAGACAGTCGGGGAAAAGAGAAGAACATTTGAAAAGCCATCAGTGTTGTTCTTTACTCTCCAGTTCTGAGAGTATGACGTTGAGAGAATCCAGCTGTAGTGAGAGGTAACACTTTTTTACCTCTGTAAAAACAAAGTTTACCTTTTTATGTTTCTCAGGTGTACGAGGGTCTCAGGTACCGGTTGTCTCTGGAGTTTCCTGCCGGTTACCCGTATCAGGCTCCACGCGTGAAGTTCATCACTTCCTGTTTTCATCCCAACGTGGATGAACAAGGTTTCATCTGTCTGGACATCCTGAAGGACAAGTGGTCGGCGCTCTATGATGTCCGCTCCATCCTGCTGTCCATCCAGAGCCTGCTGGGAGGTAACGTTGTTATCACTAATGCAGGAAACGCCAACATTGTATTCATTTTGGATGCATGTTTGCTATATTTTGCTGTTGCCTTCCGTATTGTTTTTGTATTTATGTTAAGTAGTTTCCAATAGCAGCCATTACTATCTAGCCTTGTTGACATGTTTATTATTTATGTTTATTTGTGTGAACAACACATTGATGTTTGTTTCAGAACCAAACAACGAGAGTCCATTGAACACAACTGCTGCTGAACTCTGGGACGACCAAGAAGGTGAGAGGCTGCTGCCATCACGTCTAAAGGCTGCTGCCACGTCCACTGTAATTTAATTACAACTTCCTGGTCCATCCCGTGATGACATGGGATGGAATACTTTTTTCCATGAACTTGCGTACATTGGTGGATATTATTTCTTTGAGGTTAATCAACGACCTCTTTTCTTTAAAAAAAATCCCCCCAATGAGTGCTAGGCTCAATATACTGAGTCACTTCCTTTAGAGTGTTTCAGCTCGAGGCGTGAAACTGCTCATGCCTGCGGGCGCCTTTTGTCCCGTGACGTTTCTCTCCGTCGAGCCTCCAGAGCGAGTCGGACAACATGACTGCCCACCACACGATGCACTCGGCCAGACGGTGATTGCAACTGCGTTGGTCTGCGTCTGCCCGGCTCATCGTAAACGAGCCCAATAAGTCCCAAATGTTGTTGGGTCAAATATTTGAGCTTCCGTAATCAGGTCTGTCATTGAGGGTGATCGACGGATTCAACTGAACTGTAGCTGTTTCACTGTACAACAGATCTGCGGGGAGACCAGATGGGAAGCAGGGGCTGATGGGAGATGTATTTCTAACGGCTGTTTTGTCTCTTTCAGCCTTTAAAACTCATCTACATTCGACCTTCCAGAATTGAAGCACCTCCATGTTTTATTCTTCTTCTGTCTATTTGCCTTCTGTGTTTTGTAAAATATTTTTATGTTTGTCCACCTTGCTGTGTCAATAAAGTTCCTAATTCAACACACTGACTGAGGCTTTATTGGAGCAGAAGCTGTTGGTAAACCTTCTAATTGTTGGAATGCTGTTAAGCATTCAAACTATTGTTCTTCGAATCTTTATTCAACTTCAATTTCTTCCGTCGCACCTCTTCTTCATATTTTAAGCTACAGAAACCGTTAAACTATTAAAATGTTCAGCTCTTTCACCAGAGGGGTGCTATGACTTCATATTTCTAACCTTTAAACTTTTTGAATTATTAACCTTTTTATTTTCAATGGGATCTCTATGGAGAATATTTTCAAATCCTCTTAAACTTCTTCAACTTTCAAATCCTTAAACTTCCTCATACTTTCAGCTACAGACACCATTTCAACTTTCACATGTTGAGAAAACCCTCAACTATTGCCACACGATTCAGCTTTTTGATATCTTTTAAACTTTTTGAACTGCAGCAATTTAACTTTTATGATTTTTCAGCCCTTTTCTGACTTTATAATGGGTGTGTATTGCGCAGCTTAGAGTGCGTGATGTCACCGCTAGAGTGAAGAGCAGCTTGAGATTCTTGTGAAAAAAACATTTGTGTTTTGCCACTGTCCACAATCTTCACTCTTCATGCATCATTTCTGGATGTAGAAGTAGCTAATATTGTCCTTGTCGTAGAAAAAGTACTGTGGAATCCCACAGATTTCCACATTTGACACCGAAGCCGTTAATTGAGAGGAAAACCAACTTCCTGCTCCATAGAGACCAATGTTAAATTTTGCTTCAAAAACATCTTCCACAGAACACTGTACCCCATTTCTAGATCACCAGTTAAGCCACATTTTTTACACTAGACACAATTTTTACAAGATCTGTTTCTCAAGTCATCCTTCCTCTCAATTATTAATATCGGAGCAATAGGATATACGGTTATGGGAGTTTTGATGATTTGTTTGAGAGGTGTTTCCCTGTTTTATCTCCATGAAATGGCTTCAGGCACACAGGTGTTCGCGATTGAGCCAATTAGTGATGTTGATAAACACACAGACTCAGCCACAGGTGCACATACGCTCCTCTCCCTCTATCTCTGTGTCTCTCATACAGTCATTCAGGTCTTAGGGATCTTTAGGGATCTTTCCCCCCTCCTCCACCCCCCCCCCCACACACACGCCATTTTAAAATAAAGGCCCCACAGAATGAATCCTAACTGAAATGCTTGTGATGAGCCTGTCATTTAATAACCGGTTTGTGTTTATCTAACATTATGATTCTGTCTCCTCTCCCCTTCTCCCGCACCCAGTCCCACCCTTTCAAAATAGAAGCCTCATGGATTCACTGTATGTAAACATTAAGCTCAAAATTAATGTATTTTATTCTCCCGACTCTGCTGTCGGACCTGAGTGAGGCGGTTCAGGGCCCTCCCTCCTTAAAGAAGAGGATGAGGTCCACGAAGACGTTCTGATCATATCCATGTCCAGTTTGTCCCATGCGGGGACCAGGAGTTTATTCTCATATTTGTTACATTTAACTCAAAAAATATTTTGACTTCTCTTCTTATGGATTCTAAAAATCTCTTAAAATGTTTGTACTCTAACAGTGTTAAAATAATGAGCAATGATGTTTATTTGTATAACATGTATGATTCATACACAGATATGAGTATCCTTTCATGTTGTCAGGTATGATTAATCCAGGTGATGTCAGTTGGGGCTTCGCTTCCTCTACCCGACACAGCCCAGTCCACAGCACGGTGTCTGGCAGCAGATCATCTTGTTGTTAGAGACGACTTCAACCTCCATCAGGTCCTCCAGGGTATCATCCGGTTGTTCCAGGTCACCGCAAGCTTCGACCCATGCTGGCTGGGTCGCCTCTACCGACCAGAACGCAACAGGAACCTGCAGAACGCGGCAAGACAAGACTCAATGTGCAAACACTCCCCCAAACACTCCCTCAAGGCATGACACTCCCCTAGTACAAGACACTCTACCAGGTGCAAGAGACTCCCCCAAAGTACAAGACACTCCTTCAGACCAGTGTCTGGTCTGCAGGTGAAATCTTGTCATGTTCAATCTGTTCTGAACAGTTTTCCCTCTCTCTGCATCTGTCTCACCCTCATCTGCATCTCACTGAGCATTGCCTCCAGTGCTGCGATGTGATTGGTCAGATCAGGGCTCGGCTGCTCCTCCAAGGTGAGCCATGGCACCTGGATTAAAGCCACTCGAGCTGCCAGGCCCACCACGCCATCAATGCATCCTGGAGAGAGAGTGAAGACACAAACAGTGGAGACGTGCAATGTCAGTAGAATACATACAAGAAAATCAGATCGGACTGTGCTGATCCAGTATTTGTTTTCAGAGATCCTTAAGGAGTGTCTTCGGCGCCTTAAAGAGGATTCAGTGGTTCTAAAGGAGGTTGTAGGGGTCTTTGAGAACATTCCAATCCTAAAAGAGGTTAAACCTTCAAATGTTGGAGGATTATTGCGGATGTAACTTTTCAAGGAGGTATCACTGAGGAGGCTCTTTGAGACCATGAAGAATGTCAAATAGCCCACAAGGAGGTACATGGACTGATTGAGGGAAGAGTATCCTTGAGGATGTTCCAGTTACCTTGAGGAGGTTTAATAGCTCCGTAAGAAGTTCCAATGGGGTAGTCCTTAAATGATTTGCTGCACTTATTGACAATGTTACTGCCATTCTTCAGGTGATCTATAAGGCTTGAATGTAGGACTCATCGAGGGAGTTCCGGTTATTCTTTAGGAGCTTTTAGGTAACAGGACCATTGAAGAGGTTCAGGTGGTCCATGAGGCGGTTGGATGAGTCCTAAATGTGTTTATATTCTTCTAAGGTTTGACAGATCTTTTGAAAATGTACCAGAAACCTTTAAGGTGGTTCTGTGGTATTTTGAACAAGTAATATCCCAGAGAAGGTTCTGTGGGTCCTTCATCATCATTTCCCTTTATGCCTCTTGGCATGTAGGGCAGCAACAAAAGTCTTCCACTCCTGTCTGTCCTGGGCGAGTCGCTGGATGGTGCCCCATGAGTGGTTTAGGCTCTGCATCTCCTTCTCCACAGTTCTTCTCCATGTGTTTCTTGGTCAGCCTCTTTTTCTTTTCCCTTCTGGTGTCCAATGTAAGGCTGTTCTTGTGATATCAGCAAGATCTTTTCTCAACACATGTCCTATCCATCCCCATCTTCTTCTCATTAGGATGGTCTCCATGCTTTCGTGTTGGCATTTGTCATACAGTTCTTTATTTGAGATGGTGCTTGGCCAGAAAATGTGCAGTATTCGTCTTAAACTCTTGGTATGGAAGGTTCTGTCGGTCCTTAAATAATGCTTATTGGTCCTCCAAGAGGTTTAAGGGATCATTGAAGGAGAGATTTTGTTAAGGGTGTGTCAGCTGTTCCCCCTGAGAAAATTCCAGTGGTCAAATATATTCTTGAAGAATACCTATTGGTCTTTGAAAATATTTAAGTACTTTAGAAAGGATATCCATGATTTTTGGCAAACGTTTTTTGGAATATGAATCCCCAAGGAGAAGTACCAAGAATCAATGAAAGTGTTCCAGGAATCTTCAAAGATATAGATGTCAGAGAGGAAGTGTCAGGGAACCCTGAAGAGGCTGTGAGAGTTCTTGATGAGATTATTGGGGTTCTTATATAGGGTCTCAAAGATATTCCATATTCTAAGGGTTCTTGAAAGCGGTGTGGTATTCATTAAGGAAGTTCAAAGGAGGCTTCAGGTGTATTTTGAAAAGTTGGGAAGGATCTAGGAATTACTTAGGACATTCCAGGAATCCTTGAGGAACACACAGGTGTCATTGACAGGTTGTAAGGATCTTTAAGGTAGTTCAGATCTTTAAGTTAGTTCCAGGGTTCAAACACTCAGCAATTCAGTGGGAAGGAAGGAAAGAAAAGAGACAAGGAAGGAAGGTTCCACAGACAGGAAATGAAGGCCATCAACTGACCTGTATTGACTAACGAGTGCCTGCTGTTGCGCTGGGTCAGAGGAAACTGTCCAATCAGATCGCAGGCCTTACGGAGGTCGAACATGAAATTCTCTACAGCCGACAGGAAGAGAACCCACAGACGCTCTGAGGCATGTCTGTCCTCCACACCTGAGCGGGCCGAGTCACAGTCTGACAGCTGATGCATGAGACGCCGGGACAGACCTGCAGATAGACAGACAGACAGACAGACAGACAGACAGAAAGTCAAGTGGGATACAAACAGGTGTACGAATTTGGTCTGAGCGATTTTTCGTACCGGTGCAGATACGGTGTGCGAGTGCTCTTGTGTCGTCCATCTCGTCTCGCAAGAAGCTGCCGTCCGCCGAACTGCCGAGTGACGCCGCCATCTGCTGGAAACACGAGGTGACCCGACTGAGGGCCTCGAGAGCGCGCTCACACTCGCCCTGCTGCCGCCGCCGCACCGCCAACTCGTCTACCGAACGACGCCACCGGCTCATGATGTCATCACCTTCCTGCCGGGGGAGCAGGGCAGGTGTATGGTTCTCTTATCGTTGTCTAAGGGTATTTATTATTGATTTTGTTTTGCCAATATGGGTTGATAAAAAAAAATGCTGATAAAAAAATACCTGACAACGTTTAATGTCAATGTCGCTGTTTGTGTAGTTACTGTGGTTGTCCTGTAGAGGGCGGCTTTAACGATGTGTCATCACAAGGAGAGCTGACATTTTAAAACATCATATTGAAAGAAAATCCATTGAAATCATGAAACGTATTGTCTTGTAAAGAGGATATCACAGTGAAACATTTTAGAGATTAATCAATCATGAATTATATATTTTTCAGTCGAAACAAAAAGTCTAAAGTGTAATGTTGTTAATGTTAATGTGAGATTTTAGTATTCAGGTACTTAACAGGCAATTGAACCTTCGTCGTAATCACTTTGTTATAGTTCCTCGGAGAGGTTCTATCTTTATCTTTAACCTGTTATTCAGGGAGTGCAGTTAGTGACAGTGTGGGCTCCATGATAACGTAGCTCTGACAGCTAGATGGAGTAGCAGTGGGGGGCGGGGCTTAGCAAATGGTCAATTAGAGTTTATACCTTCACTTTAAGATACAAGCGAAGGTACCTTCAGTGTTATCATTTAACAGGCAGACAGCTGTAATTACAAATAGTTGTGTGGATAGAATACATTTTACTTAGATCATTAAAAAAAATAAACGTATCAGTATTCTCAAATTGTTGTTTTTAATACTTTTATCAATGATGCATCACATTCTTTCAGTATGAACTACTTGACGAAACACATTGCGGTCCAGATGTCACCTTTTTAGCATGATAAAGTGACCATACATATAATTTACGTGATCCTTGTTCCATTAGTGTTCATTACAGCAGAAGTTATTTGACGTTTTATAGAGAAAATACATTATTTGTTTTACACAAAGTCTCTGTGAAACATCTGTCTTTGTGTCAGAGCTTCAATCTCAAACTGGGTGTTCAGCTGCTCTTTTTAAAATGTAACAAATAGAAATGTATTTGTTAAGAGGACCTTCATCAGTAAATCAAAGTTACTCTTATTAAATGTATCTTACTGATGAAGCATCAGTGCATCTGATTTGTCATCCACTAATACAACAAGTAACAACTTTGAAACTCTTTATCATCAGTGACTTGTTGAAACATAGAATGTTAAAGATTACATATTAAAGGAAGCTGACAGCAATGATTTAAATATGCAATATAAACAATATATTAATACTTTATATAATCTATATATTTATAATGTTTAAAATCAGAGAAAAGTTCGTAATCGGGACATAAGAGAGGATGTTTTAGATTGTTGTCCTACCTGATCACGACTCCATCAACCTTCTTCTGTAGAGGAGAACTGTGCGATGTCAGGCAGGTTTCTAAAAACATTCTTCTTCTCCTCTCAGGAGACATCAGTGTTTTTTAATTAACTGCAGCTGAGGTCCTCCCAGGAGCCTCTTTAATTTACCCACAGCTCTGTCTTGAAGGCAAACCTCAACGTCAGGGATTCACCTGTCCAGGTAGACCGGGTCATGTCAGGGTTATTTATAGACAGAAGGACCCAGGTGCTGTTCTATAGTCTTTTCCATCCCTTTAATGTTGCTGTCGTCACGGTAAAGATGTTTGTTAGCATTCATGGTTGTTACTAAAACAATTATTTAATCTTTAGATTCATACTCATCACAGGTGTTGCCAGGTGAACTTTAAAGACAAACTGATTCTGTGCCTGGCTACTCTACCACTTCCTTTTTCTTTTCATGCTAGCAGATGTCAGGCGGCAACCTCTGGTTCTGCCGAGTGAAGCCGATGTGGAAGTGTTTTAAAACTTGCATTCTCTCTCGTGTCCACCAGGGGGCGACTCCTTTGGTTGTATAGAAGTCTATGAGAAAATGACTACTTCTCTCTTGATTTATTACCTCAGTAAACATTGTAAACATGAGTTTATGGTCTCAATCTCCAGTTTGAAGTCTTCTTCAATACAGCATGATGTTCATTTAGTACATTATGGTCCATTTAGAGTCACACAGACCATAAAGCAGGGGATGCTTTAGGGCGGGGCTACACAGTGATTGACAGGTCTCTGCTGCCACCAGAGACGTATACGCCGTCACTCCTCCGCATTCCAAATATGGTAACTTCCGTTCATTGGTTGCGAAGAAAACAACATGGCGACAGCTATAATCCAAGATGGCAACGCCGAAAACACCAAACTCAAGGCTTCAAAACATTAGTCCACAAACCATGACGTCCCGATGACTACGTCCACCGTCTAAGGTAGATTTGGCAGCTCTAGCTAGCCAGCTAGGTGTTTGACTGTGAGTGAGCTGTGGAGTATGGGAGAGTGAAGGGGGAATTCATATCTCGTGATAGTTTCATGGAGGCTTCTGTCCACAGAGAGTGTCAGGTTGATCATTGATGTTGTTATAGAGCTGTTAACAGTAGTTACAGTAACATTAACTGTAGTAACTGTACTAACAGTAGTAAGAGTAACTTTACCAACAGTTATACTAATCAGTAAACGGGAGTAATATCTGCAGTAGTCAAAGTAAAAAAGATCTGCGATGAGTCATATTTCAGTGTCTGTAGTTTATTCGATGTTTAAATGGAGCGCACACTGCACATGCTCCACCCACTACGACAGGAAGTGACACAACAGCTGTTGCAGGCTAGCTGACCAACAGTGTCCTCCTCATCATCATCATCATCACATGATCATTAATCAAACATCAAATCAAACAATGGCACTTTAAAAAGACAGAAAACTTAACGGAACAGTCCAACAGCTCATTAAATCATCTTGTTCTCTGTAGTCTCTGATGGAAACTGTTAGCTTAGCACAAATGCTGCAAGCAGGGGAAAACTTTTAGCTTAGCACAAAGGCTGCTAGCAGAGGAAAACTTTTAGCTTCACACAAAGGCTGTTAGCAGGGGAAAACTGTTAGCTTAGCACAAATACTGGAAGCAGGTGGAAACTGTTAGCTTAGTTTATTCAAAAAATAAATGATTTACATATTGTACGACACTGGTGAAAAATCTGCACATTTTCTTTGAGGCTCTTATGTTTCTGCAGCACTGCGACCGCAGGTTGTGAAATTACATTTTATTAACATGTGGTGGCTTTAATTATTATTTAACATTAGCAGAAGAAGACATGTCGTGAAAAACATCCAACAGTGTTGTTTTCTGGAGACAATATCACAAATGATTGTGTTAATGTAACATACACAAACACACACACATACATGTGAATGTGTAAACATTCAGAAACGTTAGTTACATGATCTGAATAAATTCATACACTCAGTTCATTAAAAAGGATTTATACACTTGTTTGTATTTTAACAAACTGCTGCAAATACACAACAAAGAAGCTAATTTAGACTTAATTTGAATTATGATATTTAATAAGGCATCTTGGATGTGAACACTTGGGAGTTAGAATAATGGGAGATTTTCCTTTTCTTTATATTTTGCAGACATTGTGGGAATACAGTTCGACAGGAAGCCAGGACTTTGATGATGCTAAGCTAACAGTTTGCCATCTGTTTCCAGGCTTTGTGCGAAGCAAGGCTAACAGTCCTGGACCTGTCTCTGTACTGGAGTCTTAAGAAAATAGAAAACAAGTGTATTTAATGAATGTCAGTTACAGATGCACACATATTAAACAGTGACGTGTTGTTTTCAACATGGTTAGTTTGTGTTGTTTAAAGTCTGTCAGTCTGCACAGTACGGTGGTTTCAGTCTACAACAGCTTTAATGTTCACAGGCAGAAGTCTCCTCTGATTGGCTGACAGGTGTCCCGTGACATCAGCTGACAGCTTGGATCCCTCTGTTGTTTCCCAATATAAAATAAAACAGCTTGTTCTCAGCTTGTCCAGCAGGAGGCGACAAAGACAACAACCGTCACAGTAAAACATCAGAGTGAGAGAGAGAGATAAACTCCGCCTCTTCTCTGTGATGATGTCATCACCTGATCCGAGTCTAAATAGGCTGTAGCCACAAGGAGGGAGGGGAGGGGGGGGGGGGGGGTAATGCTGGTATTCAGAGGGGGACGGGGTCAGAGTGGACAGGTGTGTCAATGTCTGATGGGTGAGTCTATAGATGAGTGATTCTGTTGTTCTGCTGTTGTTTGTTGTAATTCTGGTTTTGGTGATGTACCGTTGTTGCTCTGGTATTGCTCAGTAGTTACTCTGGTTATGGTAAGGATTTGTTGTTATTTTGGTTCTGGCGTTCCTTTGTTCGGTTCTGTTCCGTTGTTGTGATTTTGGTTGTTGTGTTGTTCGATTGTTGTTCTGCTCTGAAGCAGGTTATGTTTGAGATTGCAGACGTGTCTAATATAGCTCGGTGCTCGTGCCATGAGATTGTCAAAGCTCTTTGAATTATGTTTTTATATTTAATTTTTATTTTCCTCCACAGACCTCCGGGGTTGATAACACAAAAATAAGGTTTAAATTGACATACACACCAATAAAGTATATCATCTATTATATTCCACAAGAATACATCCAAGCAACACATTCATTTAATGGAATACATAAATGTAATTATAGTGAGATGTAGACTGATATTATAATTCTGTTAAATTAGTTTTAGTGATTTATTGTTTTACCGGCTGTTCTTCCTGCATTCAGCAGTTACATCTGTGTCGCTTTTAGCCTGAATATCCTCTTTAGTTTTCTTTCGATTGTAAAATCTGCCGCTCTGCTGATGGCATGTTTAGATTTGATCATATACTGGAACTATTCTTTTGTGTGAACGCACTCACCACCAGACGGAGAAACCCAGGAGTTGATTTACCGAGTTGAAACCACCGTCGCTGACCGCTTAGCGGGGTCGCTGTAGTTCAGCCAGATAACCAAAAGATGTCCTGGGTTTGGATCGTACAGGCCACTGGTTCTGGTGTGATAACTCATGTTGTGACTTGTTTTGTCGCTGGTTCTGGTGGCACTGTTGCTGTTGTTGTTCTGACTGTTGTTTTGTTTTTGTTTACTCTTTGTTCGGTGGAACTGTTGTTGTTCTGACTGTTGTTTGTGTTGTTGTTGATTCTTTGTTCCGGTGGTTCTCACGGTTGTCATGTCGGCCCTGTTGTTAGTTCTCATGGTGTGATGTGTTGATGTCGTTGTCACAGCAGCCTGTTGTTGGCGGTAACGGCGGCAGGTGACGTGTTGTTAGTATTGTCGATGTCACGGCAGAGCGTGCGTGTGCGCGGCGAGCGCCTCCATCAGCTCGTGACACAGACACTGACAGAAGCCGTAGAGGACGAGCAGCAGCAGCGTGGAGGGAACCAGACTCACCAGGACCACGCCCAGCCACAGCTGACCAATCATCAGCAGGTAAATCCCCAGAGGCAGAGAGCTGAAGTACACCTGTCCAAACACACAACCATACTACCTCAGACACAGCCGGTCTATTCTACCTAGTATGGTTTGACTGTTTTTTTTAATGCACTGACCAGGCAGAGCGCCCCCAGCAGGCAGCGGGGGAAGCTGCGGGATGTCCAGGCGTGACACTTTTGAGCCGGCAGGTTGCAGGGCAGCGAGTCCAGGCTGGGGGGGCGGTACAGACCCACCACGTTGAGCATGCTCAGTGAGTCCGAGGACGGAGAATCCTCGGGGAGCTCCATGATGGTGATGACCAGACAGTCTGAGGAGCGGTGGGACGACTCCACGCCTCCTTCTCCTGACAGAGAGAGAGAGAGACAGAGAGACAGAGAGACAGAGAGACAGAGAGAGAGAGATACAGAGAGAGATACAGAGAGAGCAAGAGAGGATCTTCAAAAACTCTCAGAAAAAGAAAATAAACGCTGTTAATGAAGAACTAAAATAAACACAAATCCAGTCCAAAAAACAAGTCATTCTCCACAATAGAACACAATACATTCCTAAAGCATCATATATGTTTGTGTTACACAAAGAGAGACAAAGTGGGACAGAGAGACAGAGACAGAGTGAGACGGGCAGAGAGAGAGAGTGAGACGGAGGAGTTTTATGTTCCAGTCTGGAACTAGGAAATCAAACAGGAGAAAGGAGTCTTGTTATTTTACCGGTTAGACTGTTTGGACTCAGCACCACCTCCCCCCCCCCTCCTCCTCTTCCTCCTCTTCCTCCTCCTCCTCGGCGAGCTCGGTCCTGACAAGACAGAACAGCCAGGATGTGTCGGTCGTCCTCCATCAACCACACCTTAACAAGAGGACAGAGACAGGAAGACGGCTTGTCCAACTCCGAAATGGAGGAGAGTCACCTCCTTAATAAGTCTCACCTCCTCGTTAATAAAGTCTCACCTCCTCGTTAATAAAGTCTCACCTCCTCCTTAATTAAGTCTCACCTCCTCCTTAATTAAGTCTCACCTCCTCATCGGGGACGTAGGTCTCGTGGCGACAGAACGGACAGCAGATGATAGACGGCGAAGACTCTCCTGAAAATCAATCAGAAGAGTCACATGACACATGAGTATGATGTCATACAGGTAAAATAGCTCCGTCAGCACCGTTGCTGCTGTGAGCACTGTTGCTGCTGTTAGCACTGTTAGCTTCTAGCTGCCGACTCATCCGTTGCCATGTTGAGAGCCATTACGAGGCAATAGAAATGCTCCCAAAATTGTATCTAGAACCTTTAAGGACTTCAAGTGTCACGTCACAACATCACAAGAACACAACCTTTAACCTTTCTGCAAGCAACACAGTTGAACATTTGTAAAAGAATGTGAATATTATGTTTAAAAATCCATTGACATTATTATCTTTAATATCACTTTACAAATCATATCCGTAGAGCTGCACCGAACAGTTCCAAGCTTCAAGGCTTCATTCATAAAAGTCTGTATAATTATTAATAACTAATAACTTCTCTCTCAAACACAGACATCGAGCAACAAATCAAAACATGTTTTTATCGAATGAAATACTCCGAAGACATAATATGTACTGCGGTAAAAAAAAACACAGTTTACTAGCAGCAATCTAACATCACCAAAAAGTTACATTTATATGAATATTTTCACCATTTTTTACGGGTTCTAACATCATAAAATATCACTACAGACATTCAAAGCTTTGTCTGAAAACCTCAATCAAAGCTTCGAATGTAAATCCATAACGTGGACTATACTCTTCCGGTTCTGGTGAACACTGAGCAGGCGTGTGGAGAACAGAGATGTCAGATCCATGGAGACCAGACGGCAAACCGGTCTGTAATTGACAATGTAGATTCACTCTGAGGGGCTCCACCAGAAACATCTCGAAATGCAGATTCTACACACTATTTACTGACAGTAAATGAGTTCAAATTGGCAAAGAATCCTAATTTTTAGTCCTTTTTTAAGTCTGACACAAGTCCAAGTCAGAAGGATCCGTCCTCTGTTGCTCTCTCTAAGGTTTCTTCCTTTTTTTCTCCCTGTTAAAGGTTTTTTTGGGGGGGGGGGGGGTTCCCGTTCTGATGCAAGGATAAATAAATTAAATGGAATTGAATTGAAAATATATTGAAAGTTTTTGGTCAACAGCTGTGGTTGATGTCAAGGGAACGTTGACGCGTAAATCATCTCTTCGCAGGTGATTTATGGGATTTGTCTAAAGTCCTTAAAGATAGGTCCAAGTCAGAGATCTGATGTTGGGATTTTAAACAAATCAAAACTTGCTTTGAAGTCCTGAGTCCTTAAAGACAAGTTCAAGTCACGTCACTGGACTTTTCTTTCATGTCTCGAGTCAATTCAAGTCATGTCAAGACTGAAGTCCTCTTAAGTCCAAGTCAAGACTCAAGACCTCTAAAGTCCAAGTCACGTCTAAAGTCCTCTAAAGTCCAAGTCACGTCTAAAGTCCTCTAAAGTCCAAGTCAGGTCTAAAGTCATGAAGGACAAGCAACAAGTCTTCATTCGCAAATATCAAGTAATTCCAAATCTTTCAAAGACCGGGAAACTTATTTTTGTGACCTCTTTTTAAACTTGAGTCCAAGTCTAAAGCTCCGATCGATGTCAAGAGAAACCATCAACCCCTGAGTTGATGGTCTCGAGTCTCAAGTCAAGTCTTAAGAGACTAGAGTCCAGGTCTCAGGTCTACAGCTGTGGTTGGTGTCAAGGAAAACCATATACCGGCGTCTTTTACAGGGAAACAACTCACTGGAAACAACTTGCTTCACCCTCCATGTGCAGTAATCTTTACCGGGCGAGTGGACTCACCCATGTCGACCATCTTCTTCAGACACTTGGCACAGACTCGGTGCAGACAGCCCAGCAGTTTGGGTTTCCGACTTCGAGTGTCGTAGCGGTTGTAGCAGATTTTACACTCGAGTTCCTCCAGAGTGTAAACCAGAGACTGAGCCCAGGTCTGCACACATGACAACACAAGGTTTTATAACGGCTAAAATGATTCCGCGTCTTCGCCCTCTACGAACCGAATAAAGCTTTTGTTCAAACTCTCAGAACTATATTTAAATTGTAGTTCAAGATCTCTTCAAACTGTTGTGGTGTGATGGCATCAGAGGTGACACTATGGATGAGGAGTCTCACCTTGGCTTCCATCTCTCGGTCAGGCTCCGCCTCCTTAAGCAGGCTCATTTTCTATTGGCTGTCGTCTTCACCCGAACCAGGAAAGAGGGGCCAGCGGTTGGACGGAGTTTAGGTCAACCTGAAGCCGTCAGCTGACTGGAAGACAAAACTAATTTAGAAGTACTCCGGAGTAAAACTACTCTAAAAACTACTCTACTGTACGACTAACTGCTACTTTAACTAGAGGTGAGGACTCTGAGTTCGGTACCCCACAAGGATCCGTTTGTTTTGATTTATTTTAAACAGGAAGTAGTGTCAAAGAGAGACACAATACTGAGGACGGAGGTAACACTGTGCACCATTTGGTTGGTTTCTCTCTCTACACAGACGAAGGCAGCGGTGACCTACCTGACTCCAGATCAGCTGATCAGTCTGACAGTCTGGGAGGACGCCCATCTGCAGAGAGACAGACAGACGGGTCAATGAGACAGACGGGTCAATGAGACGGGTCTGAAGAGACAATACACAGTATCTACAAGACAGAGTATCAGCGATGTTGATGTTAATTTATCGAGTAGCCTCAGAAACAAACACACTCAGAAACACACGCACGCACACACACACACACGCACACGCACACGCACACACACACACACACACACACACTCTCGCACACACTCACATGGCTGTATTTATAGACTGCAGCTGTTATGTATGAATGCTGATGTTGCTATGGCAACAGCTTGACCTGTGCCTGAACCACTCCGATGAGCCAATCGGGTGAGTCAGATGTGATCACATGTCGGTGATCAGAAACAATGTGATCAGCTGATTCACCGACTGACCAGAGAGGAGAAGATGAGTCTCAGACCAGAGACAAACAGACCTCAGGTTCACTGTCTGCTCACAATCCCACAATGCACTGCTTCACATGTGATTGTGTGTAAATGACAGTCATGTGACTCCAGAGCTGTCAGTGATGTAGTACCACCACTGTGTAGTATACTATGTATCACTGTGTAGTATACCGTGTATCACTGTGTAGTATACCGTGTATCACTGTGTAGTATACTATGAATCACTGTGTAGTATACTATGAATCACTGTGTAGTATACTGTGTATCACTGTGTAGTATACTATGTATCACTGTGTAGTATACCGTGTATCACTGTGTAGTATACTATGAATCACTGTGTAGTATACTATGTATCACTGTGTAGTATACTGTGTATCACTGTGTAGTATACTATGAATCACTGTGTAGTATACTATGTATCACTGTGTAGTATACTGTGTATCACTGTGTAGTATACTGTGTATCACTGTGTAGTATACTATGAATCACTGTGTAGTATACTATGTATCACTGTGTAGTATACTGTGTATCACTGTGTAGTATACTGTGTATCACTGTGTAGTATACTGTGTATCACTGTGTAGTATACTATGAATCACTGTGTAGTATACTATGTATCACTGTGTAGTATACTGTGTATCACTGTGTAGTATACCGTGTATCACTGTGTAGTATACCGTGTATCACTGTGTAGTATACTATGAATCACTGTGTAGTATACTATGTATCACTGTGTAGTATACTATGTATCACTGTGTAGTATACTGTGTATCACTGTGTAGTATACCGTGTATCACTGTGTAGTATACTATGAATCACTGTGTAGTATACTGTGTATCACTGTGTAGTATACTATGAATCACTGTGTAGTATACTATGAATCACTGTGTAGTATACTGTGTATCACTGTGTAGTATACTATGAATCACTGTGTAGTATACTGTGTATCACTGTGTAGTATACTATGAATCACTGTGTAGTATACTATGAATCACTGTGTAGTATACCGTGTATCACTGTGTAGTATACTATGAATCACTGTGTAGTATACCGTGTATCACTGTGTAGTATACCGTGTATCACTGTGTAGTATACTGTGTATCACTGTGTAGTATACTATGAATCACTGTGTAGTATACTGTATATCACTGTGTAGTATACTGTATATCACTGTGTAGTACACTATGAATCACTGTGTAGTATACTATGAATCACTGTGTAGTATACTATGAATCACTGTGTAGTCACTGTGTATCACTGTGTAGTATACTATGAATCACTGTGTAGTATACTATGAATCACTGTGTAGTATACTGTGTATGACTGTGTAGTATACTATGAATCACTGTGTAGTATACTGTATATCACTGTGTAGTATACTGTGTATCACTGTGTAGTATACTATGAATCACTGTGTAGTATACTATGAATCACTGTGTAGTATACTGTGTATGACTGTGTAGTATACTATGAATCACTGTGTAGTATACTATGAATCACTGTGTAGTATACTGTGTATGACTGTGTAGTATACTATGAATCACTGTGTAGTATACTGTATATCACTGTGTAGTATACTGTGTATGACTGTGTAGTATACTATGAATCACTGTGTAGTATACTATGAATCACTGTGTAGTATACTGTGTATGACTGTGTAGTATACTATGAATCACTGTGTAGTATACTGTATATCACTGTGTAGTATACTGTGTATGACTGTGTAGTATACTATGAATCACTGTGTAGTATACTATGAATCACTGTGTAGTATACTGTGTATGACTGTGTAGTATACTATGAATCACTGTGTAGTATACTGTATATCACTGTGTAGTATACTGTGTATGACTGTGTAGTATACTATGAATCACTGTGTAGTACACTATGAATCACTGTGTAGTATACTATGAATCACTGTGTAGTATACTATGAATCACTGTGTAGTATACTATGAATCACTGTGTAGTCACTGTGTATCACTGTGTAGTATACTATGAATCACTGTGTAGTATACTATGAATCACTGTGTAGTCACTGTGTATCACTGTGTAGTATACTATGAATCACTGTGTAGTATACTATGAATCACTGTGTAGTATACTGTGTATGACTGTGTAGTATACTATGAATCACTGTGTAGTATACTATGCATCACTGTGTAGTATACTATGAATCACTGTGTAGTATACTGTGTATGACTGTGTAGTATACTATGAATCACTGTGTAGTATACTGTATATCACTGTGTAGTATACTGTGTATGACTGTGTAGTATACTATGAATCACTGTGTAGTATACTATGAATCACTGTGTAGTATACTGTATATCACTGTGTAGTATACTGTGTATGACTGTGTAGTATACTATGAATCACTGTGTAGTATACTGTATATCACTGTCCACCACAGAGTGCCTGTTGTAGATGGAGCACTGAGCAGAGAACCAGACGGGTTCTAACAGAACCTTCAGCTGCAGGATCATTATTCGTCAACTCTGACATCATTACGGAAGCTGTGACATCATTACTAAAGCTGTGACATCACTCCAAAGTAGAGTTGCAATACTCTGGTAATATTCAAGGTGGAAACTTTATATGGGATTTAACCAGAAATGAGGTAAATAAATTGTAAATATAACGGGTTATCTGCTCAGGCTGTATTTATTTGCCATATAATAAAAATAATCCATTAATTTGTCAAATAAATCTATTAAGTTGTCAAATACATACAAAGTTAAATGTGTCACGTGGTGAGTTAGCTAGCTAGCAAGTTAACTAATAAGGTTTTAGGTAAACCACTAATTCATAGAATTCATTTTATTAAGGAGGAGGAGGAGACGCTGCTGCTGCTGCCGGGAGCTGAGCTCTCCTCCTCCCTCCGGAGGTCCGACTGCAGGTCCAAGGCTGCAGGTGAAGCCAGATCTGGGTCTGGCCACGGTGGACCGGTCTCTGCTGGAGGATCTGGGTCTGTCCACGGCGGACCGGTCTCTGCTGGAAGTTCTGGGTCAGTCCACGGTGGACCGGTCTCTGCTGGAGGATCTGGGTCTGTCCACGGTGGACCGGTCTCTGCTGGAGGATCTGGGTCTGTCCACGGCGGACCGGTCTCTGCTGGAAGTTCTGGGTCTGTCCACGGTGGACCGGTCTGTGCTGGAGGATCTGGGTCTGTCCACGGTGGACCGGTCTCTGCTGGAGGATCTGCTGGAGTCTGAGCTGAAGGAGTTTCTGGTGAACCTTCAGGATTTCATCTGATTTCAAATGGAATCCGACGACGAATCCAAAGACGTACCCGGCGTCTCTATGTCAGTCTTCCACATTCTAAATATGGTCACTTCTGTTCATTGGTTGTGGAAAAAACAAGATGGCGACAACAGTATTCCAAGACGGCGGCGGCAAAATTGCCAAACTCAAGCCTTCAAAACAACAGTCAATTTATGATGCCTGGTTTGGCAATGTCAACAAAGCACAGAGCAACAGTGACTATATATCTTTACATAGAGAAAAGAGATGCTACATTAAAGCTCTGCTTGTCTCAACTTATTTACAATATTTATTTGTCCCTCATTGCATCTTTTCTTTCAGAATCATCCCTTATTTATATTGTTATCAGCTCTCTATTCTTTTTGTTGCTAAATATAGTTTTGCGTAAGACTGTTACATCATTACTGAGGCTGTGACATCACTCCTGAGGCTGTGACCTCATTGGTGGAGAGGTGTACATGTTGTCACGGTGTTGTGTTGCCGCTCACCTGCTGGACGATGGATGTGGAGTCGATAGGTGCCGTGGATGTAGGTTGCAGGTTGAGTTGCTGTCGTGCCACACTGAGGCAACACAGTGAAGATTAAACATCAACAATGTGGTTGCCAGTTGCTGATCGTGTAGTTGCTGTAGTTTCCCTGAGGCTGAAGCAACACGGTGGTTATTAAAACCTCAACAGTTCATTTATAGTTGCTGCAGATATTGTTGCAGGAGGGCACAGTTGCTGTATGTTTAATTGCTGTAGGCTTAGTTGCAGTGGGTTTAGTTGCTTAGGTGTAGTTGCTGTAGTCCTTGAAGCTTTAAGGTTGAAACAATATGTGGTTGATAAACGTCAGTCTAGTTGCTGTATTCTCCCTTTATTGTATGTTAAAGCAACACTGCAGTTGTGGAAAACCAGTGGCCTGGTTGCTTTATATATAATTTCTGCAGATTATGTTGCTGTTGGATTGGATGCTGTAGTCTCTGTCAGGTTAAAGCAACATTAAAACATCAGCAGTCTGGTTGCTCGTTGCTGCCGGTGCAGTTAGTTGCCTTACATGCTGTTGCTGCTGGTGGGTCTGGTTGCTGGAGGTACGTCGTCTCCGTCAGGGGGAAGCAACACTGCAGCAACAGTCTGATAGCCGCTGATGAGGTCGCTCAAGTCTCTCTCAGGTTGAAGCAACACTGCGGTCGATGCCCATCATCATCGGCCACATTAACAGTCCGTGATCGTCGCGCTATAACGGGCTAACCGAACGGGCTGTCGGTGTTTTCTGGTCCTTCGGTTTTCGGTCGTCTGACCGGGTGCTGGTCCCGTTGACTCACCGTCTTTCCTCCGTCTCTCTGCTGCTGACTGCGGCGCGCGGCCCGGCGGCAGGAGACCGGGTTACCATGGCAACCGGCCCGCAGCAGGATGACGGGAAATTCTTCAACCGACGACGATGATGATGATGATGATAATGCAGAGAGGATCGATGACGTGATCAATCACCTGATCAGTTCATAAACCTATATATGTAAACACACTGATAGTAAATAAGTAAATAAGTAAATTAGTAAATACATGAATAAAATATATAACTTTTTGTATCTCATCTGTATCTATTTCTTATCGATGTATTTTACTTTTTTTCGATGCAATTATTTTATATTATGTTTTACATCTAATTGTTTTATTTTCTCAGTGGGATGTATGTTTGTTTAACGTGGTTGTTCTCTATGTTTTCTTACTGTAATTTTAATATTTTAAAAGCTGTAGTTTCATATTTCAAGAAATTATACCACATTTGATTTTGTTCCTCCAAAGTAAGAAGTAAAGAACTTTGCTGCGATGGAGCTTCATGTTTATCTCATTTTATCTAAAGCAGAGACGATTTCTATTGCTTGTGAGTTGAAGTTATAAATTAATAAAAACAAAGGAAACGGTATTCTATTCACGTTGTTAATGTAACAAGCCCTGTTTGTTGTATTTATTTTATATAAATATTAATTATATTGTGTTAACTACTATTGTTGATATTGTTTTCCTTCTTCTGATATGGAAAAGTCACAAAAACAGTTATTGTTCTGGAATACAGTTGACATACTTTTATAAATATACTGTACATATATTTGTATGTATACATATTGCATTTATATATATATATATATATATATATATATATATATATATATATATATATATATATATATATATATATATATATATATATATATATATATTAAATAATACGAGTATAAATTAAAATGGAAACTTTGCGGATCCGTAGCTTCGGGCTGTTGTTGCAGGCCGGATGGGAACTGTGTGTGTCCTTTGTTCGGGTAGGAACAGTTCCGCTGGCCGGTCGTCACTTCCTGTGAATCTTTGATAAAGACGAGCCTGGCGGTTTCTCCGCGGGTCAAATTTTTTTGGGTTTGTTCGGTGAATCCGGCGTGAATCGGAGCCATCAGAACCGCGAACATGGTGAGTGTTTACCGGGCAGACTGTCCGCGGGCTGCCGGCCTCGTGGGTCTTTAAATGTATACCGGATTTTACGGTTTTATTTTAATAATAGCGGGAGTTTGAATGGACGTCGGTTGAACGTCGGTACAGAGCTGCAGCAGCCCGCGGAGTCAGGAAGTTGTTCAGTTTATTAGAAACCACATCAGTAATCAGTTTAATTTACTGTTCACCGGTTTGTCCCGTTAACAGGTTTCTGTGTAACTTTATTAACGTAGCCGTTAATTTACCCGGTTAGGCCGGAGTGTTTGTTAGCAGTTAGCTTCTAAAGTTAGCTCCTCGGCGTTGTGATTACGTTGTTCTCATGAATTAAAAGTATATACGGTTGTAGCACCACATTAACACTGTCGTTACATTTACCGGTTACTGTTCGTTCATACCGAGTAGACCAACGTGCACTAACGTTCTGCAATAGGCTGACGAAGCTACGAGCTAACTGTTCACTTGTTTTAAAGCTAGTTTAATGATTGTCCCCACGTGTCGACATGAATGTAAACTATAATAAGTGTTAATATTGTAACACGTATGTGTTACGATAGATTCCTTTAATAAATAGGCTAGTGAAGCCTGTTTTCACCAAAGTACGTTTATTTGTAGCACAAGAAATAACGTTACTTGCCTAACATGACGATTTGTGTGCTTTGAATTCTTGTAAACTCTTGTTTTTCGTGCATGCTTCCACGTAGAATCGAGTAAATGATTGATGCCGATTGAAGCCACGTTTAACACCAATAGCTATGCATCAAAACGCTCGACATAACTCCTGCTGTATAATCTATTTTATACACAATAATAAAGAACATAAGCTCTGTTATAGTTTGTTTCAACTGTCTTTCTCTGTCCTTTTTTTTTAAAAAAGAAAAATTTGTATTGACCCAAATAAGTAAAACTAACTTTAAATCAGGATCCAAGAATAAATCACCATTATAGATATTTTAGTTTTTGGGTCTGATCTGCTGTTGCATCCTGAAGACACTAACAAACACAGAGATGATCTTAAATATACAAACCAGCAGCGACATTGTGATGATGTAGGAATAGTCTGTGGTGTTGATTATGACATCATATTAATGCCTGTCTCTGATTGGTTCCTCAGACGGTGGGTAAGAGCAGCAAGATGCTGCAGCACATTGACTTCAGGATGAGGTGCATCCTGCAGGACGGCCGGATCTTCATCGGCACCTTCAAGGCCTTCGACAAGCACATGAACCTGATTCTGTGCGACTGCGACGAGTTCAGGAAGATCAAGTAGGTCCAAGACTCTGGGTCCAACAGAGTCTGCTTGTTGTTGAACACACACGATGCAACTCAGCGGCCGTTACTGTTGGGTCCGCTGGTTCTGGTGTGGTAGAGCAGAGAAAACTAAAATGAGCGGGTAGAGGTGCCTGGAGGTCCGTAGTTGGGACCCCGGGGTCTTCTGCTATATGCTGTTCTTACGGGTAGTTGGAAGTAACTGTGAGGCATGCTGGGTAATAAGGCCTGTCTGGACCGTAATGAATGAGTCGTTTTGTTTTTTTGTCGTCCTGCAGGCCAAAGAACTCCAAGCAGCCGGAGCGAGAAGAGAAGAGGGTTCTGGGTCTGGTTCTGCTGAGGGGGGAGAACCTCGTCTCTATGACAGTTGAGGGCCCGCCTCCTAAAGATGTAAGTGGAACTCTGTAGCCAATAGGAGACAGACCTGTGGTGATGTCATCAGAATTACTGTCTAAAAAAAAAAAAAAATCTTTGTTTGAGTTTTAAATCATGTTTCAATCACAGATTTGTAAAAAAAAAATATATGTCAACTTTAAACTGTTTAATATTTACGGAACTGCTGTTTGTTAAACCCCTGTCTGTGTGTCTCTCTTTCTCTCCCCCCTCTCCAGACCGGCATAGCTCGTGTCCCGTTGGCGGGCGTGGCTGGTGGTCCCGGTGTGGGTCGTGCAGCAGGTCGTGGTGTCCCAGCAGGGGCTCCGATGCCTCAGGCTCCGGCCGGACTCGCCGGGCCCGTCAGAGGGGTGGGCGGTCCTTCACAGCAGGTAAATACAACAACGACGACTGCTCTACGCTCAGGTGTGTGTGTGCTCAGGTGATGACAACTTCCTGTGTTTCCAGGTGATGACGCCACAGGGCAGAGGGACGGTTGCGGCGGCAGCAGCAGGAGCGAGTATCGCAGGTGCTCCCACGCAATACCCACCTGGACGAGGAGCCCCGCCCCCGATGGGCAGAGGAGCCCCCCCTCCTGGTGAGTGGGCATGTGATGTCATGAACCTGACTCCTGTGTACTGATTGGTTGTGACCTGACCCCCCTTCTTCTTCTTCTCCCCTCCCTACAGGTATGATGGGCCCACCCCCTGGCATGCGGCCACCGATGGGTCCTCCAATGGGGATGCCTCCTGGTCGAGGTTCTCCGATGGGGATGCCCCCGCCGGGCATGAGGCCGCCGCCCCCTGGCATGAGAGGTAAGCCTATCGGATCACAGCCTCATTAATCAATCAATCAATTCAGTGTGAACACACCATGTGACCTCTTCTGTTTTTTTCTTTGTTTAGGACCGCCTCCTCCCGGCATGAGACCGCCCCCCCGGCCCTGAGGAAGCCCCGCCTCCTCACACTCACTTGTTGTATAGATCTTCTTTTTTTTTTTAAATCCGTTTTGTGTTTTTTAAATAAAGTTTCTTCAGGATGGTTTGATTTCAGCTCGGCTGTCTGTTAATTTTCTATGCTAACCAGTTCAATAAAAGTCTGGAGTAACAGCCAATCACAGTGCAGATTACAACATTAATATTTTATATTATACCGAATAGTTTAAAGATTCAATTTATACAGTGTCAAATTATAACAGAAGTTAATAATGAGACACTTTTAATAGTGAGCCGGTCTAGACCAACATTCTCAGAATATGTATTTAAACAATCAAGACCTCAAATTATAAATATGCTTTGCTGTTGAGTGAGATCATCATCAAATACAGAGAAGTAAGAAAATAAATATATAAAATTGCTTTCATACATTTATTTGATGCCATAAAGTAATGAAAACAACTTTTAGAGATTTCTTCTCTTTTACAAGTTTTAGTGACTTAAGAGTTTTAGTCTGAACTGCATTTATGTTTTAACTTCCCCAATATTGAGGACAACTTCTTCAGTTCCTTAAACTGAGTCACAATGAAGAAATGACATGTTCTAAACTTTCACAAAATACATTTATTCACATCAAAATGAATCCTCAGTCTTATGAAGATGTTAGATCTCATTTTGGATGTTGAAGTGGAAATATATCATTTTAGAACTTTCACAACTCCATTCTTTTAGAACATTTTGTTCTTTCAGGGTAAATTCCATTTTAATACGAAATTAAAATCAGGATGGTTTTGGCCTTTTGTTGAATGATGAGAAATTAATCACAGCGCTCATGTTTTCATTCATAAAATGAGCAACAGACCAAATCCCTGTGAGTCGCCGTCCCTCGTGTGTCTGTAGTTTCACTCTGGAGCTGTAGAATATGAAAAGTAGAGCCTAAGAACCCAATTAAAGGGTTAAAACAATCCCCTTTAACACGACTCGGGTCTAATTAGCAATTAAGAGGGAGATTAGGAAATTAAGGTTCAACAGGAAGTAAACTTTAACCTGATCCACCTGCTGGTCTGACAGAGTCCTTCAGAGACCAGGGCAAAGAGGGCACATTTTATTTAACATAAATGTGGATTTTTTTAAATTCAAAGCTTAATTCTAGTTGATCTGGTGATGTCATAGAAATCCTCATGAATACACATGTAAGAATCTGCTGAGTCACTGTTCTCCGGATCAGAACCATGAAGTCATTCTCTGATAGACTGATTTATTAAGAACATGTAATAATGTGATGCAACGTGATCAATGAGTCTAGAATAAAACTTGCAGACTTTTATTTTGAAAAGACAAACATCCGTGTGCAATAATAACAATAATAACAATGAATACATTGCAAGCACAGATATAATTTGTCTACAGACTACAACAACATATATTGAAAAAACTATTTGCGTAAACCGGTCAGTTCAACAGTCACGTGGGTGGAGGGGAGTCATGTGACCGGCTGCTGTCGTGTGACCTGCTTTAATTCTTCATTACCAGCAGCTGCAGTCACATCATCTCCGCACCTGAACGAGAAATCAGGCAGACAGACAGACAGGCAGACGGACGGACAGACAGACGAGGTGAGTGTGTTTTCTAATCTCAGCTTTGTTTTCACTAAACTTTGTTGTGTTTGTTGGCGTATCGTCCGATCCAGCTTGTTTCCGGGTTAGTTTATATATTCCTTGAATCTAAACTCAGGAATTATTTATATATATATATATATTATACATTATATATATGTATAATTATTATTCTATGATCTAAACAAATGAAACTGACTGTACTTGTGAGAGACAGTCTGTCTGACAATGAAACTCGTTGTTTTCTGCCGAGCTTCATTCAGTAATCGTACATTTTATATTTCTGCATCGGGTGAACGCTTTAGGAACTTCAGGTAAAAACGTGGAAAACTAATTCTGAATGACAACCGTTTTGTCTAAATTCCGCACAATTTACAAACTCGGCCACAAACGTTACTTCCTGTTGGCATCACGTGTTTTGTCTCGTTCCCGCACCCGTTTTGTTGCGCCCTCTGGTGTGTTTCTCCCGCTTCTGTCTGCATGACTGCGGAGATGTTGTTAGCCGTATTAACAGTTAACAGTATTTTAAAGTACATTTTCTCACTCTGACTCCAACTGGTTGAGCAAAGCGCATCCATTTCTGCGCGCTTATCCTTTGCATGCAATACTTCATTTGAAAAAAACAGCCCAAATTAAATGTGTTTCTTGTGTAAACGGGCTCACTTGATGCAGCCAGAGACTCATATTGTGACTCAGTAACTTCATGCGATACAGTCTGCTCATAGAAACTCGACCACAAGCGATACTGTTTTATTATTATATTACATGTTTGAGATCTGGTTTCGTAACCTCGCGTACTAGTGTCCTCTAGCTGCCTTATGACGTAGAGAGGAAACTAGTCGTGCACCCGCTGTCGTGCTGCCGTTGGTTATCCAATGAATGTCATTTAAAAACAGTTTAAACAGGTGGATCGATACTTGTAGTCTGCTGTACTGACATGGGACACATGGTGCATTCAGATCACATTAAGCTAAAAGTACACACATCTTTAATATGCGCTCATTGTTTATTTCAACTCTAAACAAATACATGGAACCCCGAAATAATTCATGAAATATATACATTAATGTGGCAAAATTAACCAACTGATTTATTGGGGGTTGGTACTTTTTGCTTATTTCATTTTAATTTATTTCATTTCAGAACTTCTCAGGATTGCGACTGTAATGTTGTCAGTAGTCGTCTGTCGGGTGTTTATTAGAACTTGAAGACTCTGTCGTCACAGATGGATGTTTAATAAAGTTTCAGTGTTTAACGTAGTCTTTCAACTCTTAATTGGCACTCTGTTAGATGCTGCAGCCGAGTATTTAATACGAGAGATTAAACTGTATTAACACGTTTATTGTCGGTGCTGTCAATGATGTTGATGTCACTTCCTGTCGTTTTTCTTTTTCTCCAGATGCAGGTGGTGGTGGTGGTGTGTTGCTTCCTGTTCTCTCTGCTGGGTGGCGATGATGCTGCTCCGGCTGCAGACGAGGTGAAATACCTGCCCGGTCTGCAGAAACAGCCGAGCTTCAAACAGTATTCTGGATACCTGAGTGTGGCCGATGGGAAACACCTGCACTACTGGTCGGTACCCAGAGACACACCTGGCACATCTGCATCATTAGTTCATTTATTCCCGATACTTGTTGATTTTTGTCCCTTAACCTGAATCCTGAATAAACCTGAAATAAATGCCAGAGCTGTAACGAACTCGGGTGTGATGTCGATGAACCAGTAATGTAGTACTCGAGATCGGTCTCGTGACTCAGACAAAAAAACTCTGGATTTTATGTCAAGACCACAACTGCGTTGATGTCGTTATCCGATTTGTTAACGCCAATATCGTTAAGTGTGTCATGCAGTGCGGGACTGGTCTGGTCTTGGTCTCGACTCTTTGAACCAGACGGCAACCTCCGGTTCTGCCGAGTGAAGCGATGCAGAAGTGTCCTACAACCTGCATTCTCTCTAGTGTCCACCAGGGGGCGACTCCTCTGGTTGTCTATGAGAAAATGACTCTACTTCTCTCTTGATTTATTACCTCAGTAAACATTGTAAACATGAGTTTATGTCTCAATCTCTAGTTTCAAGTCTTCTTCAATACAGCATGATGTTCATTTAGTACATTATGGTCCATTTAGAGTCACAGACTATAAAGCAGGGGATGCTTTAGGGCGGGGCTACTATGATTGACAGGTCTCTCTACCAGAGACGTGTACAGCGTCTCTGTCACGCCTCCTCTTTCCAAATATGATCACTTGATTTTAGAAAAAACAACATGGCAACAATAATGAACCTGTCAGCTAACCTGGTATACAGTCACTTGATTGTTAATGCTTCGCCTGTTACCACAGCATTGGAACATTGACCTGATTGTTACATTGATAGAACACCTGTACCTCCACCTTGGTGTCTGACACGTCCACTTGAGCTCACCTGAGTGTTGGTGGTAACGTCCACCTGTGTTGTCTTCAGGTTCGTGGAGTCCCAGAATAAGCCGCCCTCTGACCCGATGGTATTGTGGTTGAATGGCGGCCCCGGCTGCAGCTCTCTGGACGGACTGCTGACAGAACATGGACCCTTCCTGGTGGGTAACCTCTTGACTTCGCCCACCTGACCCTGTGACGTCATTGTGATGTCACAGGGTCACCTGCTGAACTCTGGCCTCTTGTTGTTTCAGATCCAGGATGACGGAGTAACACTACAGTACAACCAGTACTCCTGGAACAAGGTCAGTTAATCAGTTACCTGCATGCCGTCATGTGACAATAGCATCCAGATTAACCATGTGACCAAAACTGCCTGACAGCTCATTGGCTAATAGTTGTAATCCATGGAAGCTGATTGGTTCACTGATTCCATACAGATTGCAAATGTGTTATACCTGGAGTCTCCAGCAGGGGTTGGCTTCTCGTACGCTGACGATAAAAACTACGTCACCAACGACACTGAGGTCAGTGACGCGCCTGAAACCCCGGCTCCCGATTGGCTCACAGGTGTTCACTGTTGGGTGTGTTAAGGTGTCTTTTGTTTTTTCCTCCTCAGGTATCGATGAACAACTACTTGGCTCTGAAGGAGTTCTTCAGTCTGTTTCCAGAGTTCAGCAAGAACGAACTTTTCCTCACCGGTGAGAGTTACGGAGGAATCTACATCCCGACGCTCGCCGAGAGGGTGATGGAGGACGCCAGTCTAAACCTGCAGGTACACACAAATACTGCAGCGCTACACGCAGATGCTGCAGGCAGATACTGCAGCGCTGCACGCAGATACTGCAGCGCTGCACGCAGATACTGCAGCGCTACACGCAGATACTGCAGCGCTGCACGCAGATACTGCAGCGCTACACGCAGATACTGCAGCGCTACACGCAGATACTGCAGCGCTACACGCAGATACTGCAGCGCTACACGCAGATACTGCAGCGCTACACGCAAATACTGCAGCGCTACACGCAGATACTGCAGCGCTACACGCAGATACTGCAGCGCTACACGCAGATACTGCAGCGCTACACGCAGATACTGCAGCGCTACACGCAGATACTGCAGCGCTACACGCAGATACTGCAGCGCTACACGCAGATACTGCAGCGCTACACGCAAATACTGCAGCGCTACACGCAAATACTGCAGCGCTACACGCAAATACTGCAGCGCTACACGCAAATACTGCAGCGCTACACGCAGATACTGCAGCGCTACACGCAGATACTGCAGCGCTACACGCAGATACTGCAGCGCTACACGCAGATACTGCAGCGCTACACGCAGATACTGCAGCGCTACACGCAAATACTGCAGCGCTGCACGCAAATACTGCAGCGCTGCACGCAGATACTGCAGCGCTGCACGCAGATACTGCAGCGCTGCACGCAGATACTGCAGCGCTGCACGCAGATACTGCAGCGCTACACGCAGATACTGTCGTACAAGGTGAGTGATAGTGGGCGCCAGCCTTAACCTAGCGGCGCTGCATTATTGCAGTGCCTCTGTGGTGTAAAGTGTCCCGTCACTGTTGTTTTTGTGGGATGCTAACATTAGCAACCATGTCATGCTAGCTGTTGTCTCACCTGCAGGGTGTTGCCGTGGGAAACGGGATGTCAAGTTACGAGATGAACGATAACTCTCTGGTGTACTTCGCCTACTACCACGGCCTGCTGGGAAGTCAACTGTGGACGGAGCTGCAGACCTTCTGCTGCACCGACGGGAAGTGCAACTTCTACAACAACCCGAACGAGAACTGCTCCGCCAGCGTGAGTCTGGTTAAAACTAGGTCTGAACCAGTATATCTGATAAAACCAGGTGGCAGCCGGTCAGAAGCTGGTTTATAGGTTTCAGGACCCGGTGTGAAGCTGGTTTATAGGTTTCGGGACCCGGTGTGAAGCTGGTTTATAGGTTTCGGGACCCGGTGTGAAGCTGGTTTATAGGTTTCGGGACCCGGTGTGAAGCTGGTTTATAGGTTTCGGGACCCGGTGTGAAGCTGGTTTATAGGTTTCGGGACCCGGTGTGAAGCTGGTTTATAGGTTTCGGGACCCGGTGTGAAGCTGGTTTATAGGTTTCGGGACCCGGTGTGAAGCTGGTTTATAGGTTTCGGGACCCGGTCCCGATCCTAGTTTGTGAGAACTGAATCAGGTTAAACCAGTTTGTTTCAGGTGTTGCGTTTCTTCTGCAGCTCGCTGAGGTTCAGGACATCGTCTACGCTTCGGGACTGAACATTTACAACCTGTACTCTCCTTGTCCAGGTGGAGTCCACCAGAGATTCGGGTAAGCTTTGACCTTTAGCCTCTGACTCATCAGGGGGAACACGTGTTACAGTTCAAATTTATACCAGATCTTAAACATGGATTCTGTAGCTGCTGCTGCTAGAAGCTCACCTGCAGCAGGTGTAGTCTGGCCACAGAGCTCACAGGTGACGGCGGTTGACTTCCTGTTATTGATCGTCAGTATTGAACGAGGTGAGCTGGTGATCAGAGATCTGGGGAACTCGTTCATCAACCATCAGTGGACACAGCTGTGGAACCAGGTGTGTATGAAGTCAGCTGATGTCTTAACGTTAGTGTCTTCACCTGACGGTTGGATAGAAACCAGGTTCTCGTCTTACTGTGTGTGTGTGAGAGCAGAAGTTGCTTGGTCTGGCGTCTCTACACCTGTCCGTCCGTCTGGACCCCCCCTGCACCAACTCCACCCCCTCCACCCTCTACCTGAACAACGAGTACGTCAAAGCTGCTCTGCACATCAGCCCCAATGCCCTGGACTGGGTCATCTGCAGGTAACGCGCCTGAACACCACACACCTGTCCCGCTACGCACCTTGTTAATTCCAGTAATGTAGCGCTCTGACATTATGAAGTTTTGTGATCGGATTTTAATATTGTAGTTTGTCATTCAGTTGTTTAATAAAGTTATATCTGCCTTTTTGTTTGCAGCGGCGAGGTGAATCTGAATTACGGTCGTGTCTACCTGGACGTGAGGAAACAGTACCTGAAGCTGCTCAGCGCTCTGGTCAGTGAACGCAACACGATCTCTTATCTTAAAGTCACAGAACAGCGCGTTCTCGGTACGCGAGAGCTCATTAAATAACATCAAGCCTGGTATGTTGATCACTCGGTCAGCGTACAGGAGAAGCCTGTTTGAGACAAAGTGCTTCTCACCTGCAAAGTGTTCACATGATCAGGTATCATGTGATCGACATGACGGCATTTTTCTGCATTTACACGATGTCGGCAGAATTGGACAAACGCAGAAAAACGGTTTAACCCAAATGATCTTTTTAAGAACTTACTCCTGTAAAGTACTTACTCCACTAGATGCAATAAAGATATCATTTACTGTAAACACAAAACATTACAAGCCTACAAATTAAAATCTCAGCAGGAACAGGACGCGTTATGACCTTTTTGTGCTGAAAGGCTTTTAATGTGAAACATCTACAGGAAGTGTTTCACTGACGGTAGTTTAACGGTGAGTAATTATTTTGGTGTAAAATCAAAACGATTGTATATGATGAACAATGACTCCTGACTGAATGTGAGCTCCGCTGGTGATTGGCTGATGTGTCCAGGTGGGCGTGGTTTTGTTTATCCGCGTGCGAGTCGTGTCCTTGTTGAAGGTGTTGTGTTTAACTATCACTACAGGTGTGTTGTATGATGGGCAGTGTGACATTATTTGTGGACTGGTGGCAGTCTGCATGTATGCGATGTGTTGTATTTGTTTTTAACAGCACACTGTATGTTTCCAAGACAAATTTCCTTCGGGACAATAAAGTTTCTCTGATCTTGTACAGAAGTACCGGGTCCTGGTGTATAACGGAGACGTGGACATGGCCTGTAACTTCATGGGGGACGAGTGGTTCGTCGAGTCTCTGAACCAGCAGGTAGCTGTGATCCGTCGTGGCGTATTTTAGCAGATGCGCGCAGTTTAAAAACGGCCTGGGTCGACTCAGTAATTCCAGGTGTGTTAACCCTGAGGTTTGTCTTGCAGGTGGAGGTCCTGAGACGTCCGTGGCTCTACAACGACGAGGACGGTCAGCAGATCGGCGGCTTCGTCAAAGAGTTTGACAACATGGCCTTCCTCACTGTGAAGGTAAACGCTAATCGTCGTCAGCTGACCCGCAGGGATGTCATATTTATGCTGCTGATGACTTCTGTTTATGTTGCCTTGTAGCTTTTTTAATTTTTTTTTTTATAGAAATAGTTGTTAATTGTTTGAATTCTGCAGCTGACCTTTGACCTCTGTTTTCCTGCAGGGTTCTGGTCACATGGTTCCATCAGATAAACCAATCGCTGCCTTCGCCATGTTCACCAGGTTCATTAAGAGACAACCCTACTGACCTCTGACCCTCTGCTCTGTTGCGACGCTTCATGCTGCCGCACTTTGATTTGTTTCTTTTTCACACTGCCAGACAAATCGTCAAAGCCCTGGCAACCTGATTATTGTTGCAAGAAATAATAATAATAATAAAGAGTCTCAACCTCACACGCCTGACTGGTGACGCGTTGCAATGGAAACGAGCACTGCAGTCTGCACTCGTTTTTTGAATGTGAAACTTCTTTTGCTGGTTATTTTTTTTTTTTTAATAAATGGTGATGACGAGGGAAGAAAAGAGTTTTGTCTTTAACTGTCACTTGTGTTTTCATTTCAACTGGAATTTATGATTTTTATCGATCAATAACATTTCAGAAAAGGGTGAAAAGTCTGTTTTTAAATGAAACGACGATCGGTTAATAACGTAGTTGCAGATAAATTCATTTCTATTGATCAGGTAATCGACTCATTTTTGCAGCTCTAATTGCTGAGAAATAAACTGAAAAGGTTGTCTGATCCCATCTGTGTGTTCCAATACTCTCTTACTGGTTAGTATGTCGGAAGTACCAGGATGTTCTACATCAGGTCGCATCTTTCAGTGTCTAAGCAAGCGTTTTTCCGGCTAGTCTGACCCACAATCCTTTACGCTGTGTGTGTGTGTGTGTGTGTGTGTGTATGTGTATATATATATATATATAGCACACATCTAACCCCCAATTCATGGTGAGGTGACTGCTTCTGGTGGTCATTTCTGTGCAGGCCTGCAGCCTCCATGTTGGTCGTCCCTGTAGTCCTCTACGGTTGGCAACATTAGCATTGGAGGACCAGCGAGAACACGGCACCGACAAACTAGGAACATGGAACAAGAACCTCAATTTTCTGTTTAAATTAGGGTAGTTCCTCTGTCCCGAGTACAGATTAACCGAGACAACTGTTCGTTGACTCGTCAGTGTTTGTTTATTGTAAACGAACACCGAGGTCCCTCCTGTTAAACTGGAACTAAAGTTTCCACCTGAGCCAGAAGGCGGCAGCAGCAGACGAGTTCAAGTTTAGAGTTTTGACTTTCAGAGTAACCTGACTGTTCAGTAACAAACACACACCCGTATGTCAACAGACTGCTTGCCTGAAGCTCATTCACCTGGACTCACCTGTGCAGGTAAGACACTTTTTATTCAGACATTAAATCAGTCAGACACTTTGAACTTTTAAAACATTAAGTTCACTAGTGCTGGTGCCTCAGCTGGACTGGGTTTAACGGTGGGGGGACCGGTTGATAAGTTGAGAGAGAGATGGTGGTTTTGGCTGAAATGTTTACATATAGCAAAATGCTGACTCAGCTGATCCTAAAGTCTTCTGAAGCCCTGTTCGGACCTCTGTCACTTCTCAGTTCTGTATGAAAATATATTAAAAGGAAGCACTTGAGTTACCCTTTAACCTTACTTAAAAATGATAATAAAAAAACACTTTCCTTAAACTGTGTCTCTCAGGTGAGCAGTGATTGACAGGCCATGGACCAGTCACTGTCTAGTGGGCGGGGCCATGTGAGCGTGCTCGGTTGTTTCCCGCCCTCTGTGGGCAGAGATGTTGCTGTTGCCATAGTGAAGCCCCTGAGAGCTGGCCTGGGAAACCCTGACACCCGCAGTCTGCTGCGCACAGACAGACAGGTGTGTGTGTGTGTATGACCTCTATGGAAACTTAAATACACACTCTGGTGTTGATATGTAATCAGTTCAGTGTTGGATGAACAATTGTAGTTGAGTGTAGAAATCATTCACTGGCCTCGACTACCAGCTGCAGTCTGCACACCTGTATGCACGTGCTTAAAAGGAACCAGTGTGTTGACACAACACAACAGTCCTACAGGTGAATCTACACAAACATAACGATCACGATTTATTACAGGATGGAGCCAAGTGTTCCGAATAAACTGGACACAGAACATGGGAACTGAAATTACATCACGGCAGCGAGACGCTAACAATGATTGGTTAAGTTTGTTTTTTCAGGTGAAGTGGACGATGGAGGTGTTGTGCTACGGTTTGACTCTCCCATTGGACGGTGACACCGTCAAACTCTGTGTAGACGTCTACACTGATTGGCTGATGGTCCTGGTTTCCCCGAGAGACTCCATCCCTCCTCCAATCAGCAGAGAGCCCAACCTGTACACCCAGAAGATCCTCCGAAGCCTGTACAGCCTGTTCCTGTCCAGGTAGACTGTCACACCTGGACTGAACCTCTGATGGACATCTCAACACCAGAACCCATGACTTTTAATGACCCTGTGACCTTTGATGAATGATTAGAAGGTTCCAGTGGAGTTTTAGGAGGTCCAACGGTGCATCAAGAGGCTCCTGTGGTGCATTCAGATGGTTAAACTTCAACTTAGAAGGTTCTAGTGGTCACAGAGGAGTCCCTAGAAGTCCTTCATTTGGTTGAAGGGTCCCTGTCTGAAGTTTAAATGGTTATTGAGTGGTTGCAATCATTGTTTTGGAGGTCCCAGTGGTCATTGAAGGGATTCTTGAATGATTATAGATTATATATATTGTCTTTTAGGAGATTAGGACTAGAGACCCTTTATGTGGTTAGCTGCCACTGCCATGGCGCCCTGTGATGGCTGTATTCGTCTTTTGAGGGTTCTAGTGGCTCAGTCTCTGGTGGGTAGTTTATGTGACTTTGTTCTATGCATCACTTTGTTTTTGTTTGTAACTGTAATATTAGAGAAGAGGGTTCTCTCAGAGTTTCTCTAGTCCCCTCATGCCAATGCATGGGTAGCATGCAGTGATAGCTGATGATATATATTCATGAAATCAACTTGTGTCTTCCTCGTCCCCCCTCGTCAGGTCGGACCAGGGGAGTCCGGTCTACATATCTCTCTGTCAGCAGGTGTTGTGTGCAGTTCAGTCGTTGGCCAGAGACAGCGCTGTGATGAGCAGAGACACCTGGGACACTCTACTGAACTTTCTGCTCTGCGTCAATCACACCATGCTCGCAACAGGTGAGCCTGTGACCCCCGCCCATTTGTCTCCTCACCTGTCTGTCTCTCACGCACCTGTGTCTCTCTCATAGACCTGTCTCTATCGTTCACCTGTCTGTCTGTCTCCATTCTCACTTGTTTCTCTCTCTCTGCAGCCGGTTTATATGATCAGTTATCTTACCTTTCTCTCTCAGAATCACCTTTATTGGCCAAATACTTGTGCACATACAAGGAGTTTGGCAGCGGCGGATAATTTGGTGTTAGAAGGCAATTGACAGAGTATGTTCGATGTTCAGTGTTCATCAAGGTGACGACCTGAGGGCAGAAGAAGAAACTGATCTTCCTGAAGTCCTCTCAACAGTTTTAAGAGCGTTCAGTTTCAGCTGATCACCTGTCTCCGTCTCTGCAGGCGATGTGTCGGAGCAGCTGTCTCACCTGTCGATGGCGGTGCTGTTTGAGGTCTGGTTGCTGTCTTGCTCTCGGTGTTTTCCGTCTCACTCTCTGTGGCAGACGGGTCGACAGATGTTGAGCAGCTGCAGACATCAGGCCGCAGTGGTGGAGCAATGGAGCCGAGTCATAGCCGCCCTGACCTCCAGGTTCACAAACACGCAAACAAACTCTGTGATAAAATGAGAACTCTTCTTCCTGTAGTTCATTGTTTATATTTGTGTTGTCTGTTCAGGTTGTTGCTGTTGACCTTCGGTCCGTCCTTCCCGCACTTTAAAGTCCCAGATGAAGACGCTGCTCTAATCCCTGAAGACATGGATGAACACATAGTCGCTCCGACCTGGTTCAGGTTCCTGCACCTGCTCAGGTGAAGCCAAGGTGGCAACCTCCGGGTCTGAAACGTGAAGCCAATGCTGAAGTGTCTTAAAACGTGCATTCTCTCTAATGTCCACCAGGGGGCGACTCCTCTGGTTGTATAGAAGTCTATGAGAAAATGACTCTACTTCTCTCTTGATTTATTACCTCAGTAAACACTGTAAACATGAGTTTATGTCTCAATCTCTAGTTTCAAGTCTTCTTCAATACAGCATGATGTTCATTTAGTACATTATGGTCCATTTAGAGTCACACAGACCATAAAGCAGGGGATGCTTTAGGGCGGGGCTTACTGTGATTGACAGGTCTCTACCAGAGATTATATATATATATATATATATATATATATATATATATATATATATATATAAAATTAGGCCAATAATATAATATTAGGCCAATCACATCCCGAGATACTCTTAAATCTCTCTCTAACTTCAGTAAATCTCCTTTCAGTAACCCGGTGGATCTCAGTCGCCCCGTGGTTGTTGGTTCGACTCCTTCCTCCCATGAGGAGGCATCAAGAGGAGACAGTCAGCTGCCAAACATCTTCTTCAGAGCCATGAGAGGAGTCGGCACGCTGGTCGACGCCTTCCTGGGTATACTGACCTCTGACCCCTGGGTCAGGCAGTTAGATGTCTGGAACATTCGTCTTCACAGAGATCTCAGAGCAATCAGCTTAACAAGTGGCTTAGACTACCATTCATTTGAAAAGCATGATATGAAAATGAAATTTCACAATAATGTGCTATTTCGTGAACTGGCATGAAGATGTAAAATCCGGGAAATAGTATTTACATATTTATTCATTTAGACTTTCTGACTTGTGTCCCAAATCATCAGCTTATAGACTTCCTTCCTTTCAGGTGGTCGCTGGTTTCACCTCTCCTTGAATATCAATGGAGATAAAATCCATCACTGTCACCATTTAATCACATTGATGTTGTGATATCTGCATTCAAATGTGGTTTGCACACTCAAAGTGCTATATGTTAAGAGTAATGATGAGCTGATGATAATTTCATTTCACAGCCTATAAGTGTTATTTTTATTTGAGTAACTTTTGACTGTAACTTGTGTTACAGGTGTGACTGTGGTCAACAAAGAACCAACAGAGCAGCTTCTGCCAAGCACTGGTATACACACATTATATATATATATATAGTATATACACGCACACACACACACACACACACACACACACACACACACACACACACACACACACACACACACACACACACACACACACACACACGCTCTCACTGGTATACACTGTTGTTGTTTCTGCTGTTGTGGCAGTTTCTTTTGTTGCTGTGTTTCTCCAGGATTTGCAACAAGGATCCATTTCAGAGACCGGTTGCCTTCTCTCGGTAAATCAGATTAACCTAAACTGATCAGGTCAATCCGATCAATAAGATAATCAAAGTAGAATCCTCTGACAGCCGAACCAGAACCAGAACCAGAACCAGACCTGGTCTGTTCCCTGTTGTACCCACAGGGCCAAATGTCTGGATTAAAGTTAATTAAATTGATAATATTGATTAAAACTAAACCGTCATTCTTACCTGACATTTGGTTTTTCAGTTTGAGAATGTTTGTTTTCCACCTCAGGCGTTGCTGTGACCAGGAGCCCGTTCAGAGACCGCCACCCTTCCCACGGTAAGCCCCGCCTACCTGCCTCCCTATCCATATTTGATTAGTGGTTTTAATCTGTAGAAACACCTGTTCTCTGGTGTCCTCAGGTGTCTCTCGACCTCGTTCTGGCAGTGCCCCTCCCATCCCGGTGAACATACTGAGCCTGCCCATCGCCCCTCCCTCCACCACCCCCCCCCCTCCACACAGCAAACGACTGAAACCTGTGAACGTTTCAAAGGCAACGAGCAAACCTCTTGCGGTACGACGTGTTTATTCGTGGAATTTTGGTATTTCCTAAAATATCCTCCCTTTTCCCGATAAGCCTCTTTACATAACGCTGTATCCGTCTGGTGACATGACTCATTACCTGTCCGGATACAGGAATGTTTACCTGTCTGGGCACCTGCCTTTTTACGTCTCTGGGTAAATTACATTTTACCTGTCCGGATACATGACTCATTACCTGTCCGGGTACATGACTCACTACCTGTCCGGATACATGACTCATTACCTGTCCGGGTACATGACTCACTACCTGTCCGGGTACATGACTCATTACCTGTCCGGGTACATGACTCACTACCTGTCCGGATACATGACTCATTACCTGTCCGGGTACATGACTCATTACCTGTCCGGGTACATGACTCACTACCTGTCCGGGTACATGACTCATTACCTGTCCGGGTACATGACTCACTACCTGTCCGGATACATGACTCATTACCTGTCCGGGTACATGACTCATTACCTGTCCGGGTACATGACTCACTACCTGTCCGGGTACATGACTCATTACCTGTCCGGGTACATGACTCACTACCTGTCCGGGTACATGACTCACTACCTGTCCGGATACATGACTCACTACTTGTCCGGGTACATGACTCATTACCTGTCCGGATACATGACTCATTACCTGTCCGGGTACATGACTCATTACCTGTCCGGGTACATGACTCATTACCTGTCCGGATACATGACTCATTACCTGTCCGGGTACATGACTCATTACCTGTCCGGGTACATGACTCATTACCTGTCCGGGTACATGACTCATTACCTGTCCGGGTACATGACTCATTACCTGTCCGGATACATGACTCATTACCTGTCCGGATACATGACTCATTACCTGTCCGGGAACATGACACTTTACCTAGTTGCATGAATCTTTACCTGTCCAGATGCATGGATCTTTACCTGTACAGGTTCACTTCTTGTCCTGTATGTTTGAGCCATATTTCTTATGGGGCTTCATTCCTCTCTCCTCTCAGGCATCTTCCTCCCCCCATCACTGGAAGTTGTCCTCACCTCCTCCCCCCTCCCAACCCCCTCTGTGCTCCTCCCCCAGACCCTCCCCGTCCCCACTCAGGTGTAACATGGACTCCCTCCTTCACCTGTTCGGTGACTGGCTGTTTGATGCTGCTCTGTTCAAGAGAGACTCTGGCCTGCCCAGTCAGTACTCTAATTACACATACTGCACACAGTACAACACATACTGCACACAGTACTACACATACTGCACACAGTACAACACATACTGCCCACAGTACAACACATACTGCACACAGTACTATACATACTGCACACAGTACAACACATACTGCACACAGTACTATACATACTGCACACAGTACAGCACATACTGCACACAGTACTATACATATGACACACATTCCAGGTTCTTCATACACTGTGTAGTGTTACTGTCACCATTCACATGATGAACTCTCGTTGTGTCTTCTCCAGCCGGTCATGGTGATGTCACTGTGATGTCAGCGAGGTGGGCGGCTGGTAGAGCCGAGGCCTCTGGGACACTTTGCAGGATCTTCACCTGTAAGAAAACTGCAGAGGACATCCTGTCTGTCTACCTGTCCAGGTACATGTTTCTTTACCCGTCTAGGTACATGTCTGAGTACCTGTCCAGGTACATGTATCTGTACCTGTTGTGGCAGCCGGAGGGGCAACCTCAGAGGAGAAGTGGTAGAGGGACGATATTGCCTGACATGGAGGCGGAGCCCCCATGTCAGGGAGTGGAAAAGAGCGCCAAACCACCATCAGCCCAACAAGCAACACCTGAGGAGGAGAGACGAGGGAGCGACCACACCCTATCAGAGGAGGAGGAGGGGACTATAAAAGGGCCCCGGACACAGGAAACTAGGAGAGAGTAGGAGTGGAAGGAGACGGAGAAAAAGCAAACGCATTGGAGACAACTGCCTTACCCCTTGATCACCCTGGAACGTCTGACTACCCGCCCGGCTCCCGACCCCTGCCTGTACGACTACCCTGCTCCTGCCCGCGCCCTGGACCGTATGAGGAATACCCGTTGTGCACCGAACCGTGGAAGTGAACACCGACCATCCCTCTGGAAAGCGGACAGTGTATTGTTGAGTGTCTATCCTCCCTCTATCCACTCTCTATATTCAGTAAAAACCTCACTTGCACCATTTATCTACCGACTGGTTGTGTTTATTGGTCCGTGTTGTCGTGAAACCCCCTTGCCACCCCGGGGGCTGTCACAATTTGGTGGAGAATGTGGGCACAGTCCGGTTCTGGCAACACTGACCGATAGACCGACCGACCCAGTAAGCATGGCCACCCCGGTGCCATTTCAAGAGCTGCTAGCGGGGCTAATCGCTAGCAACCAGGAAACCCAAAAACGCCACGAACAAGCCATGCAAGTACAAATGCAAATCCTCCAAGCACAGCAGCAACAACAATACCAACAGCAAGTACACATGGAGAAGTATATGGAGGTACAAACCGAACGCGCGGAGGCGATGCAAAGCGAAATCAAGGGCATGTTACAGACACAACAGGAGCAACGTACCGTGGAGAAAGCCAACCCAGCGCGCTTCCTTCTCAAGCAGACGGCAGCTGACGATGTTGAAGTGTTTTTTCAGATATTCCAGACAACGGCACTCCGGGAAAAATGGCCAGAAGAGCACTGGGCTGAGTTGATAGCCCCCTTTTTGATCAACGAAACGCAAGTAACGTATCAGGACTTAGAGCGCGCTGGAAAAGTTGACTTCCGGGTGTTGAAAGCGGAAGCGTTACAGCGATGCGGGGTCACGCTGTTAATAAAGGCACAACGATTTCATGAATGGACATATGACACCTCCCTTTCTCCGCGAGCCCAGATGCATGAGATCAAGAGGATTACGACGGCCTGGCTGCACGCAGAGCCAACCGAGGTGTCGCCCACCGATCGTGTCGTCATGGACAAATTCCTTAGATCCCTCCCGTATGAGGCAAAAAAATTGGCCGGCCAGAGAAACCCCCGCAACCTCGAGGAACTGGTAGAGATCATGGAGGGTTACCACGCAGCACAAGCGTTAGTGCGTGGGGGAAGAAACCCGAAAGTGGAGGGGTCCACCCGCAAAGAAAAGATGAGAACGGAGGAAACTACCTATGTGTCTCCCTCCTTTCCCCCAGGCTTTCCCCGACGTCGGCCGGCGTTTGGACCGGAAGAGAGGAGGTGCTACCACTGCGGCGAGATCGGGCACATCGCCTGGGAATGTCCTCACCGCCAGGACGCACCCATGCCCACGGCCAGTGAGGGGAGTCGCCCATGCGGACTGATTACCGGATGCTGGGCCACTCACGAGGACCACATGCCCCTCACCCCGGTCAAAGTAAACGGCCGCGACGCCTCCGCGATGGTGGACTCCGGGAGCGCTATTACCTTGGTGAGACCTACGTTTGCTCAGTACCCGCTCCTAACCGGCACCCGAGCGGTCACGTGCATCCATGGGGAGACCCGCGAATACCCCACCACCGCCCTCGAGATATACACGACGAGGGGTAGATACGTCGGCACTGCAGGAGTAGTGGAAGGACTCCCCGTAGAGGTGCTGGTCGGCCGAGACCTGCCCGTGTTCCAGGAGCTGTGGCGCAGCCTGGTGGTGAAACCAGGTACGACCCCTCACCGAAAGTACAAGAAGAAAGCCATCTGTGGGCTGGGGGAGGAGATCTCCACCGATCCCCTATCGGAAGGAGTCGCCAGTGCCGTGGCCCGGGCGTTGGTGGAGGCCACCCAACCCAACCCCGAGGACGTATATGCCACAGCCGTCGAGAACGACGGACCCTCCAGCCCCAGTGAGCCCGAAGGAGAGGCGCCGCCCATCCCCGAGGAGGCAGATACCCCCTCCCTCGAAGAAGAGGAGCTGGCCGGGCTGTTTCCCCAGGACCCGGAGGAGCCCATCTTACCCGGGCCCCTCACAGGGAGGTTTGGGACGGCCCAGTTGGAGGACCCCAACCTAGCCCACGCCCTTCGGCAGGTGGCCGCCGTAGACGGACGACCACTGGACGGGGTAAGAGACCTCCCTCCCACACATTTTTCCATTTATAACGGGCTCCTCTACCAGGTAGTAATAAGGGACGGGGCCCCCCTCAGGTTGTTACTGGTACCCCGTCCTTTCATACCCTCTGTCCTCCAGTTAGCCCACTCCCATATCCTAGGTGCCCATCTAGGAGTGGAGAAAACCCTGGAAAGGGTGAGGGCCAGGTTCCACTGGCCCGGAATAAAAAAGGCCGTGGAGGATTACTGCCGGAGCTGCCCCGAATGTCAACAAGTGGCCCCACAACCCCATCACAGAAACCCGCTGGTGCCCCTGCCGATCATCACCGTCCCCTTCAGCAGGATCGGGATGGACCTAGTGGGGCCACTACCCAAGACCAACCGGGGACACAGGTACATCCTGGTGATAGTGGATTACGCCACCCGGTATCCCGAAGCCATTCCCCTACGCTCTATGGCCACCAAGGGCATTGCAAGGGAGCTGGTGATGTTGTTTTCCAGGGTCGGAATACCGGAGGAGATTCTCACCGACCAAGGAACCCCGGTCATGTCTAGGATCATGAAGGATCTGTGTGGCATGCTGAAGGTGACCCAACTGAGGACGTCGGTGTATCACCCCCAAACGGACGGACTAGTAGAACGATTCAACCAGACACTGAAAAAAATGTTGAAAAAAACCATGGACCAGGACGGGAAGAATTGGGACCAACTGCTACCCTTCCTGATGTTCTCCATCAGAGAGGTGCCCCAGGCATCTACCGGATTCTCGCCCTTCGAGCTCCTGTACGGTCGACGACCCCGGGGGCTACTCGACCTGGCCAAAGAAGCCTGGGAACACCAACCCTCCCCCTACCGCACCATGGTGGACCACGTCGAGGAGATGAGGGTGAGGATGGCATCCCTCTGGCCCATCGTCCGAGAACACATGGCCGAGGCACAGGCGGCCCAAGCCCGCGTGTACAACCGGGGAACCCAACCCCGAGTGTTTAACCCAGGGGATCGGGTGTTGGTCCTGGTACCCACGGCGGAATGTAAGTTTCTAGCCCGATGGAGGGGGCCGTATGAAGTGATGGAGAAATTGGGGCCGGTAAACTACCGAGTCCGGCAACCAGGTCGGAGGCACCCGACGAAGGTTTATCATGTGAACCTGCTCAAGAAATGGGTGCGTAGGGATGCCATGCTCTGTTTCTCTCTCTCTACCCTCCCAGGAAAAACGGAGCCAGTCGAGGTACCCGTGGGAGAAGAGTTGACCCCCCGGCAGAAGCAGGACGTCCGGGAAATGGTGGATCGGTTCCGGGACGTGTTCTCCCCGGACCCCGGATACACCACACTGGTGCAACACCGGATAATCACCGAGCCCGGGAAGAAGGTGAAGCTAAGGCCGTACCGCATCCCCGAAGCCCGCCGGGGGGCGATAGAGAGGGAGGTACAGAGTATGCTGGAGGCCGACATCATCGAACCCTCGACGAGCGAGTGGTGCAGCCCTATAGTGTTGGTTCCGAAACCCGATGGCTCAGTCAGGTTCTGCAATGACTTTAGGCAGCTCAACGCCATCTCAAAATTCGATGCCTACCCGATGCCCCGGGTGGACGAGATGATAGAGCGCATCGGGAGGGCCAGATACATAACCACCCTCGACTTGACTAAAGGCTACTGGCAAGTGGCAGTAGCCCCCGAAGACAGGGAAAAAACGGCCTTCACTACTCCCATGGGACTGTACCACTATAAGAGGCTGCCGTTCGGTCTCCACGGAGCCCCCCCCACGTACCAGAGACTGATGGACCAGGTACTACGTCCCCATCGAGAATACGCGGCAGCCTATCTGGACGACATCGTCGTGCACGGGGAGGAATGGGGGGCTCACCTCCAAAGACTGGAAGCCGTCCTGAAAGCTCTGCGAGGGGCGGGGCTGACAGCCAACCCCAAGAAATGTCGCCTCGGCCTCCGGGAAGCTGACTACCTGGGGTACACCATCGGCCGCGGCTGCGTCAAGCCCCAGGTAGGGAAAGTCGAGGCGATCCGGGAATGGCCCCGCCCCCGCACAAAGAAACAGGTACGAGCATTCATTGGGCTAGCTAGCTACTATCGACGGTTTGTTCCCCAGTTCTCTGCTCTTGCAGCACCCCTGACGGACCTAACAAAAAACCGGCTGCCAGATCGGATCGTATGGACGGCAGAGACCGAGGACGCCTTCGAGAAGCTGAAGGAAGTACTCTGTTCTGAACCAGTGCTGGTGACCCCGGACTTTACGCAACCGTTGGTGGTACAGACGGATGCCTCCGAGACCGGGGTGGGTGCCGTCCTGTCCCAGCTGAGGGATGGAGAGGAGCACCCGATCACATACGTAAGCAGAAAATTATTACCGAGAGAAACGAGATACGCCACGGTCGAGAAGGAATGTTTGGCCATCAAATGGGCTCTGGGGGAGTTGAGATATTATCTGCTGGGACGACACTTTACCCTGGTCACGGACCACGCCCCCCTGGTATGGATGTCCCGTTCAAAAGACAATAACGCCCGGGTCACCCGCTGGTTTTTATCCCTTCAACCGTATGCTTTCTCTGTTGTCCACAGATCCGGGGCCGCTCATGGAAACGCGGACGCCCTGTCAAGACGGGACGCCCTAGGTTCCTGGAGCAGTCCTCCCCCCAGGTCGGATTTAAGGGGGGGGGTATGTGGCAGCCGGAGGGGCAACCTCAGAGGAGAAGTGGTAGAGGGACGATATTGCCTGACATGGAGGCGGAGCCCCCATGTCAGGGAGTGGAAAAGAGCGCCAAACCACCATCAGCCCAACAAGCAACACCTGAGGAGGAGAGACGAGGGAGCGACCACACCCTATCAGAGGAGGAGGAGGGGACTATAAAAGGGCCCCGGACACAGGAAACTAGGAGAGAGTAGGAGTGGAAGGAGACGGAGAAAAAGCAAACGCATTGGAGACAACTGCCTTACCCCTTGATCACCCTGGAACGTCTGACTACCCGCCCGGCTCCCGACCCCTGCCTGTACGACTACCCTGCTCCTGCCCGCGCCCTGGACCGTATGAGGAATACCCGTTGTGCACCGAACCGTGGAAGTGAACACCGACCATCCCTCTGGAAAGCGGACAGTGTATTGTTGAGTGTCTATCCTCCCTCTATCCACTCTCTATATTCAGTAAAAACCTCACTTGCACCATTTATCTACCGACTGGTTGTGTTTATTGGTCCGTGTTGTCGTGAAACCCCCTTGCCACCCCGGGGGCTGTCACACTGTGTACATGTCCAGGTACATGTCTGTCTAGCTGTCCAGGTACATGTATCTGTACCTGTGTACATGTCCAGGTACATGTCTGTCTAGCTGTCCAGGTACATGTATCTGTACCTGTGTACATGTCCAGGTACATGTCTGTCTAGCTGTCCAGGTACATGTATCTGTACCTGTGTACATGTCCAGGTACATGTCTGTCTAGCTGTCCAGGTACATGTATCTGTACCTGTGTACATGTCCAGGTACATGTCTGTCTAGCTGTCCAGGTACATGTATCTGTACATGTCCAGGTACATGTCTGTCTACCTGTCCAGGTACATGTTTCTTAACACTTTTCCAGGTACAGACCTCTCTGTACTACGATATAATCTGGTGACAGTTGTTCTGTCTGTCTTTAGTTTGTAGTAAACTTCATCACATTTAAAACTTGTGTGTGTTCTTCTCTCCTCTGTCCAAACTTCAGGTTCTACCTGGTTCTCCTTCAGGGTCTGCAGGTGTCGGAGGAAGTGTGTCCTCCTGTTCTGGCCTCCATCCTGCTGAACTCCACCTGTCTGTTCTGCTGTGACCTGAAAGGCGTCAACCTGCTGCTTCCCTCCTTCATCTCAGCTGTGGAGACAGTGCTGCTCGACAGGTACAATTACTGCAAATACCACAATCGCTGTGAATACTAGTATCATTACTGTAGACGCTGCTTCTTTAAATACTTGTACTGCAGAACAGTTCTGCTGCTGTTGGCCTCACAGTCTAATGAAGCTCAGTGAGTCTCACCTGGGCCAGGTGACTCTGGACTGCTGCGATTTATAGTCTCTCGGTTCTGTTGTGATTGTTTTTTATAAAACATAATTCGAAGAAAATCTAGTGCTGGAATTTTTACAGTCAGGGGTCAGCAGACCCCCGCGTCTGACATCGCACAGACCCCCATGTCTCCAAGTCCATGTCTGAGTTGGACCCAGAACCCTGTGGGTACCGGCTTGTTTTACCAATGAGCCTCAAATCTCAGATATTTTACTTATGTAAAGTAGTAATACTTCGTCCCAAGTAGAAGTAATGCATTCAAAATTGTATAATTATTGATGCATAAATGTGTTCATCACTTTAATTCTGTGGCTGTTAAAGGTGGAGCACATTACTTTATATACTGCTGGGTATTTTAATCGATCACATGTCTCTTGTCCAGAGACCTGTTGAGGTTTAAAGGTTTTGTGAGTCCGGTGGATTTGAGGCGAGCCTCCATCCTGGTCCTGCTGACCATGCTGCCCCTCCCTCTGCAGTTTGGATCCGTCCGATCAGACGTAAGCTTTTCTCCACCCTTTTAAAAACCAACACACACACCTGTGCAAACCTGAGCTGGACCTCACAGGTGAAGTAAGAACATCCAATAATAGCCACGTACAGAGTAACAGTCAGCTGTGTGTGTGTGTGTGTGTGTGTGTGTGTGTGTGGATTCAGGTGTTATTGGACGGGCGGTTCAATGGTGACGATGCCCCAGGAGGTAGCTTCCTGTCTTTGAAGTCCCGCCTCATCGGTGTTCTGGTTGGAGCTCTGCAGACGGAGACAGACACCTCCAACACACAGATAATACTCGGTCAGTTACAGATCCTGATCATTCATTCGTTGTACTGTCCTTACTCTGTCTGACTTAATTGTTTTTATTTTGGCGGTCTCTGCTGTGTTTACACACTCAGAGCTCAGACAGTCTGAATGATTTCTGTTTTGTGTAGCGGCCATGTTGAACCTGGTTCAGGACTCGGCTCTGATAAAGGCTGCAGGACAACCTCAGCAGGTGAATCCACTCACATATACTGACACCTACTGGAACTCTATTTTAAGAACAGATAAACATAATTAGATAACAGAAATAAATAACTGTTTTTTGTTTTAGGTCACTTTTTAGTAACCAGTAACCTTTTTATTCTGCCTATTTCGTGGCAACATCCATGAAATCAAATCATCAAATTCTGGTTCATGTCTTAATATTAAACATTCTCTCAATGATCTTTACTGCACAGGGTTTTGTTGTCTTTCACATACTCTTGATGTAAGATGTGTTACATGTCACGGTACATCATGTGGTATTTATGGGATGCCTGGAATTATCCCTGGATAATATTTGGGACTGAATTATTGATAACAATCAGCCTGCAGGTGGTGCCAACAGGACTTATACTGTTACTGTGTTGTTTTCTTTTATTATCAGGAGAAATTAAAACACTTAAAACATCTACTGTTGTTTCCAGGAAACTGAGTCCCAGCAAGGTGGAGCCAGATGGACCGGGGGACCCAGTGGACCCAGTGGACCCAGTGGACCCAGTGCAAATAGATGGACCAGAGGAACCGGAGGTTCATTTTGACGATGATTTTAATTAAGTTTAAATTAATTTCATAACATTGACTGTCATGTGATAGAAATCTGAGAGCAACTATCTGATTGTGTGTGTGTTTTTGCGTTCTTGCTTGCGTTGCTATGGTAACCAGCCGTCCAGTCAGACGCAGCAGGGATCCTGTGGGTTCAGTTTGTGCGTCTGCTGACTCAGCGTCTGACTGCTCAGTGGAGGAATGACTCAGCAGTTTGTCTCTCTGCACTGGAAGTACTGGGAGGACTGGCTAAGGTGGACACACACACCTACACACACAAACACGCACACACACACACAGAGACCCTAAACTAATTGTAAATGTTACTGTGACCCACTCTCATCATCCTGCAGGTGGAGGTGAGTGTGGAAGAGAGTGAGAGGAGGCGAGCCGTCACTTCGGTCTGTTGTTACATCGTGTTTCAGTGCAGTCGTCCTCCTCCACTTCACTCCAGAGATCTGCACTCCATCATCGTCGCTGCGTTCTACTGTCTGAACGTCTGGTTATCTCAGCACCCCACCTTGCTCGACCACCAGGTAACTAACCAACAGGTAACAAACAGTAATGCAACTAGCAGCCATACAATGAACAGCCATGCAACTAACAACCATGCAACTAACAGCCATGCAACTAACAGCCATGCAACTAACAGCCATGCAACTAACAGCCAAGTAACTAACAACCATGCAACTAACAGCCATGCAACTAACAACCATGCAACTAACAACCATGCAACTAACAGCCATGCAACTAACAACCATGCAACTAACAGCCAAGTAACTAACAACCATGCAACTAGCAGCCATGCAACTAGCAGCCATGCAACTAACAGCCAAGTAACTAACAGCCATGCAACTAACAACCATGCAACTAACAACCATGCAACTAACAGCCAAGTAACTAACAACCATGCAACTAGCAGCCATGCAACTAGCAGCCATGCAACTAACAGCCATGCAACTAGCAGCCATGCAACTAACAGCCAAGTAACTAACATCCATGCAACTAACAACCATGCAACTAACAGCCATGCAACTAACAGCCATGTAACTAACAACCATGCAACTAACAACCATGCAACTAACAGCCATGCAACTAACAACCATGCAACTAACAGCCATGCAACTAACAGCCAAGTAACTAACAACCATGCAACTAACAACCATGCAACTAACAACCATGCAACTAACAGCCAAGTAACTAACAACCATGCAACTAACAACCATGCAACTAACAGCCAAGTAACTAACAACCATGCAACTAACAACCATGCAACTAACAGCCATGCAACTAACAACCATGCAACTAACAGCCATGCAACTAACAGCCAAGTAACTAACAACCATGCAACTAACAACCATGCAACTAACAACCATGCAACTAACAACCATGCAACTAACAGCCATGCAACTAACAGCCAAGTAACTAACAGCCAAGTAACTAACAGCCATGCAACTAGCAGCCAAGTAACTAACAGCCATGCAACTAACAATCATGCAACTAACAGCCATGCAACTAACAGCCAAGTAACTAACAGCCAAGTAACTAACAGCCAAGTAACTAACAGCCATGCAACTAACAGCCATGCAACTAACAGCCATGCAACTAACAGCCAAGTAACTAACCAGCAGATAACAAACAGCCAGGAAACAAGCCGACAGGTAAAAAAACAGCCAGGAAAGTAATCAACTGACCCAGCTGGTCTTATACCCAAGTTCTCCCACGCAACTTCGCTCCTCTGGACCGGCTCTCAGTGACTTTTCCAATCTGATTGAAGACACTGGTACTTGCCTAATGGCTCAAGCCTACATCCAGGACATGATCAAACCTTACACTCCTGCCATTCCACTTTGCTCTGCTAATGCACATCGGCTTGCTGCTCCCTCACGATAAAAGGTAATTTACCGACCGGTAATTAACGAACCAGTAACTAACAGCCAGGTAACTAATCAATAGCTAACTAAATGTGTCAGAATTTTTACTGAAGGGAGGTGTTTAAGACCTTCAGCCAGAGGTTCCAAGTTCACCCTCACAACATTTTTGGGTTTAACTGGTTTGTCCGACAGCCTCCGCTGCCTACGGATCCAACTCACCACCACGTAGTGATCAGCTGGCAGCGCTTCTCCTCTCGTCACCCAAGTGTCCAAGACATACGGCTGCAGATCTGATGATACGACCAGAAAGTCAATCATTGGCTTATGTGGCGCATTGTGGTGGTGGTCTACTGCAGAAGGTCCTCTTGTGTGAGCAGCCCATGGTGGAGAGGCTGAGAGTCATTGACCATGACAACACCACCAACAAAGAATCCAGCTTTACCTCCAGGACAGCGCCAGCCTTCATGCTGATCTTGTTGATTCTGTTGGCGTCGATTATCCTCCCCCTGCTGCACCAGCACACCACAGCAAAGAAGATAGCAGGAGGAAGAGTCGGCTCTGACCCTTCTTGTTCTCAGCTCGGTCCAGCTTGTTGTCCGGATGTACTCCCAGGTCCTTGTAGTCCTGCACATCCACCCTGGATGGAAACAACTTTACTGTTGACTTTGTCTTGCCAGTCTTTGACTGCAGGTGGTTCGGCTCACACCGCTTAACAATGGAGTGTACAATGCCCCTGTTCTCAGCATCTGTCACTTCGACTAGTTAGAGAAGTTCTGCAGAAAGCGGGACCTGGAGCTGTAGCTGAAGTCGGAGGTGTAGAGGCTGACTAGAAATGGTGTGTGTGTGTGTGTTTGGTGACTTCTATATATGCAGTTACCGTATACTGTTTTTTTGTTTTTTTTAGGAGTGTTTATTGGAGGTCTTGGAGATCGTGGAACTGGGAATTTCCGGCAGTAAGTCCAGACAGGAACAGGAAGTGAGGTGTAAAGAAAAGAAAGAACTGAACCCCGCCTCTCTGAGGGTGAAGGAGGCTGCAGAGGCCACGCTGAGCTGGTGAGCAAAACAAACACACGTGTAAAGGTATTAGGTGTTTTAAATAAAGTTGATATTTCTTAAATGAAGGAATACCTGACTATTTTTCAGCTCCACTCCCTTAATCACGTGAGTAATATGAGCGGAGTTCACATCTTTGGCCCATTTTGTGATAAAAAGTATATTTTCACAAGTAATTGTGTAATTAGTTTTGTATGATGATGATGACCAGCTGTGGTGGGACAACATGTACTTGTATGAAACGTGTGTAGTGGGACACAGTTTTTGACCTCACGTTGCCATGATTATTATTGTTGTTGTTAAAAGTGAAAGTATGAGCTGAAATGAAGGCCGAAATATCTGTTAAGTGAACCAAGTTTGAGTTGCCTTGTTTTAATCTGTAGTTGCCATGTACACATGTTACAGCAGACTTATGTCCAATGCCTCGTTCTAAAATGAGCCCAACCCAAACATCTGCAGAACTTAGCACAAGTCTGATCTTTACTCATATCTCAGTGTTATGCAGGTTTCGGGGGCCTTCCCATCTCTCGGAGGCCTGCTGGGTGAGGACGCTGTGATTGGCCGCTCCAATTTGAGTGACAGCAGTATGAAGAACTTCAGATATTTTGTGGTGGACCGCTCGGTCATCTTATCCATGCTGGAACAACCACAGGGACCTGAACAGGGTCAGTCCTGATTCACTGATCTTGAACCAGATTTAGACAGAAACACAGACCTTCATACAGCCAGAACACGAAACTAAAAAGCTCGCTGACTCTTCCCCTGTCATCAGTCAAAGATGTCAACATGACAAAATCAAATTAACCTCTGAATTAGATCACACTCAACAGTGTTTAACAGCATTTGATGAAACAAACTGATGTAGCTTCCTCTCACTGCTCTTTTGTTTCTTGATGTTGTTTTTGATTTATTTTCTGTCGATCAACGAATCCATCAGTCAACTAATCCTTTTAGATATAAAGACAACAATCCTAATGTTTTGAATGGTGTGTGCAGCGCCATGTCCGTCACTCACAGTGCTGATCAGAGGTCCGTCAGGAGGTCACACCTGGACTCTACAGCTCCACCTGCAACCCAGAGAGGGAAGAACAGAAACACAGGTGACCACTTCCATCAATGACCAAATACAATAAAAACACAAACATAGTGTGTTTGTCAGGCTTGAGGTCAGTGTTCTATCTTTTCTGTCTGTTGATCGTCTGTAGCAAACCTTGATCCCAGAGCAGCATGATGTGGCCCAGGAGGATGCTGGGATACGATGTGGTGTCAAACATCAGCTGTTTCCTGAAAACATTGACAGAGTTTCTTCAGTTAAAGCAGATCTGAGTATTCCAGCTCTGCATGAGACCGTTACTGAGGAAGTACGTACTTGGTCCAACCCAGATCCAAACCCTGCTGATTGTTCCTTTTACCTTCATTTCTTTACCAGTGGTGTTCCTCAGGGATCACGTTTAGGTCCTCTTCTTTTCAGTTAATTGTCTTGCTAATATTAAAAACTGGATGTCACAGAACTGTCGGGAGCTAAATTAACGTCAGACAGGTGTTTAGCACCAGGTGTGGGTAAGTTACCAGTTAGGTATAAACTCCTCCTCCTCTGACAGGTGCAGCAGCAACTGGACCGTCTGCAAGCAGCTTTGAAGAGGCAGCGACAGGTGGAGGCTCGGCCGCAGGTGAGCGGACGCTCAGTTGTCATGAAGACCTGCAGGCCGCCGCATCCAATTACCAACTTCCAGACAGCGAGACTCTTCCTGTCCCACCTGGGCCTGCTGACACCTGAGACCTTGAAGGTACCAAGGACACGGTGGAGATAGATTTTATTGATACGTTTAGACCTGTCTGTCGTCACAGCCGTCTGTCTCTCCCTTCTCCCTCTCACTTGTCCTCGGTAGAGTCCAGGTACCAGCGGTGTCCCAGCTCAGCTATTGTCTCTGGACTCGTCACTTCCAGGTTTCTCTGAGGATCTGAGACGTTTGGACCAGCTGCCATCCAGAAACTGTGACTCCGCCTTCATCTTTTACATGAGAGCAGGACAGAGGACAGCTGCTGAGGTCAAATTTACTCTGTGTTTTAGTCGTTTGCTTCCAACATGTGACATAGTTTCCTGGTTGGTTGATGATTGGGTTGGTGTTGTGGTCCTGAGTCTGTCCAGCTTTCCCAGGCCTGGCTTCATCTCTTACGTCTAGATCACATCACACTACACAACATCAGCCCTGATTTTTCACTCGCCGACAATTGTTTGAACTTCCATTAACAGAGCCCCAGATCTGAGGACAAATCACCAATGGCTCAGCCCTCGCAAATTAGGGTTTGAGCAAACCGATAGGCTCGACGCTGCATCGCAGACACATTCCAGATATCTGACATGCTAATTATCTGGACCTGTTGGGGAGTCTATCGGGGAGAGACTCGCGATCACAAGACAGCCAGTTGTGGAACAGTGCAGCAATCTGATAACTTTGAAAGTTATGTCGAGAGAACTTTGCTTAACTTTGTCTTTGTAGATTCTGAGGAATGTAGAGTTCAGCTGCAGCGTCCAGTCTCACTTCCTGGACTTCCTGTGGTCTCTCGGTCGGCCAGTGGAGGTGGGGCGACTACGACAGGGGGGCGGGTTCAACACCAACAGTTCAGGTCAGTGCTCTGATTGGTCACTTCTCAACAACAGGACACTGTCGGGGGTCAAGTGGTTACCTGTGGTCACTCTGTTCTCCTTCATCCTTAATTGGTTATTTTTGTTTTTTTAGAATTCCCTGCTGTGCTAGGTGACAGTGGAGGGGGCGTTTTTAATGGACAGAGGTTTGTGCTGATGTACACCGACGCTCTGACAGAGGTCACCTTCATCGTACCCTCATCACACAGTGAGTGTCTGATGATCAAAGTACTAAGGTCAGTGAGCTCCTAGGTGTTGACCATATAAGGAGAGATGTGACCATTTAAAGAGAGGCGGTACCACATAACAAAGTGTGAACAAAGAAGGTGAAGTGAGACCATTTAAGGAGAGGTGGGTCCATATAAGGAGATGCGATACCATATAAAGAGATGTGGGCCGTATAAGGAGAGGTGATGAGAAGTGTGGCCATATAAGGTATTTACTTATTATTACATATTAAATTGTTAATTGTGTTTTTATTTAAAGCGTCTGATTTGTCGAAGAGTCCGGAGGAGGCGGAGCCTCCAACTGGGGTGCCATCCAACCTACAGAGTCTTTTTGAGCCCAGCAGAGACTCCACCCCCGAACCCCCAGTATGGACCTGCAGTATGAAAGCTTTTTCACTTATCTTTCTGTGTGTCCGTCTCTGACATGTCAGTCTTTTCTCTCTGTTTGTCCGTCTCTGTCCAGAGTTCTCCAGTTGAAGACTTGAAGTCTTTTCGCTTTGAGTTGTCGTCTGTTGGCTCTGAATCTAAACTTCTGATCGTCTGGGTCGAACGCTTCGAGGATATCGGTAACTAACTTTAGATTAACAGTATAACCACGAACAAACGTTAGTTGATATTATAGTTCATAAAATGTTACGTTGAGACATTGTAACTTTGTGTTTTCAGAGAGCTTCCCTCTATCTGACCTGCTGTCGGGGACAAAGACCGAACCACCGACCAGGTGAAACACACAAATACACTTTTACAAAGGGCCTCAGACTTAGTAATAACAAAACCGTCTTTCTGTCCACTGTTAGTGTTTCAAACGTCCAGCTGATCTTCGTCCATCCTCTGAAGACCGGACTCTACCGGATTCGTTTCATTGGAAACACGACCAGCAAGTTCAGTTCGGTTGTCCCATTGGTCAACGGGAGTGTGGTCAGCAAGAGGTCTTTGGGTACGTCTGACTGACAGTGAAAAATCTATAAATAAATATGAATAAATAACAGTTTGTCTTTTATCTCCTCGATTATCAGTATCAGTTTTTGGTTAATTAAAGAAGTCCATTTTGTCTTTGCCTCATCTTCATTGTGGAACAAAAACTTTATAATATATTTTTTTAAATATATATATATATATATATATCTTTTTTTCGTTCTTTCTTTCTCTGTCTCCAGGTTTCCTGGTCAGAGAGACCGTGATCAACTGCTGCCAGCGGCGCCGGTTGGAGAGTGACTCCGCCCCTCCGTCCCATGTCAGAAGAAAGCACATGATTAATGACATCATCCTTCATTATCGCAGCCGCCGCTCTGAGCCCGCGTTTTATGCTGCCCTGTTCCAGGACCCCTGAACACCCTCCTGACCTTTAACCTCTCTGACCAACGTGTGACCTGTTACCATGCTTGCGTGTTTGTGTAGTCTTTATTAAACCAGCCAATCAGGATCAACGGTTGCTGACGTTAAAAAAAGTTTTTTTTGCGTGCGATGATGTCATGGTGTTTACTGAGTGGTGATGTCACCTGAGAGGTTTTAATAAACTGTGTGGAAACCGCTGGTGTCTCTGTGTGTGTGTGTGTGTGTGTGTGTGTGTGTGTGTGTGTGTGTGTGTGTGTGTGTGTTCTGTGCAAACCTCACGTTCTGATTGGTCCTCTGGTGTGATGTCATCGATTCTATTCAAAGGAGTCTTTTTTTATTGGAAAGAAAAGTTTCATTAGCAATGTTGCCAAAGTCACATATTAACGAAGTTGAATATCTATGCATTTGATTGAGCCAATCACAACCTCTTCATCTTCTTCCTCCTCCTCCTCCTACTCCACTGGTAGTCATGGTTACCGCCTTCAGATCATCCTGTTACCATGGCGATGGGTCAGAGATGATTATCCTCCTCCTGTGTGTCTGGTTCTTTTTGACTAACTGCTGAATTTAATCATTGACTTTTTTCCCCTTTCATCTGTGAGCTGATCAATAACCGTCAGTGACGTCACGCCACTTCCTTTCTGTAAGGGAAGTCAGTGACGGAAGACAAATCTGCTTATCAGACAAGTCTGCTGATCAGCCAATCTGCGGCTTGTCTTTCTCTGCGGGTGTTATTTTCCTCCTTCCCTTGTCTCCTCCCTCCTTCTGTACTTGTCCTCTTCCGCAGCGCGGTGATGCTCCCGCTTGGCATGGTTGTCTCGGGCGCCTCGTCTGCAGGCTGGCAGTAGATCGGCCGGTCGGTGCTGGTCCCTCCGTCATGGTGCAGAAATCCCAGAACGGCGGGGTGTTCCCCGGAGCGCAGGCCGACCCGAAGAAGCTGAAGGTGGGCTTCGTGGGTCTGGAGGCCGGAGGGACCGATTCCAGCAGGGACGGAGCTCTGCTCATAGCAGGTAAAACAACCAAATAACAGCAATTATCCTGCCGGTTCATAGGCGGTAATTAACGGGGACCGTTAACTGTGTGTGTGTTTGTGCGCATGCACTCAGATAATCAGCAGTAAAACCAGATCAGGGTTTTCTGATGATGAGAACCTGATGGAAACATTCCCGGTTCTGCTTCACGGTTACAACAAAAACAACAAACGAGCTGCAAATTTAGACCAATGAGGTTAAATGAAGAGAAATAAATCAATATTTACTGTAAGCATGACTGAAGGGTGCTTACGTGTGATTGGCTGATGCATCTCATGCGTATTGTCTGGAGTTTATTAGTATTATTTATTATTTAACTTAAGCATAATGATGGCGATATGAAAATGTTGGGATCAACATGAATGTATTGACGAACAAGGTAACGTTATATCCTGAAAACAGTTGAAGTGTCACTGTAAGCACTGACCGTTTCAGCCACTGCACACCAGCTATAACACTTCAACTACTTTAACTGATGTTTTAACTGTGGAAGTTGCTTCGTACATAGATGTTTACTGTATGATGACGGTTTGTTCGCAGGCAGTTTTAGTTTGTCCACATTTGATTTGCACATTTTTGCACAAATCTGCGGCCGACACGATCTCTATCTGTGACTATCAGATACGTGTCCAGGTAGAAAGTGTTGAAAGAGCTGAAAGTAGTTGAAGTGAAACAGCAGAGAAGTCAAAGTATTGAGAGAAGGAATAACATAATTTGTTTTTGTGTTTTTATGGGATTTGTTGATAATAAGAACGATCTAAAATAACATAAATAAAGCTGAAACAGCTCATTTATTTGTCGTTTGACAGAGAATTGACGACTGCTTTGATATTTGACACTTTTCTACTCTGTTTTTTAAGCAAACAAACACATTGCCAGGTTTACAGGTCACCATTTTTTCACATTTTCTTTTTCCCACCCACCCTTCCACTCCTCCCAACCCCTGTACAATAACAACAGCAACACACGTTGCATTAGAAAAATAAGACAATAGAATATTCAAATTAATATAAAGACGGGAAGACAGTGAGGTGAGCAACAATGTTCAGGAAAATTAAAGTGTGAAGGATCATAGATTAAAAATAAGCCGTAACTTTATTATATTTGGCTGTGGGGTTAAGCAGGGTATTGATCAGGGGCCTGCTGCAGGCTGATGATATTAGTAGAAACGTCAGTCAGGAGGAAGAACAGATGAGCCGTAACAAGAGGAGACAAAGGGTTTAGAAAGCACTCGCCTCTAAGCGTGAACATTATCTCTTCTAGACGCTAAAACAACATTGCATCGCTTAGCCAGGCAGAGAATAATGGGGAGTCGGTTTCTACAGTCTGTGGTTTGCTCCCGAATTTCAAACTGGACCAACATGACGGCTCGTTTGGAAGCTTTCTCTGAAATTATGAAAATATCAACAAAATGTGTTTCTGAAAACATTTCAGGCGTAAAATGAGCCACGCAGCTGCTGAATCTGTCGTCATCTTAGACCTACAACAGTTTGTTTTGCTGGAGTCGCCGTTTGCAATGGTTTATGGGATGAGTAGTTCCTTCACTTCTTCTTCAGTCTTGTACCTTTGCCTTATTAAATGAATGTGAATCAATTGTTTTACGGTCACGATTTATCTCGTAGTTCAGAAAGTGTGTGTGGTCACTGTTGAGCTGTATAAATGTAGTGAAATAAGACTTGGGTAAAAAAAGAGAGAATTTAAAAACATACCTGACGTTGTTCATCTTAACGTATTGCACTTTTGCTGACACGTCATATTTTTCAAGCTAAAGTACGAAACATGTAATTCAAGCTCGCGTCTCTCTTTCTGTTTGCTATAACTCAGTCCAGAAGAGTCGGTGTGTATCACATAAGTGTGAATGGGTGATTATATACCTGTGTTCAGGTGGAGAGGAGGGTCCTCGGCGGCAGCGCAGCAGCGTCTCCGGAGTAAAGAAACCTCCGAAGAGAAACGCCCTCTACCGACGACTGCAGAACTTCCTGTACAACGTCCTGGAGAGACCTCGAGGATGGGCCTTCATCTACCACGCCTACGTGTAAATACCTGTCTTTACACCTGTCAGTCTACGGCATACATATATATGTATATGTATACATTGCAATAAGACTGTATCGTGACATAAGTATCGTCATAATATCCTATTGTGAGGCCTTTGTAGATACATATTAGTACCTTTTCTGTAACTGCTTTGGGGTCAATTTGAAATGTAAACATGAATATCAATCTGAAACAATAACTTGATGATTGTTGATTGATATTAACTTAATATATCAGTTAACTGCAGTCTGTGCCCATTATCAGCTAGATCTCCGATCAGGTGTCACAGTCTCAATCTTCCCCCCTGTAGCAGGAGTTTAACGTGTGTTCTCTGTTCAGGTTCGTGCTGGTGTTCTCCTGTCTGGTTCTCTCCGTGTTCTCCACCATCAGAGAGTACGAGAAGTCTTCAGAGAACGCTCTCTACACTCTGGTAAGTTCTACATGCCGTGGTGTTAAAAACACCCACATTCATTCATCTTCTGATCAGAGAGCCACACGCTGATCTGAGGCTCAACTGAAGACATTCTGTCAATGTAACGATGGGATGTTTTTATGCGCTTCTGAGTTTCCGTACTTTGATGTTATGTTTAAACTTGTCAGTTTAAATCATGATGACTTTCTGTGTACGTTTGAGTTAAAACCAAATCTACACTTTTGGACTTTTGGTTCGTAAAACTGAAGTCGTCAGCTTTGGTTCTGTATGTGAACTTGAGATTTGGCTCTTTTCTGATGTTTTATAGACTAAATGATGAATCTATTAATTGAGGAAATAATCAGCAGATGAATCGATAATGATTACTTGACAAAGTATCCCACAATGCATCATTAAAAGTAGTGTACAACCGATGGTCAGTAAACATGCTCAATATATACCAGTATGCATTGCGCTGAAGATTAAATGGCAGACATATGAGGGGACAAAAAGCAGTGCGAGTGATACAAATGTCATGAGCTGTGGTGCAAAAATGATCCATTTAATGCGAACACAAACGGCCACAAAGTACTTTGCATTTATCCATTTTGGAAAATAAAATGACTGCCCCCGCGTTGTCAACAGCAGTGCCTAGACATATACGTTGCGTCACTGCTTACCAGTATCAACTATCACTCAGAGCATTAAGTTAAAAGGCAGCTCCATTGAATACAACTTATGTCGGTATTTAATGTGAATTGTCTGCCAGCAGACGTTGAACTGGCTTGTTTTAATGAAGAGGTGCAGAGACAATGAGTAATAGTAGTATTTAATGAGTCATTTGGAGCACAATCTTGGTTTCTAACATTGTGTTGTTGCACAACAGGAAGTGGTGACCATCGTGGTGTTCGGGGTGGAGTACATCGTGAGGATCTGGGCTGCAGGTTGCTGCTGTCGGTACAGAGGATGGAGAGGACGACTCAAATTTGCCAGAAAACCTTTTTGTGTCATCGGTGAGTTTGTTGTCTTAAACTGAAAAAAACAAAACAAAAAAAAACAGTGTTACCAAATCAACTGTAATCCCGTGATTCAGGCCTCCCTCCAAACCCACTCCCTCCAAATGATCATAATGAACGTAAACAACGAACATGGCTTTTCTTGTGCCTCACACTTCATTTACCCTCAGACTCCAACAACACTTCATTTACCCTCAGACTCCAACAACACTTCATTTACCCTCAGACTCTAACAACACTTCATTTACCCTCAGACTCCAACAACACTTCATTTACCCTCAGACTCTAACAACACTTCATTTACCCTCAGACTCTAACAACACTTCATTTACCCTCAGACTCTAACAACACTTCATTTACCCTCAGACTCTAACAACACTTCATTTACCCTCAGACTCTAACAACACTTCATTTACCCTCAGACTCTAACAACACTTCATTTACCCTCAGACTCTAACAACACTTCATTTACTCTCAGACTCTAACAACACTTCATTTACTCTCAGATTCTATCAACACTTCATTTACCCTCAGACTCTAACAACACTTCATTTACCCTCAGACTCTAACAATACTTAATTTACTCTCAGACTCTAACAACACTTCATTTACCCTCAGACTCTAACAACACTTCATTTACTCTCAGACTCTAACAACACTTCATTTACCCTCAGACTCTAACAACACTTCATTTACCCTCAGACTCTAACAATACTTCATTTACTCTCAGACTCTAACAACACTTCATTTACCCTCAGACTCCAACAACACTTCATTTACCCTCAGACTCCAACAACACTTCATTTACTCTCAGACTCTAACAACACTTCATTTACCCTCAGACTCCAACAACACTTCATTTACCCTCAGACTCCAACAACACTTCATTTACCCTCAGACTCTAACAACACTTCATTTACTCTCAGACTCTAACAACACTTCATTTACCCTCAGACTCTAACAACACTTCATTTACCCTCAGACTGTAACAACACTTCATTTACCCTCAGACTCCAACAACACTTCATTTACCCTCAGACTCCAACAACACTTCATTTACCCTCAGACTCTAACAACACTTCATTTACCCTCAGACTCTAACAACACTTCATTTACCCTCAGACTCTAACAACACTTCATTTACCCTCAGACTCTAACAACACTTCATTTACCCTCAGACTCTAACAACACTTCATTTACTCTCAGACTCTAACAACACTTCATTTACTCTCAGACTCTATCAACACTTCATTTACCCTCAGACTCTAACAACACTTCATTTACCCTCAGACTCTAACAATACTTAATTTACTCTCAGACTCTAACAACACTTCATTTACCCTCAGACTCTAACAACACTTCATTTACCCTCAGACTCTAACAATACTTCATTTACTCTCAGACTCTAACAACACTTCATTTACCCTCAGACTCCAACAACACTTCATTTACCCTCAGACTCCAACAACACTTCATTTACTCTCAGACTCTAACAACACTTCATTTACCCTCAGACTCCAACAACACTTCATTTACTCTCAGACTCTAACAACACTTCATTTACTCTCAGACTCTATCAACACTTCATTTACCCTCAGACTCTAACAACACTTCATTTACCCTCAGACTCTAACAATACTTAATTTACTCTCAGACTCTAACAACACTTCATTTACCCTCAGACTCTAACAACACTTCATTTACTCTCAGACTCTAACAACACTTCATTTACCCTCAGACTCTAACAACACTTCATTTACCCTCAGACTCCAACAACACTTCATTTACCCTCAGACTCCAACAACACTTCATTTACTCTCAGACTCTAACAACACTTCATTTACCCTCAGACTCCAACAACACTTCATTTACCCTCAGACTCTAACAACACTTCATTTACTCACAGACAGGTAAGTCTGATGACTTTAATAACACTTCATTTACCTTCAGACAGGTGAGTCTGCAGCTCAGCAGGAGGAACGGGTTCTAAGAAAAGCGTTCTCAAACCGGTTGAATGTTGTGAGACATTGTAATCGCCGGTCTGTCTCTCTGGTCTGTCTGTCTGCAGACGTCATGGTGTTGATCGCGTCCATCTCAGTGTTGGCTGCAGGGACTCAGGGGAACGTCTTTGCCACTTCAGCCATCAGGTCGCTTCGTTTCCTTCAGATTCTGAGGATGATCAGGATGGACCGACGGGGAGGAACCTGGAAACTGCTGGGATCAGTGGTCTACGCCCACAGCAAGGTACCCTGGGAAATACCTGTCTGTATTGTAACAATTGTTTTTATTCTTGGTCAATCTGCTGATAAGCCCCTTTCACTTCAACTGCTTTCAGCTCTGACACTTTAACATCATGATGTTTGTCTCTCTGTCTCACTACATCATGATGTCTGTCTCTCTGTCTCTGATGTCAGTCTGTCTGTCCCACTGATGTCTGTCTCTCTGTCTCACTGTGTCTGATGTCTGTCTCTCTGTCTCACTGTGTCTGATGTCTGTCTCTCTGCAGGAGTTGATCACTGCGTGGTATATCGGCTTCCTGTGTCTCATTCTGGCCAGTTTCCTCGTTTATTTGGCAGAAAAAGAGGACAACGACCAGTTTGAGACGTATGCAGACGCCCTCTGGTGGGGACTGGTGAGACAACACACACACACACACACACACACACACACACTAATACTTGGTATTTGCAGGTGTGCTGGATGACGATGTCACAGTACAGTCAGGTACAGGTGTGCTGGAGGACGATGTCACAGTACATTCTCTCTGTCAGATCACCTTGACGACCATCGGCTACGGAGACAAGTTCCCCATCACCTGGAACGGTCGTCTGCTGGCTGCAGCCTTCACTCTGATCGGAGTTTCATTCTTCGCTCTGCCCGCTGTGAGTCCCTCTCTCATGTTTGTTTGAGTTTACCTGACACAGGTGAACCTCCTCCCAGCTCACCTGTCTGTCTGTCTGTCTGTCTGTGTGTGTCTCTGTCTCTGTCTCTGTCTCTCAGGGGATCCTGGGTTCTGGTTTTGCTCTGAAGGTTCAGGAGCAGCACCGTCAGAAACACTTTGAGAAGAGACGTAACCCAGCAGCCGGACTCATCCAGGTGAACCAACACCTTCTTCTTCGTAACTCACTGAAATGTCAAACATGAAACATCTCTGATTTATATCCAGAATAAAACCTCCATAAATCTGGATTAAAATCACTGACCAGAGCAAGTTATGTTCAAACCGCTTACGTTACAGACAAAAGAAGAGTAGAGCTTTTAGTTTGAAAATCACTGGAGTCGACAGGTTCCTTCCTGCTTAGAATCGTCTCCTCTCTGTCTCTACAGTTGGCGTGGAGGGTTTACGCCACAAATCTGAGCCGAACCGATCTGAATTCAACCTGGGACTATTACGAGAGGACTGTCTCTGTCCCCATGTACAGGTGACACTCCACCTGTCCACGTTCTGTAAATAGTCTTATAATTAAGATTTTTTTTGTATGTTGGGACACCTCATTGTTGATCATTTTGTTTGTGTGTGTGTGTCTCCAGGTTGATCCCTCCTCTCAATCAGCTGGATTTATTGAGGAACCTCAAGAATAAATCCGGACTCTCGTTCAGGTCTGAAACGTTTAATACAAGAAGTACACAAAACTACTGCTGATACTACAACTAGTGCAGTATTCTTCTTTGTAAACGGCAGAAATAAATGTCTCACACTGTAGTGTTGTTTAACATTTAATAGTCAGATACTCAGGATTATCATGAAATTCTTCTTAATTCAATGGTTAATAATAACCGTCTGTCTGTCTGTCTGTCTGTCTGTCTGTCTGTCTGTCTGTCTGTCTGTCTGCAGGAAGGATGTCCAGCCTGAATCGTCTCCCAGGTCAGTGAACAGTTCTGGCTCTAAACAGTCGATACCAGTTAATGAAACAGTTAATACCAAGTAAAGCCAGACAGACTCTGTATCGATTCAGCCTGAATCGGCAGCGACTTGTCAATCACTGTGTAGCCCCGCCCTAAAGCATCCCCTGCTTTATGGTCTGTTTGACTCTATATGGACCATAATGTACTAAATGAACATCATGCTGTATTGAAGAAGACTTGAAACTAGAGATTGAGACATAAACTCATGTTTACAATGTTTACTGAGGTAATAAATCAAGAGAGAAGTAGAGTCATTTTCTCATAGACTTCTACACAACCAGAGGAGTCGCCCCCTGGTGGTCACTAGAGAGAATGTGCTCCTGTTTGTGCAGGAATCCAACACCAACACAGAAATCATGGACAGGAAATAAGAAATGTCACGTTTGGAAATAAGGAGGATGTGTTCACAATAGAGGACATTCTGGACCTTTTTCTCCCAGATTCACGTCTGATGCCGAGACTTTCTTCAGATCCAAATTAAAAACCTGTCTGTCTGTCTGTCTCTCGTTCCTGCAGTCAGAAGGTCAGTCTGAAGGAGAGGGTCTTCTCGTCTCCCCGGAGTTCAGTGACCAAAGGGAAAGGTTCTCCTCAGCACGGTGGGTGTTAGAGACAAAGTCTGTTTTTAAAATACAGCGGACTCATTTCTGTTGTTTTCTGCATTCAGTCATTCTGAATGAATGATGTTTTATTGACAGGAAGTTCTTTGGTTTCGTTTCATCTGTTGAGACTCAACATTCTGCAGGTTCTTATTCCCACTAACCAGTAAACAAATAGGTAATCGACCTGCAAACCTGAAATCCTGCAGACTGCTGGACCGACGTTAACCAGGAAACAAATAAAACAGATTCTGGTGCTTCTCATTCTTGACTTCCTTCTTTCCTTCCCTACTTCCTATCGCTACTGGTTCACACAGTCGGCACTCCTGGCGTTGGTCCTGGAGTTCCTGGAGGACTGGGGAGCGTCCAGGCCCTGCGACGGTCCCCCAGCATGGAGCCCAATCCGGAGGAGAGTCCCAGCAAGGTTCCAAAGAGCTGGAGCTTCGGAGAACGCAGCAGAACCAGACAGGCCTTCAGGATCCGAGGAGCGGCCTCACGCCAGAACTCTGAGGGTAGGAGGGTCACATAAAGATGTTAGTGCACCTTTTTAGAAAGTGTTTTCCGTTAATTAATCAATATCAGAGTCCTTAATGGAGGAGTCAAGCTGGGTTCCAAATCACACACTTTTCTGTTTTTACTTTTCAATTGGGACATACTCATAACATGGCACCTTGACCTTTGACCTTCTTGATCATCATACTAAATATGGTAGTATGAGTATTTGAGCACAAAGTGATTTCATCTGACTAGTTGTATTAATATATTGTTTGAGTTTTATTCACAGGGCCGGCAACTGAAGATGGAAAATATGGTTGAAGATTGTAATATATTAAAGATATAAAGATCAAAGACATGATTGTAAACTCACTAAATCCTGCTCACTAATCTCAGATATGATATGAATCATGTTCCATCCGTGCGACCAATCACATCATGCGTGGTAGAGATAATAGTTTATTGGTCCTACGTGTTTAAGCTTCATACAGATTGTAACAGTTTAAACTGAGATTACACATTATGTGCAATAAACGACACTCACAGCTGTCTTGTCAGTGTCGTTGTCCAGAGAAATGACTGACGGAGCACAAAGAGCTGTAAAATAAAAACTTCACTTATTCCTGAGTGACAAACATTTTGATTCTGACATACAGTAAACGTTCGATACGGACAGAATGAATGAGGAAATTGTGTGGATATTATTGGAGCACAAGTATTCTATGTATTTTTTATTTTATAGTTTAGTTATTTTCCCAACGTTTAATTACTGACTCATGCATTGATCACTTCATGAGCTGACATCTTCAACATATCCACGTATGTCTGTATACTTTAAAAGTATATTCTCAGCCACCTAGAAGCAACATATTATGATTAGGATTGCTTAGTTTAATCTTTCTGCCAGAAAAGTGGCAAAAAAAAACACACAAGAAAATTTAACCTAGAACCCTCCTGAGCATCACATGCTGTGCTATTTAACTAGAGTATAAGTTATACTGAGAAGAATAGGAAAGGGAGATCTATGGCACTATCAACTCAACGTATTCATCAAAATATATACATATCTTATATATATGTATATATATATATATGTTGTACACATATATATACCTGTATATATATTGATGGTGATGATGATGAGTAGAGTGGATTCCTCTGAGCTTTGTCTCCTCTCTCCTCCTGCAGTGTTGCTAGAGATGCAGGATGAAGAGTTCAGACAGAAGGGCTCTCCAGGTCAGCACACACACACTAACATACACGAACACACAGTAATACGCACACTGAAACACACAGGGGCCTTTCAACAGGTTAATGATCATGAGATACTGAATACATGTTTCATGCATCGTCTGCTGCTCCATTTAAAGATTGTTTTCATGTTTTCATGCACCCTGCCGGCCATTCTCATTTCCCACTTTGTACATCCTCCGTTCCTTTCCTCGCCTCCTCTCCTCACGCCTTGGAGTGTCATTTAAAACGCACACACACATAAATATTATCGGCTTTATGTATTTTATTTTGTGAAGCTCTACAAATGTTTGTATGAAAAATACAAATATAGAGTGATGTATGATACACAGTAGATGATTGAGTGATATATATTATATAGATGCAAACATAGTCCTGTCTGTCTATCTGACAACATGAAATAATAATAATATTTAATTTATTAATTTCATTTATTTGATCTATTTTATTTATTTTACTTATTTTATTTTATTTATTTGTTATTATTGCCTTGTTTTTACTGCTTTGTCTGTCAAAGCACTTTGTAAAGGCTTTGTAAAGTTATATTTATAATTATTATTAATAAATAACAACAAATAAAAAATGTGTAGAGTCCCTCCATGGTTAGAGATTATTCCAGCTGTGATTAACGTCTGTTATTTGTTTACGGTGCAGAAAAGTCTTCCTGAAAGGATGCACCGATGTCTCCTCGCTCAGAGCTCCTCCAGCAGGCCTCCTCGAGGATAGAGGAGACGAGGAGGCACAAAATCTAGAAAGAGAAAGGCCCTGTGATGATGATGATGTTGTTGTTGTTGTTGTTGTTGTTGTTGTTTCAGACGCCAGCCTGCCAGGAGAAGACATAGCCGACGACAACAAGAGCTGCCACTGTGAGTTCGTCCCTCAGGATCTGACCCCGGGGTTAAAGATCACCATCAGAGCCATCTGGTATGAACTTTTGCTGTTTATTTTCATTTATTCATAAGTTTATCTGCTCATCATTCATCACTTTGCTCACTATTTATTTGCTGGTTAGTATGCACTGAACTCATTCAGCTTTTTATTCACGTTATTATTTTTATTTATTTTTTATTTGTGCTCACCCCAGGGTCAAAGGTCACCATCAGCTGTTGGGTAAGAGCAGTTAGTCTGACCTCCAGGTAGCTTCATTGTTTTCTGCCTCTGTCATGCTGTTTGCCTCGTTGTTGTTGGTGTCTGTCCTACAGAGAAGTGTTGTTTAGTCCTCCTGTAGCTCCTCTCCTGTTTGTTTTTTAAAGTTAAAGTTCTGTAAAGATAATTCATACAGTCGGGTATCAGAACCAGATTCAGGTTGAGCTGTAAAGCCCTCAGCACATACACTACATGTCCTAAAGGTTGGTGTTCATGCACTTTGTCTCTGGGTCTGTATGTCCTGGTTTGGCTTCATCCAACTGTTTTCTGTCACTCATGATCGGACAACGCTGTGGTAGCGACCTGTCAATCACTGTGTAGCCCCGCCCCAATGCATCCCCTGCTTTATGGTCTGTGTGACTCTAAATGGACCATAATGTACTAAATGAACATCATGTTGTGTTGAAGAAGACTTGAAACTAGAGATTGAGACATAAACTCATGTTTACAATGTTTACTGAGGTAATAAATCAAGAGAGAAGTAGAGTCATTTTCTCATAGACTTCTATACAACCAGAGGAGTCGCCCCCTGGTGGACACTAGAGAGAATGCAGTTTTCAGACACTTCAGTATTTGCTTCACTTTTCAGACCCGGAGGTCGCCCCCTGGTCCAGCCTCATTGTCAGAAGACCCTGTAGGTCTGTGAGATGAATCTAGAGCCACTGGACTAGATTCACTACATCAGAACTGTTAGTGCCTGAGATCATCTGAGCTCCTTCATGGGTTGATGGTGACAGCTGACTTCCTGTTTCCTCTCTCTCTCTCAGTATAATGCGCTTCATGGTGTCTAAGAGGAAGTTTAAAGAGAGTCTTCGTCCCTATGATGTAATGGATGTGATCGAACAGTATTCAGCCGGACACTTGGACATGCTCGCCCGCATCAAGAACCTCCAGTCAAGGTACGACCTCTGACCCCTTGAGTGTATATTTTAAGTTGTTTCAGCATCTCCTAAATAAACATCAGACTTTGGTCTCAATTTCAAAACGCAAAAGCCACATTCACTGAGTTATCAGACCAGTACTTTGTTTAAAGTACACTTCACCTTCACAGTTTTAGCAACTTCAGGTAAACTTCAGTTTATTAATTCACTGTCTGGGGTCAGGGTCCTCAAGCTCATAGTTGTTCTCCTGATTGACAGGGTGGATCAGATAGTTGGCAGAGGGACACCAGTCGCAGACAAGGACCGTCCCAAAACGGCCAATGAGGAACTTCCCGAGGATCCAAGCATGATGGGACGGCTGGGGAAGGTGGAGAAGCAGGTAACCAAAGGATGCGGATGAGCTTAAAGCTATAATCTGGTACGGTGCATCAAATGGTCACATTTATGTTTTAATCTGTACATGGTCCCTTTTAAATAAAATAAATAAATAAAAAGAGCCAGCGCTGAAAGTCCTCGAGCTCTGAACCTGTTGGTTTCATTTTGATGCAGCTTCAGTCTAGAATCTGTTTCTGTCCTCTGCTGGTCTCGCCCCTCAGGTCCTGTCCATGGAGAGAAAATTGGACTTCCTGGTCAACATCTACATCCAGCGAATGGGAATCCCTCAGGCCGAGACCGACGCCTACTTTGGATCCAAGGAGCCCGACCCGGCCCCGCCCTACCAAAGTCCAGTGGATCAACTGGAGAAGAGCCAGTCCATCTCCAAGATCCCACAGTCAGTGTCTACCATTACTGGGAAACCACAGAACCAGTACACACCCGGACCTGTTGTTAACACCGTATTGTTTAAATGTTAACTTGTGGACGTTTTCCCTTTTGTTCTGTTAATATTTTTGTTTACATGTTGTTCAGGGTGTTGACTGGCGAGCACACACAGAAGAGCCGTTTCGTGACAAAGATGGTTCGCTCCAGCAGCTCCACCGGACCCAGGAACTGCAACGCCCCCACCTGCCCACCCTCCACCTCCTGGCAGCCAATCAGCTCCCAGCAGGTCCCGCCCCCTCCCCACCTCAGCCATGGCAACGTTCCGAGTCCAGTTGGGGATGGGTCACTGGTTCGACTCCCACCTCCTCCGGCCGGAGAGAGACACGGCGGGAACCGATCGCACCGGCACAGCACCGGAGAACGAGGGGGGGTAGAGAGACCGGAGAGAGGAGGAGGGGAGGAGGTGAAGCCGGACAGTGACGCCTCCATGTCCATACCATCCGTGGACCACGAGGAGCTGGAGCGCTCCTTGAGTGGATTCTCCATCTCCCAGTCCAGAGAGAACCTGGACTTCATCAACAACAGCTTCTACCCCTCCGCTAACCTGGGAGACTACCGAAAAGGAGGAGCAGGAGGTGGAGGAGGCGCCACCAGCTGTGCCACCGTCCGGCCACACATCGCAGAGGGGGAGTCGGACTCTGACTCGGAGCTGTGCGCTCCCTCGCCACACTCGGACCAGGCCTGGACCGGAACAAAGTAGAGCCCGACGTAAACCAGAGCAGAACCAGCAGAACAATTGAAAGTGATACTCAAAATTATAACTGTAAAACTGTGAAGTGAAACTTGGACAAGTTAACTTTAAAAACACCAGCTGGAGTCTCAGAGTGAAGCATCATGGGAACTGTGAACGGCCCAAATCACCGGGTGTCACGCTGGTTTTATTCATGCAAACGTTTTAACCTGTACAGCAAATGTTTGTTCTCACTATCACTGATGGGTTCAGTGCTGGGACACGCTCGCACCTGATTGGTTCACTGCTGGGACACGCTCGCACCTGATTGGTTCACTGCTGGGACACGCTCGCACCTGATTGGTTCACTGCTGGGACAAGCTCGCACCTGATTGGTTCACTGCTGGGACACGCTCGCACCTGATTGGTTCACTGCTGGGACACGCTCGCACCTGATTGGTTCACTGCTGGGACACGCTCGCACCTGATTGGTTCACTGCTGGGACACGCTCGCACCTGATTGGTTCACTGCTGGGACACGCTCGCACCTGATTGGTTCACTGCTGGGACACGCTCGCACCTGATTGGTTCACTGCTGGGACACGCTCGCACCTGATTGGTTCACTGCTGGGACACGCTCGCACCTGATTGGTTCACTGCTGGGACACCCTCGCACCTGATTGGTTCACTGCTGGGACACGCTCGCACCTGATTGGTTCACTGCTGGGACACGCTCGCACCTGATTGGTTCACTGCTGGGACACGCTCGCACCTGATTGGTTCACTGCTGGGACACGCTCGCACCTGATTGGTTCACTGCATGGACACGCTCACACCTGATTGGTTCATTTCTTTGGAAATTCTTCAGGCGAAGATCTTCAGCCCATTTATAGTTAATTTATTTAGATTATTTACAGTTTATCTGTCTGTGTACTGTCAATATTTACACAATGCTGACATCAACTTCAAGTTAATCTAATATTTAATACATCGATTCAAAGGTTACATCGAATGTCATGAATTCCACTGAAGTCAGAAGCTGAGATGGTTACGAGTTAACATTTCCACCGCGCTGCCCTCTCGAGTCTCTATCACATTTTCTATTCTATTTATTTTTTTTATTTTCTTGGAATGTTGTCCCAACGTAAACAAATATATATTTGACAAAGACAAAAAGAATGAAAGAAAAATTAAGACAATATATTTTTTTTAATATAATAAATTAAATATATAACATATACATGCATTTACAATTACAAAGAGTGCTTACTGAGCAAACCAAGCACAATCTAATCCAATACAGGTTACTGCCGGCCAATCATAGCCAAAATATGTACTAAGAGGGAAACACTGAATATTTTTTAATATGCCAAAAAAGGCAGATGTGTCAGTCTGGACCCCACAAGATAAAGTAGTTATCTATCAGCTCTCAGCCTGAAGTAACACTCGGTTACTAAGGGTGCGTTCGTAAATAGTCACTCAGAGTGTCTTGCTCTTGCACAAGAGGCGCCATTTTTAATTACACGTGTATAACGTTACCGTTTCTTTGAACAGCAGCGCTCTGATTTTCGTGTAGAGCGTCAGATTGGATTTAAGAACGCTTTAAGCTAGTTAGCCTGACATGCTAGCCTTGGTAGCACATTAACATTCTATTCTTGACACGTTTGCTGTTTTTAGAAAGGTGATAAAAGCACACCGATCAAAAGGACCTGCTGCCCAGTTATAGTTGCGGTATATATGCACTTCCTGTCTCATTATTGTGCGGACGGATGAAAGCTGATTGGCTTCTATTTGCATGATATATTTTATTTTGCTCACAGTAGATATCCATGTTTAACATTGCAAAAATGATTCTGACGAATCGGAAACTGATAATTAGTCCCACATGACGTCATGAACTCATTAGTATGCATTTGTAATCGAATCATCCTCGACTGGTAATTATATTATGATTCATATTCATTAATAAATCCCAACAGATAATTAACCCAGCGACAGGAATGTAAATGATTAAATACTGAAGAGTTTTTGACAAACCTACCAAAATAAGAGTCTTTTACTGCCTTAGCTCGTTGCCTCCCTCTGGAAGAAGAGTTCAACATTTCTGACCAGCAGTAGATGTAAAAACCCTAAAAGGTTTGGGGTGAGGGGTGGCACGAGAATCACTGAACACCTGATATTTGTTTCCATGGTCATCGGTCAGTTCAGATTACATTTCTTGTTTTGGAGAAAAAGAGGTTCGACCAGATCTTGTTTCACACGAACTGTATCTTTGTACAGAACGTTGCCCGTTTGATCGTATTTCAATATTCATTAAAAACATTTAACCACAACAAATCTGATGAACTGTCTTTCGTCTTTTGTTACCCTTCAACAGAGTGAATCAGTCTCACTGACCAATTCTTTTTTTTTTAAACATACTGTTCTGTGATTTATTTTTGGACATAATATATACTATAATATAATTAGTACAGTGTAGTAGAACATACTACACTGTGGCTTTTTGTGTTTTACATACGGCTTCACTATGGCTTCATTATCCATTTTTTCGACATACTATGAAATTATTTGTATTATCCTGTGACTTCATTCAACTTATTTTCGTACATACTATACTATGACTGTTTCAACATACAACAGACTTTTTTCCACAATACTCTGATTTTTGTCATACAACACAATGACTATGACATACTATAAGATGCCTTTATCACTTTTTTGACATGCTAGGCCTTTTTTAATGATTTATTTCACACTATACCATAACCTTTTTTTGAAATGCCATACTTTGACTTTGTTGTACATTTAGTGAAATACTATTCTACAGCTTTTTCAACATATTATATTTTGACTCTGACTTTATCAAATTTTTTATGACGTACGATTTTTTCGACTAAGTTTGACCAGATATTTTAGGACATACTACATACATAAGACTTTTTTCAACATACTATATTACTTTTTTATGATGTTTTCGATATGCTATACTATGAAGTTTGACATGCTATACTATTTCATTTTTGGCATGCTATACTAGGCTTTTTCAACATTTCTATGACATAATATTCTGAAAATTTCATGACATCTTTTTGACATTATACTGACATCTGCATGGTTTGTTAGGACCGTTAAGAAGAAACTACAGACTTGTTTTATAGAGCTCGACACTTTATTTAAAACTTCATAAAATGAACAAAACAACTGGAAGAGATTTACACGGTGAACACAGAGACGACGAGGAGAAAACTGCTTCTCAAGGCGGCGATCTTGGCTTTCACTTCTTCTTCTTGAACCTGACGGACAGAACAGAGTCCACCATTTTTAATCTGTTTCAATCGACGTGGGACCATAGATGTATAATAAGAACCGCAAACTGAACCCCAAAATGGCGCCTTTTCAGTCCAATTAGAATTGCTCGGCAGGCGCATTTTCCTAAAAAAAAGTTACTAGTTTCTGGGTCTTAACCCATAGACTTACCATTGTGATGACGTCACAGGTTTTTAAATTGCTTTTGGATAACAATTTCATAATATATTTATACATCTCTTTTGCCATAGTGCTCTATGGGGAAAATGCTTTTTTGCTGCAATAATGGGAAATAGCTGCTGATGAAAACTCACCTGGAGCCGCCAGGAGGCTTCCTGTCTGAGCCGCCAGGGCGCTTCCTGTCTGAGCCGCCAGGAGGCTTCCTGTCTGAGCCGCCAGGGCGCTTCCTGTCTGAGCCGCCAGGGCGCTTCCTGTCTATACCGAGACGCTTCCTGTCTTCGAAGGACGGCCTGTAAGCAGAAAGAGACAGGTGTACAGTTATTTCGACAGACATCGGAAATGCCTCTGACAAAGCCTAAAATGCTGGATCAGGTATCATCGAGTATGCGGATTAATGACGCAGTTTAACGTAAACCATCACAGTGTGAAGTTAAGTTTTACTGACGATTGTTATCCGCCAATATTCAGCAAAATCTGCGATCACGACATCGACATTCATGCTTTCTGTTCACCGATTTCCGAAAATGTTACATTGTAAGAAAACAGCTAACAAACGAAGGTTCTGTTCAGGTACATTATGATGCGTTCAGGCTCTGTTCAGTGAAAGTGAGTACTGGAAAAAAGGAAATCATAACGTTATCCTGATGTGTTCAAATGTAATGTTTGTACGTGTGTTTGTTTTAAGACCGTTAGCCATTTCACAGCGTGTTTTCAGTTCATGACAGTTAATCGCAACATTATTCAGGGTCCACCCTCTCACCTCTCTTCTGGTGGCCAAAAACCAAGATGGCGACGGCCAAAATGACTAATGCATGGCTTCAAAACAACAGTCCACAAACCAATAGGTTACATAACGGTGACTGTGTCCACCTTTTATATACAGTCCATGGTAATAACAAACAGGTGCACAGACAGACAGACAGGTGCACAGACAGACAGACAGACAGACGCACAGACAGACAGACAGGCGCACAGACAGACAGACAGGCGCACAGACAGACAGACAGACGCACAGACAGACAGACAGACAGGTGCACAGACAGACAGACAGACGCACAGACAGACAGACAGACGCACAGACAGACAGACAGACGCACAGACAGACAGACAGACAGGTGCACAGACAGACAGACAGGTGCACAGACAGACAGACGCACAGACAGACGCACAGACAGACAGACAGACGCACAGACAGACAGACAGGTGCACAGACAGACAGGTGCACAGACAGACAGACAGACAGACAGGTGCACAGACAGACTCACCCAGCTCTGTACTGCTTCAGAGCCTTGGTGCTGGTGTTGGTCAGCTCTTTGTCAAACACAGACTTCTTTCCTCCTTTTCCTGCTTTATGATTGGCTGCTGCAGAGACAGTTCAGTTTAGTACATCTGACAGTACTGATGTAGTATATCTGTGTATTTTATAGTACTGATGTAGTATATCAGTGTATTTTATAGTACTGATGTAGTATATCAGTGTATTTTATAGTACTGATGTAGTATATCAGTGTATTTTATAGTACTGATGTAGTATATCTGTGTATTTTATAGTACTGATGTAGTATATCTGTGTATTTTATAGTACTGATGTAGTATATCTGTGTATTTTATAGTACTGATGTAGTATATCAGTGTATTTTATAGTACTGATGTAGTATATCAGTGTATTTTATAGTACTGATGTAGTATATCAGTGTATTTTATAGTACTGATGTAGTATATCAGTGTATTTTATAGTACTGATGTAGTATATCTGTGTATTTTATAGTACTGATGTAGTATATCAGTGTATTTTACAGTACTGATGTAGTATATCAGTGTATTTTATAGTACTGATGTAGTATATCTGTGTATTTTATAGTACTGATGTAGTATATCTGTGTATTTTATAGTACTGATGTAGTATATCTGTGTATTTTATCGTACTGATGTAGTATATCTGTGTATTTTATAGTACTGATGTAGTATATCAGTGTATTTTATAGTACTGATGTAGTATATCAGTGTATTTTATCGTACTGATGTAGTATATCAGTGTATTTTACAGTACTGATGTAGTATATCAGTGTATTTTATAGTACTGATGTAGTATATCTGTATATTTTATAGTACTGATGTAGTATATCTGTGTATTTTATCGTACTGATGTAGTATATCTGTGTATTTTATAGTACTGATGTAGTATATCTGTGTATTTTATAGTACTGATGTAGTATATCTGTATATTTTATAGTACTGATGTAGTATATCTGTATATTTTATAGTACTGATGTAGTATATCTGTGTATTTTATCGTACTGATGTAGTATATCTGTGTATTTTATGGTACTGATGTAGTATATCTGTGTATTTTATAGTACTGATGTAGTATATCTGTATATTTTATAGTACTGATGTAGTATATCTGTGTATTTTATCGTACTGATGTAGTATATCTGTGTATTTTATAGTACTGATGTAGTATATCTGTGTATTTTATAGTACTGATGTAGTATATCTGTGTATTTTATCGTACTGATGTAGTATATCTGTGTATTTTATCGTACTGATGTAGTATATCTGTGTATTTTATAGTACTGATGTAGTATATCAGTGTATTTTACAGTACTGATGTAGTATATCAGTGTATTTTATAGTACTGATGTAGTATATCTGTGTATTTTATAGTACTGATGTAGTATATCAGTGTATTTTACAGTACTGATGTAGTATATCTGTATATTTTATAGTACTGATGTAGTATATCAGTGTATTTTATAGTACTGATGTAGTATATCTGTGTATTTTATAGTACTGATGTAGTATATCAGTGTATTTTATCGTACTGATGTAGTATATCTGACCTTTAGTTGGCATCTCTTCCTCTGGCATCGCTCTCGCTCTCTTCGGGCGTCGCTCTCTCTTCGCCGCTCTCTCGGCGAACATCTGAGCCTTCAAGATCTCGAACTGAGCGCGCTCCTCAGACTGACAACAAAGATCATCAATTTAAAAGCAGAGCTCTCACTCTGTAACAGCCTCCAGCAGCTGAACATTAGTTTGATCATAAGTGGTCACTTTGTTCAGTCTCAGTCATGTTTCATTCTGCGCTGCATTCAGGTAAAACGGGGAAGAATGACACTAGTGCCTGTGTATTAGTATAACATTCACCGTCACCAACATACACACGCCACGTGGAGACTTTCAAGAGTTCCAGCGTGTTTGTTGTGACTTCAGCTTAACGGGCAAACACTAAGAGTTAAAGTGTAAAATATAGTTTTACACAGAAGGACTGTGGACTCGGTCCTACATCACATGCATTAGAAAGATGCCATAAAAAGCTGAATGATCACAGGAAGAAAAACCTGTTTCAGTGTTTGTATTGACACCTCACTTTAAGACTGACTTAAAATAAAACTGTGAAAGACTCAACTCTATTCTGATGGAGTTTTAATAACTCACAACATCCCTTTAATGTTCAATAAAACCACTGAAAGATTCTGCCTGTTTGTTGATGCTCTCATACAATCAACACTATTTATTTACACGCTGAACAAACTTCTCCACCAAACTTCATACGAACTACAACAAATGTATGAGCTGAAACCTGACGGGTGGACTGACCGTTAAAGCGACTACGAGGAACTTTAGACCGTTCCATAACCAGTTAAACGTTCCTTCTAGTAGCTTGAAGGTGGACCAGCTTACAAACCCTGTGATTAGTTTATCCCACATAGTGTTCATTTTACCGTTAGCTCTTTCTTCTTGCCGTTGTTCACAAACTTCTCTCTCTTCTTCTTCCCTCTCAGAGCAAGATCGAACTCCTGCAGAGCCTTCGACACTGACACGGAGAAGGACAAGTTAAACCAGTCTGTGGAGGTACTGAGCAGTACTACAGACGATGGAGTACTAGAGCGGAGATCAGTTAACCGCCGTGTGTATTAGTACTCACCACGGCTCTGTTTCTTCTCCTGTTGAGTTTGAAACCAAACTCGCTGTGCTTGAATGGAGGCGGCGGACCCTTCGAGGCGCTTCTGAGCCACACTCAACTACACACACACACACACACACAGATAAACAAAATATTATTATGAAGCTTCCAAGAAAATACAAGAAAAATGACAGATGAACGAGGTGGGTGCGAACGAGATGGGAGGTGTCATGCGCATCCTGCAGACTCCGGTAGAAGTAGAGCGACAGACGACAGAGCAGACGGGTGTCGTGTGAAAGCTAAATTAAATATCAGCGCGAGGAGCTAGCCCCTCGAAAAGGATCATCATTCGTTGTCTGGAGGTTTTTTGGATTTAGGGCAAGTGATGTTAACCAAGAACAAATCATATGCACAGAGTGCGTTCGAGTTGTGTTCGCTAATGCGAATGTAGCACAACATGGTGGAAGTGAAAGCAGTGCTCTGTTGATTTAATTTTGGGTAAAAAGTGTTGATACCATTTTATTTATATTTTCCTTCTACGAGATGCACTGTGATCAGGACCAGTCTGATGCAAAGAGGTGTACATCAGCCTGAATGGAGCACAACAATGGAAGTGGAAGCAGTGTTCTGGTTCATTTATTAAACGTGAAAGTGCAATAAAAAGATGTTGTCCCTAAAATTAATGAATAATCGTGAAATAATCGTGATCGCAATATTGATCAAAATAATCCCGATTATGATTTTGGCCACAATCGTGCAGCCCTAACCCGAGAGTCAATCAACAACATGGATGTGGGTCAAGGAGCACCACTGTGTGGCATAAAATGAACCAGAAAAGACAATCCCATGGGTATTGTTTGACAATTAAATCGTCAACTAAAGTTCCATGATTGTGACATCCCTGAGCAGAGTCCAGGTGTGCAGGTGTACCTTGGCCTCAGACGAAGCCATCTCTCTCTCCTCTCTCTCCAGCCTCGTCACAGCTTCCACGTCTTTCTCCAGTTTAGAGATCAGATCTCTGAACTTCAAGATGACGTCTGCGGCGAGAGACACAGAGAGAAAGAGACAAGTTCCATCACGACTCACCTGTAAACAGGTCACTTTTTAAATAACCGATACTCAAGGGTCCAACTCTCCCAGGTTCCCTGAACTACTCATTGGCTAACAGGTGTAGATACCTGGCGGCAGGACTCGAGCCTTCACGCTGTTCTTGGCCGACTTCACCACCTCCTTCAGAGTCCTTCTCTCAGACTCTCCGACCAGAGACACCGAACGCCCCGAGCGACCGGCTCTGGCCGTCCTGCCGACGCGGTGAACGTAGTGCTTCACTGTGGAGGGCATGGTGAAGTTTATCACCTGAGAGACAGACGGGGGACAGAGAGAGAGACATGTCTTCAGATGTGTTCATGTGGATCCATCACAGAAGTGTAAATCTGACTTGGTTTTAATTTTTGATCAATTCTTAAGTAGTCAATAACAAGTAACAAATGGTATTAAAACAAAATTGCTGCAACAACTTATGAGATATAATTAAGACATCATGAACTCATCTACTAGTCCTTATACACTACACTTATAATATTATTATTTTTGTTTACACAGCTATACCATAAAAGTAGAGTGGTGAGAATTCATTCCACCCGACGATTGAAAGGTACGGACTCACCGTTTTGACTCCACCAATGTCCAAACCTCTGGCTGCAACATCTGTCGCCACCAAGATATCGATCTGGTCATCTTTAAAACGCCTGGAACGAGGACCACAAAGGGGTGAATCACAGTTTCAGGTGTGTGTACCCGAGGTTCTTAGGTTGGGTTCTGTGAGTGTGCGCAACCGTATTTCTCCAGTCTCTGGTTCTGTGTGTGTGTACCTGAGGTTCTCCAGTCTCTGCTTCTGTGTGTGTGTGTACCTGAGGTTCTCCAGTCTCTGCTTCTGTGTGCGTGTACCTGAGGTTCTCCAGTCTCTGCTTCTGTGAGACTGTACTTTAGGTTCTCCAGTCTCTGGTTCTGTGTGCGTGTACCTGAGGTTCTCCAGTCTCTGGTTCTGTGAGACTGTACTTTAGGTTCTCCAGTCTCTGCTTCTGTGTGTGCGTGTACCTGAGGTTCTCCAGTCTCTGGTTCTGTGTGCGTGTACCTGAGGTTCTCCAGTATCTGGTTCTGTGAGACTGTACTTTAGGTTCTCCAGTCTCTGCTTCTGTGTGTGTGTGTACCTGAGGTTCTCCAGTCTCTGCTTCTGTGTGTGTGTACCTGAGGTTCTCCAGTCTCTGGTTCTGTGAGACTGTACTTTAGGTTCTCCAGTCTCTGGTTCTGTGTGCGTGTACCTGAGGTTCTCCAGTATCTGGTTCTGTGTGCGTGTACCTGAGGTTCTCCAGTCTCTGCTTCTGTGTGCGTGTACCTGAGGTTCTCCAGTCTCTGGTTCTGGCTCAGTTCTCCGTGCAATTCTCCGACCTTCAGTCCCATCAGTCCCAGCAGGATGTGCAATCTGTGAGCTTGTTTCCTCGTCTGAGTGAAACACATCACGTGATCCTGGAACGTCCGAGTCAGCAGAGCTAACAAAACAAACAATCGTTAGTACAGAAGTACACGTAGTACTACATTGTCAGTACGCGTAGTACTACATTGTCAGTACACGTAGTACTACATTGTCAGTACACGTAGTACTACATTGTCAGTACACGTAGTACTACATTGTCAGTACACGTAGTACTACATTGTCAGTACACGTAGTACTACATTGTCAGTACACGTAGTACTACATTGTCAGTACACGTAGTACTACATTGTTAGTACACGTAGTACTACATTGTTAGTACACGTAGTACTACATTGTTAGTACACGTAGTACTACATTGTTAGTGCACGTAGTACTACATTGTTAGTGCACGTAGTACTACATTGTTAGTGCACGTAGTACTACATTGTTAGTGCACGTAGTACTACATTGTTAGTGCACGTAGTACTACATTGTTAGTACTACATTGTTAGTACACGTAGTACTACATTGTTAGTACAGCAGTACACATAGTACTACATTGTTAGTACAGCAGTACACGTAGTACTACATTGTTAGTACAGCAGTACACGTAGTACTACATTGTTAGTACAGCAGTACACGTAGTACTACATTGTTAGTACAGCAGTACACGTAGTACTACATTGTTAGTACAGCAGTACACGTAGTACTACATTGTTAGTACAGCAGTACACGTAGTACTACATTGTTAGTACAGCAGTACACGTAGTACTACATTGTTATCAGTACTTACCAGCCACCACAGCCTCTCTGTCTCCCTCTCTGTTTTGTCGGATTCTGACAAACTCTTGTCGCAGAAATGGAGCAACGTCAGTGTTGCTGTTCACGAAGATCCTGATTGGCTGCTTCAACGAGACCGCGGCCAGGTCCTTCACCTGGAGACAGAAGTCACATGACACACTGAAACACCTGGAGACAGGTCACTGAAACACCTGGAGACACAGGTCACATGACACACTGAAACACCTGGAGACAGGTCACTGAAACACCTGGAGACACAGGTCACATGACACACTGAAACACCTGGAGACAGGTCACTGAAACACCTGGAGACACAGGTCACATGACACACTGAAACACATGGAGACAGGTCACATGACACACTGAAACACCTGGAGACACAGGTCACATGACACACTGAAACACCTGGAGACAGGTCACATGACACGCACCTCCTCAGTCATCGTGGCAGAGAACAACATGGTCTGTCTGTTGTAGGAACACAATCTGATGACCTCCTTCATCTGTTCCTCGAAGTACTCGTCCAGCATCCTGAGAGAGGAACAGAGAGACACACAGCAGAACCAAACAGTGAGTCTTTCATTCACGACCGTTTATTGGGAGATACGTCGTCTTTCTGTGACGCCTCGGTGTTTACCTGTCGGCCTCGTCCAGGATCAGGATCTCAATGTGACTCAGCTCAAAGCTCGGCGTGTTGTGAAGATGATCGATCAGTCGACCAGGTGTAGCTATCAGGACATCTGGGCCTGCCCTCAACGCAGCCTCCTGAGACTTCAGGTCCAACCCACCTGCACACACAACGAGACAGGTTACCTGAGGACCAGGGTCAGACTGAGACCAGGGTCAGACTGAGTCCAGCATTTATTTTTACAAACAGAGACCAAATTAATTAAGAATAGTCAGTTAACAGTCATTACCGACAGCCAGGCAGGTGGTGATGGAGGTGAACTGGGCGAGCTGACGGGCCACAGAGTGAACCTGGATCCCCAGCTCTCTGGTTGGAACTAGAATCAAGACCCGGGTCACCTGGGACGTCTTGGGCTTATAAATCAAACGCTCCAACACCGGCAGCATGAAGGCTGCCGTCTTCCCTGAAGAGAGGAATTATTTCATGAATCTATCTGGCTCCAGTGTGAGTTATTGGTGCCAGTATGACGCAGTGGTCCCAGTATATCAGCGATACCTGTCCCAGTAGCAGCGCAGGCGCACAGGTCTTTGCCCAGCAGGCCGATGGGAACGCACGCCTTCTGGATGGGAGTCGGCAGCTTGAAGCCCAGAGCTGTGATGGCCTGCAGGGACACAACAGGTCAGAAACAACACCAAAAATGACCAGGCGTCTTGCATTCCCTCTAGTGACCACCAGGGGGCGACTCCTCTGGTTGTACAGAAGTCTATGAGAAAATGACTCTACTTCTCTCTTGATTTATTACCTCAGTAAACATCGTAAACATCCAAAATGGTTCCTCACTGCTAATTCAAGGCTTCTCAACGCCTCAGGTGAGCAGCGCGCACACACACACACACACACACACACACACCTTCAGGATCGGTCGGGACAGGTTCATGCCATCAAAGGTCAGCGCATCATCGTAGTGAGACGCATCTTCGTAGTACGACTCCGGAGCCTGAGAACGCAACACACAACGGTTATCATGGTAACCTAAAAATTAACCATTCAAGAACCTGAACTCATCATAAGCTCCTCCTCCTCCTCCTCACCTCGTCTCCCATCTTCCTCCTCTTCCCCCGTCGTTCTTTGTCTCTCACGGTGTCTGAGAGAAAACAGGAAGTCGGTCAACAATTAGTAATTTAAACATTTTTCACTTTTTTTAACAAACAAAGTTCAGTCTTCATTAAAGTTTTTTGTTTGACTGAGTTCGGTCAATGATTTTTCGATTTTATTGGATTTATCTGGTTATTAAATATTTGATATTTGGATTTATTGGTAAAACAACAGAATCAAAATGATTAAAATGTTTCTGCTTCCTGTCGGGAATCAAAATAAAAGCCTCTGCTGGACTCACCTGATTTGGTGAGAATCTCCTCATCACTCGAATCAAACTCATCTTCCTCCTCATCTTCATCACCTCCTTCAGCCTCTCCTGCATCAGGCTTCTCATCCTGCTCTTCATCCTCATCCTCCTCTTCCTGGTTCTTCGCTGAAGAACCTTCAGCAGGGTCGATCTCAGGCGATTTCTCCTGCAGATGAAAAAAAACGTCCATCTTTGACGCATGAAATGGAACCCGGACAGACAGGAAGTAGAATGTGACACCAGACTTACCTCAGCTTTCCTCTTCTTCCTGATTTTCTCTATTTTCTGGTCCAGAGTGGTCGCGGTTCTCTGCAAACAAAGACCCCAATTACAAAACAGTGTTGGAGAACGATGGAGGACCAAAACACTACCGGAGAACATATAAGATCTGTTCTGCTGGGTTCTACCTTGATCTTGA
>NC_136636.1:2731324-2853824 GCF_949748355.1 Melanostigma gelatinosum
TAATCAAAATGTTGTGACAGGAAGGAAGATGTGGATTTTAAAAACATACTTTACAGTTGAAGCTTGAATTCATGACGTTTGCCTTGAATCCATTTAAACAATATCACATTCGTTTCATCATTTAGCCTCTTCTAAAACAATCTCGATTCGCTACAATCACGATTAAAATCACAGTGAGAGATTTACAGATGAGTTTAAATAGAAGGTAAACAGAGTTCTCTTCCTGTTTGACTGTTTTTACTTCATCAGTTCAGTTGAGAGGGAGGCTGCTGGGAGAAAAGACAAAGAGAAGGGGGGGGTGTTGTGAAACAGAGGTAACTCCAGTTCAAGTTGAGCAGTGTTGATATGGACAACACCGTCTCAGAATGTGTTCAGCTGTGAGTTAAGCAACAGGAGAGACAAACCCCTCAGATCTGTCTGTTCATGGTGACCTCTGACCTCATTTCTCTGTTGCAACTCATTCTGTACAGTGGAGGACAGTTTGTCTCAGAAACGTTTGTCTGTGGACATTTTGTCCGTGGACAGTTTGACATTTTGTCCGTGGACAGTTTGACATTTTGTCCGTGGACAGTTTGACATTTTGTCCGTGGACAGTTTGACATTTTGTCCGTGGACAGTTTGACATTTTGTCCGTGGACAGTTTGACATTTTGTCCGTGGACAGTTTGACATTTTGTCTGTGAATTGATTGCCAGTTTGTCTGTAGACAGTTTGTCTGTGGACAGTTTGTCTCTGGACAGTTTGTCTGTAGACAGTTTGTCTGTGGACAGTTTGTCTGTGGACAGTTGGACCTAGAACCAGAACCTCTGCTCCAGCCCACAACACAACCACAACTGCTGAATCCAGCCTGTAATCCATGATTATGATTTTCTTCTTCTTCTTCTTCTTCTTCTTCTTCTTCTTCTTCTTCTTCTTCTTCTTCTTCTTCTTCTTCTTCTTCTTCTTCTTCTTCTTCTTCTTCTTCTTCTTCTTCTTCTGTGTTTCAGCTCAGGATGACTTCCTGTCTGTTGTCCCTCCTCTTCCCTTTGATGTTCTCGATCATGGCCGCTGCTCAACCCGCCGGCTGCAAAATCCGAATCACTGACAAAGGACTCGATATGTGTAAGTTAATGATTATTATCCAGAAGTAAACTAAAATCTAAACTATAATACTGTGGACCGTATTCAACGTTTTTTTGTTGATATTTTCTTGTTGTATTGTATTTTTTATACATATTATATTTGTACTTAGAGCACAGTCCTGGACGGGGCAACGATTGTAGAAATATGTTGAGTATGTGACAAATAAATGTATAACCGATATTTATTTGTGTTTTCAGTGAAGTATGAGACTCAGAAGTTTGTTGAAGAAGAGCTCACTAACATCTCGATGCCAGAGATGAAGGGCAAAGAGGGCCGCTTCCAATACACCATCACTAAGTACAAGTTGTATTGAAAGTAATACTTTGATTCTGAATCCTCAACATGTATTAATGTCTTCTCTTTCTCCCGTCTGTCGTCAGCGTGAAGATAACCGAGTTGAATCTGACTCACGCTGAACTGCAGTTCATCCCTGAAGTCGGTTTGCTGTTCGACATCCAGAACTCATCGATCTCGCTGAGTTTCCACCGACAGATCCTCTACTGGTTCTTGTGAGTTCTGCCGCAGAAAACTGACTCAACACCAACATTCATACGACTCTAAGGATTCAATGGAAACATCTCAACATGTTGCTCAGCAGAATCTCGAGACCTTCACGATGTCAAATTCTGAAGCTTTTGTGTTTTGTGTGGAGCGTTGTCGTGTAGTTGTTTACGCGGTCGTATTGCGTCGGTGATGACGTGTTTCTGTGTGTCAGCTACGACACAGGAAACATCAACGCATCGGCCGACGGCGTGAACATCAACACGGCTCTGAACCTGATCCGGGACGAGGAAGGACGACTGAAGATCAACAACATCACCTGTGATGCCAGGATCGGCAAAATGAGGGCAAAGTTCAGCGGAACGCTCGGGTAAAACACACTGATACAGTGATAATGATAATAAGACTAATGTAGTGATCAATGATCAATAATGATCACTGTTAATGAGACTGATACAACAATCAATAATGATCACTGTTAATGAGACTGATACAACAATCAATAATGATCACTGTTAATGAGACTGATACAATAATCAATAATGATCACTGTTAATGAGACTGATACAATAATCAATAATGATCACTGTTAATGAGAGTAATGTTGTAATCAATAATGATCACTGTTAATGAGACTGATACAACAATCAATAATGATCACTGTTAATGAGACTGATACAATAATCAATAATGATCACTGTTAATGAGACTGATACAATAATCAATAATGATCACTGTTAATGAGACTGATACAACAATCAATAATGATCACTGTTAATGAGACTGATACAATAATCAATAATGATCACTGTTAATGAGACTGATACAATAATCAATAATGATCACTGTTAATGAGACTGATACAACAATCAATAATGATCACTGTTAATGAGACTGATACAATAATCAATAATGATCACTGTTAATGAGACTGATACAATAATCAATAATGATCACTGTTAATGAGACTGATACAATATTCAATAATGATCACTGTTAATGAGACTGATACAACAATCAATAATGATCACTGTTAATGAGACTGATACAATAATCAATAATGATCAGTGTTAATGAGAGTAATGTTGTAATCAATAATGATTGATGGTTACTGTTAATAACAATCGGCCAATCAACAACTGTCTGTCAACACGTTTTATCTTTCAGGAAAGTTTATGACTTCCTGGCCAGCTTTCTGACAACGGGCATGCGCTTCCTCCTAAACCAACAGGTGTGTCACCTGTCCGTCTGTCTCTGACCTGTCTCTCTCTCTGTTCTGTCTCTCTCTCTCTGGTCTGTATCTCTTGCTCTGACATATATGTCTGTCTCTGAAAGTATTGCTCACTGACCTGTCTGTCTATCTTTGACATTTTGGTCTGTCTCTGAGCTGACTGTACCATACCTGTTTCTCTCTTACCTGTCTGTCTGTATATCTGTCTCTGACCTGTCTCTCTCTCTCTTACCTGTCTGTCTGTATATCTGTCTCTGACCTGTCTCTCTCTCTTACCTGGCTGTCTGTATATCTGTCTCTGACCTGTCTCTCTCTCTGACCTGTCTGTCTGTCCATCTCTGACCTGTCTTTCTCTCTGACCTGTCTGTCCCTCAGATCTGTCCCGCTCTGAATGACGCTGCTCTGGTTCACGTGAACTCGATGTTGCAGTCGATCCCTGTGAGGTCGGAGGTCGATCACTATATTGGTATTGATTATTCTCTGATCGAAGATCCCGTGGTGACGTCCAGGAGCTTCGACATGCACTTCAGGGTCAGACTCCTCCTCTGATATGACATCGTCTACGGTGTAATGCGACGGGAACGTTAACGTGTGTGTCGTGTGTTTAGGGGATGTTCTTTGATCTGTCCGATCCAAATAACACGCTGGTGAACTACGCCATCGACCCGGTCATCAGAGAGTACGACCGCATGGTTTACCTCGCTCTGTCCGAGTACTTCTTCGACAGCGGGCTGTATTCTTACTTCAAAGCAGGAATCTTCCAGATGCACATCGTCAACGAGAAGGTCAAACCCACCACAGACCCACCATAGACCCACAAACCCACCACAGACCCACAAACCCACCACAGACCCACACAACCACCACAGACCCACACAACCACCACAGACCCACAAACCCACCACAGACCTACAAACCCACCACAGACCCACACAACCACCACAGACCCACAAACCCACCACAGACCCACAAACCCACCACAGACCCACACAACCACCACAGACCCACAAACCCACCACAGACCCACAAAACCACCACAGACCCACAAATCCACCACAGACCCACACAACCACCACAGACCCACACAACCACCACAGACCCACAAACCCACCACAGACCCACAAACCCACCACAGACCCACAAACCCACCACAGACCCACAAACCCACCACAGACCCACAAACCCACCACAGACCCACAAACCCACCACAGACCCACACAACCACCACAGACCCACAAACCACCACAGACCCACAAACCCACCACAGACCCACAAACCCACCACAGACCCACAGACCCACCATAGACCCACAAACCCACCACAGACCCACAAACCCACCACAGACCCACACAACCACCACAGACCCACAAACCCACCACAGACCCACAAAACCACCACAGACCCACAAACCCACCATAGACCCACAAACCCACCACAGACCCACAAACCCACCACAGACCCACAAACCCACCACAGACCCACCATAGACCCACAAACCCACCACAGACCCACAAACCCACCACAGACCCACAAACCCACCACAGACCCACACAACCACCACAGACCCACAAACCCACCACAGACCCACAAAACCACCACAGACCCACAAACCCACCACAGACCCACAAACCCACAAACCCACCACAGACCCACACAACCACCACAGACCCACAAACCCACCACAGACCCACAAACCCACAAACCCACCACAGACCCACACAACCACCACAGACCCACAAACCCACCACAGACCCACACAACCACCACAGACCCACACAACCACCACAGACCCACAAACCCACCACAGACCCACACAACCACCACAGACCCACAAACCCACCACAGACCCACAAACCCACCACAGACCCACAAACCCACCACAGACCCACACAACCACCACAGACCCACACAACCACCACAGACCCACAAACCCACCACAGACCCACACAACCACCACAGACCCACAAACCCACCACAGACCCACAAACCCACCACAGACCCACACAACCACCACAGACCCACAAACCCACCACAGACCCACAAAACCACCACAGACCCACCATAGACCCACAAAACCACCACAGACCCACAAACCCACCACAGACCCACAAACCCACCACAGACCCACAGACCCACAAACCCACCACAGACCCACAAACCCACCACAGACCCACACAACCACCACAGACCCACACAACCACCACAGACCCACAAACCCACCACAGACCCACAAACCCACAAACCCACCACAGACCCACACAACCACCACAGACCCACAAACCCACAAACCCACCACAGACCCACACAACCACCACAGACCCACAAACCCACCACAGACCCACAAACCCATAAACCCACCACAGACCCACACAACCACCACAGACCCACAAACCCACCACAGACCCACAAACCCACAAACCCACCACAGACCCACACAACCACCACAGACCCACAAACCCACCACAGACCCACAAACCCACAAACCCACCACAGACCCACACAACCACCACAGACCCACAAACCCACCACAGACCCACAAACCCACCACAGACCCACAAAACCACCACAGACCCACAAAACCACCACAGACCCACACAACCACCACAGACCCACAAACCACCACAGACCCACAAAACCACCACAGACCTACAAACCCACCACAGACCCACAAAACCACCACAGACCCACAAACCCACCACAGACCCACAAAACCACCACAGACCCACAAAACCACCACAGACCCACACAACCACCACAGACCCACAAACCCACCACAGACCCACACAACCACCACAGACCCACAAACCCACCACAGACCCACACAACCACCACAGACCCACAAACCCACCACAGACCCACAAAACCACCACAGACCCACAAACCCACCACAGACTCACAAACCCACCACAGACCCACAAACCCACCACAGACGCCCACCCTGAAAGACCGAAAAGCCGAACATACAGATCCTGAGAAGCGAGCTGATCCAGTCTAACCTCCATTGTTCTCTTTGTGTCGTCCTTCAGATGCCCAAAGACCTGGAGATGCTGTTGAGAACTACCTACTTTGGAGCCATCATGATGCTGGTGAGTAAAGTTACAATGGAGACACAGTGGGGACACATTAAAGACAAGATAAAGTGCAGACACAGTGAAGCCGAAATGAAGACAGTAGAGACACAGTGGAGAAACTGTAGGACTGCAGTAAATACACTATAAAGACACAATAGAGACATGGTAGAGATACAGTGGGGACACATTGGAAAATGCAGTCGAGACACAATAGAGACAAAAATAGAGATAAAGTACAGAAATAGTAAAGTCTAATTAAAGACAGAGTAAGGACACAGTGGAGAAACATAAGAAATGCAGTAGAGACACAGTAAAGACTCAGTAAAAAGACAGAGGAGACGCAGTAGAAATGCACACAGTAAATACTCAATAGAGAATCAATAAAGAGACAGAAGAGATGCAGTAGAAACACAATAAAGACTCAATAAAGAGACGATGGAGACACTGTAGCGACACAATGGGGACACATTTGAAATGCAGCAAAGACACAGTGAAGACACAAAAAAGAGACAGTGGAGACACAGTAGAAACACAGTAAATAAACAGTAGAAACACAGTAAAGACACAGTGGAGACGTGTTAGCAGGATGGAGGAATGTAAAACCACTTGATGCTAATTTGTCATTTGTTACATTGGCCTTTGTGAATAAAGTTGACTGACAGGTTCAGTTCAGTGCAGGTGTTCACATTATTTTGTCCAGTACTGTGTAGTACTACTTCACTCCGCGTTCTCCTGTGTTCTTGTAGAACCCGGCTCTGGTGGACGCTCCGATGTCTCTTCAGTTCGCTGTCAACTCTCCTCCAAAAACCTTCATCAAGACGTCCGGAGCAACGGTCGTCATGACAGCCATCGTCAAGGTGATAGTGCTGCCTCCAGGTCAGCCTCCGGTCCAGCTCAGCAGCATGACGATGGTACACAAACACACACACACATCCACACACACACACACACACACACACACACACACACACACACACACACACACACACACACACACACACACACACACCCACACACACACACACACACACACAGGTTTAACCTGCTGATCAAAACGTCCAACAGCTGTTTTATTATTTCTATTGTTTCATGTTTCTGTCGTCCTGCAGGAAGCAAAGTTTAACGCTAAAGTTTCCATGAAGGAAAAACGCCTGGCCGTTCATGCTGACCTCCGCAGGTACACACACACACACACACACACACACACACACACACACACACACACACACACACACACACACACACACACACACACACACACACACAAGTTACAAGAACTGTGATTGGTCAGTTCGGGGACAGGAGCCCAGGACCAATTTAATGAACTCAGGAACACAGTCTGTGTGTTTTTTGGTGGAACCATGGACTAAAGTTAAGTTCCACATTGACGCCACAAACATGGCGAGAACCGTATGAAGGAACAGTCCTTTAAAGTTTTGTAAAGTTCTAAGTTTTCTACTTAAGTGTGACACTTGAGGGGCCGATCACACCGAGACGCGTCGCTAAAATATTGTCAACTTTTAAGCGCAGAGTCGGTGTCCCGCTTGACCGAGGCAGCCAATCAGATCGCACTGACATCAAAACAGGAAGTCAGTTGCAGTGTAGTAAAGCCCGCCTCTTGCTTGATTTGATTGCCTCCCTTGTTCAAATGTGTCACTGACGATCGCTGCGCTGCAAGAAAAGTTGCGAATATTTCAACTTTTATACACGTCTAATAAAAGGTGGTGCAAGAGAAGAGCACGGTGGTCCCTCGGGTTTAATTTCTCCTGAGCTGAGGGATCGACTAAAGGTTGCTGTACAGAATCCCTCAAAATGTTTCCTTGGTTCATGAAGAACGTTTAAATGTTTTACCTTTTGTGTTGAACCCCATTTAAAGTCACAGCGTCTCTGTGGCAGAATAAATGACCACAGACTGAAACAGAGTTGTCTTCTTTCAGATTTAAAATATTCTCCAATCAATCGGCTCTGGAATCTCTGGCAGTAAGAGCTGTTTTTTATCTTTTACTACTGAGATACACCATTTGTGTTGAATCTGACTCACAACAGAAAGTAAAATACGTAACAGTCGCCCGTCTGTCTGTCAGTTGATTCCTCTGCAGGCTCCTCTGAAGACCATGTTGCAGATGTCTGTGGTTCCTTTCATCAACAGTAAGAATCTGATACATCGACTGTGAAACAAACAGCATGTTGAACTGTAACACACTGTGACACTGACTGTGTGTGTGTGTGTGTGTGTGTGTGTGTGTGCGTGTGTTCAGACTGGACAAAGAGAGGGGTTCGCATCCCTCTGGCTGATGGGATGGATTTCATTGAGGAAGTAGTTGAATATCACAACGTAAGTCTGTTTAAACATTTAACCTTTATATGTTAAACCCCAAAAGTCAAGACATCTTGATCGCCCCCTGGTGGCTGGCTGCAGTAAAGGTCATAAACACAGCGCCTTCCATGTTAACAAATAGGACCATGGGTTTTGAAAGCCTCCAGTTCACCCTTTTGGCAGTCCCCATCTTGGATTTGGGCGGTCGCCATGTTGGTTTTTGAAACCAGTGAACAGAAGAAACCATATTTGGACTGCGGAGGAGCATGGCTCTGGCAGCTACCAGGCGGCAAACTCCGGTTCTCTAAATGGACCATCATTTACAAAATGAACATCATGATGTATTGAAGACTTGAAACTAGAGACTGAGACCATAAACTTATGTTTACAATGTTTACTGAGGTAATAAATCAAGAGAGAAGTAGAGTCATTTTCTCATAGACTTCTATACAACCAGAGGAGTCGCCCCCTGGTGGACAGAATGCAAGTTTAAGACACTTCAGTATCAGCCTCACTCATCAGAACCGGAGGTTGCCGTCTGGATGAGGCATGGGACAAACTAAAACGTAAAAGTCAAATAAATGTTTCCCAAAGATGGTTTCAACTATTTCAGGCAGTTATTATCACGCTGATGAATGTTAATTTTTTTGATTCGTTTGATCTTAATGAGATATTTGTTGGGTGTAACGTCATGATTGTACCATGTGATGTTCTAGTCATTATGCTGTAATCCATTGTAAAAAACAACCATTCAGCCATACAAACAGATGGCTGGCGGCCATGTTTTCACGAGCAGATGCACCGGGACGCATTAAGATCGTAAATCGGGAATACCGGCTTGGAATTATCAACCTTCGACTTGCAATGGATTGCAGCATCAGTCTCTATTATTTTGACCCTCTACTGCACCATGTGATGTTGTATTTCCTCACTGGTGTTGATGGCAGTTGTGTTGATCTCTGCAGGGTTTCATCTTGATCGGAGCGAATCTTCACTTCAGCAAAGGACTGAGAGAAATGATCGCAGGGAGCAATCAGACAGAACCAGAAACCAACTCTGTCTGAATATATATATGTATACACACACACATTTATGTGTGTAAATATACGCAGGTATTTTAAAATCAAGCGCCCCTTGTTTACATCCATGTTTCTTGCTAACAGTCTTCCTCTGCTCCTTGCGCATCGCTGCGTTATCTTGAACCACCTGTACATCAGTGAAACAGAAGTATTCAGAGCCTTTTCTGAAGTAAAAGTACTACTACCACATTGTGAAAATACTCCACTACACGTTAAAGTTCCGCATTCAAAACCGTACTCGTAAACGTATTGTCAGCAAAATGTACTAAAAGTATTCATGATGTGGTAACATGTTACCTGTCTGTGTTTTTCTATTATATATATCTGATGTTTCGGGATTAATAGTGCTGCTGCATTAATGTATGTGTATTGCTGTAGATGTTTTTAACTCCTTTATACACTGTTGGGTAGTTTAATCTGCAGCAATGCATCACATTCTATAAGATAATATGTTTGTGTAGTCGTTGTCCTGTGAGTAAAGGCAAAGGTTTCATATAGAAAGTGATGAGGACATAAAGGTCTGAGAGTCCTCTCCGAATAAAGTTCAGACTAACAGACTCCGGAGTATTTTCTCAAACACAATAAAAGGGGAGAAAGTATCAGTACAACCATATTGTGGTTCTCTGAGATAACAGCTCACAGTGGAAATACCGCTCGCTGATGTTTGTATTAACAACAAAGCTAAATAAAAACAAATAAATCTCCTGATTTGCTTTTTCATACAAGTTATAAGTTAATTACTAAATGAACATCATGCTGTATTGAAGAAGACGTGGAACTAGAGATTGAGACATAAACTCATGTTTACAATGTTTACTGAGGGAATAAATCAAGAGAGAAGTAGAGTCATTTTCTATAGACTTCTATACAACCAGAGGAGTCGCCCCCTGGTGGTGAGTAGAGAGAATGCAGCTTTAAGATACTTTCACATTTCCTGAAGAGAGTCAGCCTTTTGAATCACTGCAGAGTCAAATTCAAACATTTGAACGTTCAATTAATCAATGAACAGCATCAGGTTTCACAGTCAGATCAACAACGTAATTTATTTGGGTGATAGATTTTATTCTCATCAGGTAAAAACAAAAAACATACAGCAATGAAATCATTTAAAGTGAATGTTACTTCATTTAAAGCCACTGCATCAAACAGTTAATTGACACTCGACTATTGTATTAGCAGCTTGTTAATAGTTATTGTAATAGTTGTAATATCAGCTAAAGATCAATTCATAACATATCATTTTATGTTATTACATTTTATGTTATTATCTGTTATTACTTATATTACTTATTTTCTCTTTACAAGTTTATTAATCTCTATTAAAGCAGTTATAGTTTCAACTTTAACAAGCTTTTCTAAGTCCATCATTTTGCCTAACTGGGGATAGCTATGCTAAGCTAATTTGTTGAGATGTCTTTTTGCGGAATGCTCTCTGGTAAACGAGTAATGCAGCGCATATGTCTAAGGCTTTTATTTTGAAAGGTAAGAACAGAAGAAGTGTAGCTCTAATCTTAGTTGTTATTTTATTGCCTTTACACGTATGGACACAGTTAAAGCGCCATCCCCTTTCTTTCTGCCGCAAATCGAGCCTTCATTTCCCGGGAGATCGCGACGCGCGTCATACTTCATCATGATAAGTTCGAGCAAAAGACCTGTCTGTCACTTTAATTCGTTAACAGTTAATTAGCAGCTCAGACATTTGATGTGATAATCAGTTTTTACGAAGATTCACTTTTCAAACTGATAATTAAATAGAATTTATTGTAATTTGAGTGCTGAATAAAATCACGAGTTTGTTTTTATGTCATAAAAAATAAGTGTTTGTTTTTAACTCGTCATCTTTTACAGTGTGAGTGACCTCAATTCTTTGAATCCGTCTGTTTTAAACTCTTCAGTCAGTTGCCAAAGTTTTCGGCGATGCCGTCATAACCGTGGAAACCGCACTTCCTGCCGGCGACTCTGCAGCCGAAGGTCAGTGCGTCCTGCAGACTTCCACCTGCGGTTGGAGAATGTATTTATTAATTTAATAAATACATGTGTATCGTCTCACCGTGTCGGACGGTGTAACGTCTCATCGTTGGACGGTGTAACGTCTCACCGTGTCGGACGGTGTAACGTCTCACCGTGTCGGACGGTGTAACGTCTCACCGTGTCGGACGGTGTAACGTCTCACAGTGTCGGACGGTGTAACGTCTCACCGTGTCGGCCGGTGTAACGTCTCACCGTGTCGGACGGTGTAACGTATCACAGTGTCGGACGGTGTAACGTTTCACCGTGTCGGCCGGTGTAACATCTCACCGTTGGACGGTAACGTCTCACCGCGTCGGACGGTGTAACGTCTCACCGTGTCGGCCGGTGTAACGTCTCACCGTTGGACGGTAACATCTCACCGTTGGACGGTAACGTCTCACCGCGTCGGACGGTGTAACGTCTCACCGCGTCGGACGGTGTAACGTCTCACCGTTGGACGGTGTAACGTCTCACCGTTGGACGGTGTAACGTCTCACCGTTGGACGGTGTAACGTCTCACCGTTGGACGGTAACGTCTCACCGCGTTGGACGGTGTAACGTTTCACCGCGTCGGACGGTGAAACGTTTCACCGCGTCGGACGGTGAAACGTTTCACCGCGTCGGACGGTGTAACGTCTCATCGTTGGACAGTGTAACGTCTCACCGTTGGACAGTGTAACGTCTCACCGTTGGACAGTGTAACGTCTCACCGTTGGACAGTGTAACGTCTCACCGTTGGACAGTGTAATGTCACACCGTTGGACAGTGTAACGTCTCACCGTTGGACAGTGTAATGTCTCACCGTTGGACAGTGTAACGTCTCACCGTTGGACAGTGTAACGTCTCACCGTTGGACAGTGTAACGTCTCACCGTTGGACAGCGTGTAGATGACGGCAGAGTTGAAAGTGTCTCCGGCTCCGAGAGTATCGACGAGAGCTTCAGGAGGAAACGCATCTGAATGAACGACCGAACCATCTGGACCCAAAGCATCTGCTCCTTTTTCTGCCCAGGCACATACCAGGACAGCCCTGAGAGAGAGAGACAGGTCAGAGAGGGAGAGACAGGTCAGAGAGGGAGAGACAGGTCAGGGAGAGAGAGACAGGTCAGAGAGGGAGAGACAGGTGCAACAGACAGGTCAGCGTCAGAAAGAGACAAGTCAGATAGACAGCCCTGAGAGAGAGACAGGTCCGAGGGAGAGCTCTAAAAGAGAGACAGGTCTGTGGGACAGACAGGTCAGAGAGAGAGAGACACAGCTCTGACCTTCTGGATCAGCAGTTTAAACCGACTCCCCTCCTCATCTGTTCTAACTGCTGACCTTTGACCTCCTCCTCATGGTGGTCAAATTCTGTAATTACAACTTCCAGGTGTGTCACATGACGTCATCGGGCCCAAAAATACTTTTCCTGTTGCCTTAAACTGGGAAAGAGACACGATGATGTCCTAGAAGTTGTAATGATCACGAAAGGTGGAATAAATTGTTGTTTTCCAGCTGTAAGCAGCTGTAATAATGGATATATTGTACTGGCTTTAATTCAGCACTTATTATACATCTGTGGGCAAAACATGTTTTGATTCTTTTTATTTGTCCAACCCTGAAAGTCCTGATCCTCTACTCACCCCTGTTTGACTCGACTGTAGAGTCCTTTCAGAGCGGCTTCAGCCGACAGGAAGCCGAAGTGACGGGCCACGTCTTTACTGACAAACACCTGAAAGAGACAAGAACACCTGAGAGACAGCCCTGAGAGAGAGACAGCTCAGAGAGAGAGAGAGACAGGTCAGATAGAGAGAGACAGGCAGGTCAGTTAGACAGCCCTGAGAGAGACAGCTCAGAGAGAGAGAGACAGCTCAGAGAGAGAGAGAGACAGGTCAGATAGAGAGAGACAGGCAGGTCAGTTAGACAGCCCTGAGAGAGAGAGAGGTCAGATAGAGAGAGACAGACAGGTCAGTTAGACAGCTCAGAGAGAGAGAGACAGGTCAGTTAGACAGCCCTGAGAGAGAGAGAGGTCAGATAGAGAGAGACAGGCAGGTCAGTTAGACAGCCCTGAGAGAGAGAGACAGGTCAGTTAGACATCCCTGAGAGAGAGACAGCTCAGAGAGAGAGAGAGACAGGTCAGTTAGACAGCCCTGAGAGAGAGACAGCTCAGAGAGAAAGAGAGACAGGTCAGTTAGACAGCCCTGAGAGAGAGACAGCTCAGAGAGAAAGAGAGACAGGTCAGTTAGACAGCCCTGAGAGAGAGACAGGTCAGATAGAGAGACAGGTCAGAGAGAGAGAGAGACAGGTCAGAGAGAGAGCGACAGGTCAGTTAGACAGCCCTGAGAGAGAGACAGGCAGGTCAGTTAGACAGCCCTGAGAGAGAGACAGGTCAGAGAGAGAGAGAGACAGGTCAGAGAGAAAGAGACAGGTCAGTTAGACAGCCCTGAGAGAGAGACAGGTCAGAGAGAGAGCGACAGGTCAGTTAGACAGCCCTGAGAGAGAGACAGGTCCACGTCTCTACTGACCAACACCTGCCAGACCAATAGAATCCACCCCGTCACAGACCTCACAGTGTATTTAAGGTAACCAGCGTTAATAAAAACCGTCGTCTCTTAAAGACTCGCACCACGTCACCGTGAGGAAACAGCTGATACAGCGGTTCTCTGGTCTTCTCTATCTCAACGGAGACGGTGATCCTCTGCTGCCGAGGCAACGTGCTGTTAAACATCACGACCTGCTGGATCATCTTCACCTGATCCTCAGCATTACGGCCCTGAAGGAGTTAAAACAAGAAAACACTGGTGTACTGTAATACTCTCTGTGTATTCTGTAACGATGCGTCGGTGTGACACATTTATATTTCACACTGTTTTGAAACTCTGGAACTTCGACAGGTTAGATTCAGGAGATAGAAGGGTGCGTCTGGTCTGTGTGGTCAGATTAGTCGGGTTTGGTCATGTTAGTCTGGTTTAGTCAGGTTAGTCGGGCAGTTTCAGTGTCTCACCTCTAAGTGGATCCACTTGAACTGACGCAGATCGACTTTGGAGAACTCCTCCGCTGTGACATCAGGAAGGTTCCTGACGGACAGAAAGGTCAGAGGTCATGTTCCTCAATGAAGATAATCCAGAAATACCTTCATCACTCAAGAGGTTACAAAAGTCTCCCAGGCTGATGACGCCACTATGACATCATCAATCAGGACCAGTGAAATGTTCTACACAATAAATCATTGGAATTACTTTTTTTAACAAGTACATTCAAATACATCTGAACTTCCTGTTTGACCTACTGTGTTTTAGGGAGGCGTTTCTATTTTACACAAAAACTTCCAACAACAATTCGAAAAACAATTTCAAGAATTAAAACTTTTTTAAAGATTTGATATTACCGGTACTCTTGATTGATTCATGCGTCTGTCAGGACTCGGGGGTGAAGACATTTTACAGTTTGGAATGATTTTATGAATTTATTTGTCAGTCATGTTTCAGTCAGGCTGATTAAAGATCTGACTGAATTATGAGTCATGTTTATGGATATTAAAATATAGTATAAATACGTCTGATCATCAGTTCAGACTGAAAATGTTCAAACGAGTCATCTCTCTCAAGTCCAACAGTCAGCATGAAACACAATAAAGTGAGATTATATTTACATTCACAGACTTAAAAAGTGTGAAGAGTTCACTTCCAAAATCATCAAAAGACAAACAAATTGCTTTCATTATCGACAAAAGACGGGAATTTTGCTGAAAACATTTTTTATTAATTTTTATTTCGCCTTTAATCCAACAAGTATATTTATTAAATTCGATTTGATGATTTTGGAAAGAAACTCCTCACAGGCGGCAGATTAAAATCAGTTTTAATTACTGGACATATTTCATCATATTTCAGCGTGAACGTGGTCGTTTTAAACATCAGAGATATGAAATAAATCAACGACGATGAATTAAACCACCATTAACACCACTGCAGAGACTCAAACCGACGACACTGAACCGACGAGTTAGTGATGAAGCTCAGTGAACGAACAAGAACGCAGATTTAAAGGAACAGTCCAGGACTGTTATCCTAGCTTAGCATGGATACAGTGCGGGTCAATATATATGTAATATATATGTATATACATATATATTAACCAATGAACTTTTAACGGTGTTCATAGGTGTACTTTTTTTACTTTTGACGGAACCTGGCTAGCTGTTTCTCCTCTTTCCAGTCTTTATGCTAAGCTAAGCTACAAAGAGGTCCAGGACTGTTAGCCTACCTCAGCATGGATACAGTGCGGATAAAAAACGAAATATATATATATATTAACCAAGAACTTTAAAATGGTGTTGATAAGTATACTTTTAACTTTTGACAGCGCTTGACTAGCTTGTTTCTCCTCTTTCCAGTCTTTATGCTAAGCTAAGCTAACCACATCTTGACGCCAGCCCGAACTGAACTTATAGGCATGAGACCCATCTAAAATGATGTTGCATTAAATGTAGAAAGTGGAGAGGATGTTTTAAAATATATTAAATAATATAATATATATATATAATTCATTGAGAGTTTAAAACACGTTTTATGTTTAAGGCTTTGCATGAGCTTGCAACACCTCCTATAGCATTCTTGCTAACTCCGACATGATCACATCTCGTACTGTTTTACCGACGTTCATTAACGTGCTCCGTCTCTATCAAACAACCAATAAATAAAAAATAAACAAGGTCAGCTGACCTCCGCTTAATCTGATTGCTGGACCTCAACTTCTCGCTCTGCAGTGGGCCATTACACCAGGATCGGGACCGGGATCGGGACCGGGAGGTCATGCTTGTCTCAGGCGGGTCAAACAGCATTCACAAAACACCTCAGCACGTTTGTTTTTGTCTGCACGCAGCACCAGATGGGTGGAGCTTCTGATGTAGAGGGGGCGTGGCCTAACACGACTCACCTGAATCGCTCGTGTCTCTGCTTTTAAATGTTCACGAGTAGATCGTTGGTCAATGGTGCAGAACTTCATTTAAAAATTTACAACTTTAACAAAATGAGTAGAAACTCAAAAACTAACATTAATGCTGGTCACATGACTCTACATCATTAGATTCTACATTCTATAAACAGTATATTCAGCTGCTGTTGCTGTTAGTAAACAATGTAATCTGTTCTCAAAAATGTGCATATTTTTCATTGAGGTTTTGAAGGTAAATGTGGCGCTCCTGCTGATCGATTGATCTGATTTGATATTGATCTGATAGGAGTGACGACGTGTCTCAACGGTAACAAGATGCCGTTGATAAAGAGGTATTCAGTGAAGGCTGCGTGCCGCCGGGCGGTCGTCCGGTGGTCTTACGTGTCGTAGAGCACGACGGTTCGAGTTCCGCTGGACGGACAGACAACACAACACGCAGACGGAGTTTGACCTTCCATCTGCCAAACCACCGCGGAGACATCGACCGCACAGCGCGAAAAGTCGGCCATGATGAAACTGATGGACACAGAGAAGACAGGAAACTACTTCGTATCAACTCTGCCTTCCAAAATAAAACCACTGACGGAGAGAAAACTGTCTCCTCATTGGTGGAACAGGAGGGAAACAGAGCTGTGACGATGATGATGACGATGTTCCTGAAATAAATACAGTTAGTCACTCACACACACACACACACACACACACACACACACACACACCTGTTCATGTGCAGGATGGTGCGGCTTCCTGTGCTGATGTTGCTGACGACCACAGAGGCTGGAAGGACACACTGAGCGTGCTCAGACACCAGAGACACATCGATATGAAACTTCTGAAAATCCTCCAAAATAAAACTACAGACAATAAACTGTTTCACATCTCCTCTGTCCTTCACAATAAAACTACAGACAGGAAACGGTTTCATGCCAGTGTCTTAACCCCTTATACTGATCAAGTTCCTCCTCACTGAGGATCTCTGTGGACAAACGAGACGTGGAAACAAGGGGAGCGAAAGAGGAAGGACACAAGGAAAGAATGCAATGAAACACAAAGAAAGAGAAAGGAGACGAGGAAACAAGGAGAGAGAAATTAGAAGGAAATGAGGATAGAGAAAGGAGACAAGGAAAGGAGGAATGAGACAAGGAAAATGTAGAGAAAATGATACAATGAAACAAAAAGAAAGAGAGGACACAAGGAGAGAGAGGGAGAGAGGAGAAGAAGAAACAAGGAAACAAGGGAAGAGAGAGGAAAAAAGGAAGAGAGATTAAGGAAATGAGAAGAGACAAACGAGGAGAGAGAGAGGAGACAAAGAAACAAGAAAGGAGACGAGAAAACAAGGAAGAGAGATTAAGTGGACAAGGAAACAAGAAGAGATAGAGGAGACGAGGAAACAAGGAGAAAGAGAGGAAACAAGGAAGAGAGATGAAGGAGACAAGGAGAGATTGAAGAGACGAGGAAACAAGAAGAAAGAGGTGGAAATGAGGAGAGAGAAAGGGGACGAGGAAACAAGGACTTGTGTAGTTTCTAGAGCTAGACCTGATCCCTGAGACCTCCTCCATGTGCTGATGGACGCATTGATGGGTACTCACTCGGCCACAGGTCCAGCAGACAGAGAGCCCATGAAGGCGCTCGGCGCTCCGAGCAGCGACAGCACCGTGCACGAGTTAGAAGCGTTTCCTCCTCGCTGCCAGCGCTGCGACAAACACCTGCACAGGTACAGAGAGGGATGACATCACTGCATCAACGGACAATATCACTGAAGAAGACTGTACATGAAAACACGTTTCACTTCCTAAAGGCAACAAGAGCATTAATCCGCAGAGGTGCATGCTGGGATATGATATCATTGATATAAATGATTGAATGATATTTATTAAAGTGGCCACGTTTATGATCAATCAGAATAACACTCACATCGATGTAGAAGCACCTTCAGAATAAAATATCACACGTAGTGGTTTCCCCTTCACAATAAAATATCACACCTCGTTTCAATCTGCGGGACCGTGAGCGCGCGACACCCACTCGTCACACCGCGCACTGAGCTTTGATTGGTCAGTAGACAGCGCGTCTGTACGCGTTGGTCTGTTATCTCGAACATAACCTGCTCCAGGGCAATGCATTGCTAACCAACAGTTGGTGCTAGCATTAGCCTGTGTGCTAACCAGCAGTTGGTGCTAGCATTAGCCTGTGTGCTAACCAGCAGTTGGTGCTAGCATTAGCCTGTGTGCTAACCAGCAGTTGGTGCTAGCATTAGCCTGTGTGCTAACCAGCAGTTGGTGCTAACCTGCTGTCTGTGTCTTCTTCTGGGTATTTGTCGACCACGTTGACGATGTCGAGACACACCAGACCCACACACAGAATCTTCTTCTTCTTCTGTTCCTCCATGTCGATCCACACAAACTCACTGTTCACACAGTTGTAGGCTGGACTTTACACTTTCTCATGATCTAGTCAGCTCACAACAATACGACTCACCACTTCCTGTCAGCAGAGATGATAAAATAAGAGCCTCACAGACTGCTCTTCACTGGTTTTACTTGCTGACATTTAGCTTTCGTCTTATTAGTTCACCTGCATTACCGTCACATTCTGTGTTTAAGTTGGTAGAGATCTTGTGTCATTGTTTGTGAGATATTTTACAGTATAAAACATCCTAAATTCCGGTTAGACTTTAGGGTTGGGAGGAAATAAAACAATGGTCCCAGCATCTCCTCCTCAGCATGTCATTTGTATGGTCTCTCCTCCAGGATGTGACCAGCGTTACTATCTGTCTAATGATCTAATCTGTCTCTTTTCTCGAGATGACAGCAGCAGCCATGTATGGCCAAATTAATACCACGGTACTGCTGCTCAAAATATAACTTCCTTTTTTAATGGGTTGAGGAGAACAAGAATTGTTGTATTAAGCATTTGCATGTTTTTCATAAGAAAGCACTTTGTTATTGGTAGGATTTCCAATTTCAGATCACAAAGAACTTGAGTTCTAGGCATGGATGGGGGTTGAACCCATGATCTTTGGTTTACGAGACCAACACCTTACCACTTGGCCACCACGCCACAAAATCAACAAGTTATGCTTGTTTCATTGTCGCAAATGTTCCCCATACATATTTTTTTATAATACTGCACAGTTTTATGACTTATAGCTAGAAGAGACGAGCTGAACTGAGCCACACTCAAAACCTTATGTTTCTGATCTAGACATGGATGGATGTATCGATGGGGTTCCTTTTAGATGACAAAGAGTTTAATATCCTGTGGACCTTATAAGGCATGGATGGGGGTTGAACCCATGATCTTTGGTTTACGAGACCAACGCCTTACCACTTGGCCACCACACCCTCACAGAAACACATTCAAAGAGGTGTCTCATTGCCACGACGTTTGGGGATTTGTTTTGTTCCACTTTCCTTGCACAGCAGGTTTTCGTTGCCGTTTGACGATCCAACAAGCACTTTATTTGAAGCGTACTTGTGTGGACAAACTAACAGATGGTGACTTGATGCTATGGGGTGAGTTATAACGTGTATGCAAATTATTTTTATATATATAGCAAATACAGAGAGTGAAGCAGCTGCTTTTATTCAAGTGTTTAGCTGAGATTTATTCAAAAATCGCACTGGAGTGCGACCATAATGTACGTTCCTGATGTACGTTATGGTGTTCCTGGCGTCGCACAGATTTTGATATTGGTATTTAAAAGACAGGCATGGATGGGGGTTGAACCCATGATCTTTGGTTTACAAGACCAACGCCTTACCACTTGGCCACCACGCCACAAAATCAACAAGTTATGCTTGTTTCATTGTCGCAAATGTTCCCCATACATATTTTTTATATAATACTGCACAGTTTTATGACTTATAGCTAGAAGAGACAAGCCTGAACTGAGCCACACTCAAATCCTTATGTTTCTGATGTCACATGAAGGATCAATGACAGCTTGAAATGGAAAGCTCCTTTTGATCTAGACATGGATGGATGTATCAATGTGGTTCCTTTTAGAAGACAAAGAGTTTAATATCCTGTGGACCTTATAAGGCATGGATGGGGGTTGAACCCATGATCTTTGGTTTACAAGACTAACCACTTGGCCACCACACCATGACCCTTGTGAGCATTTGTAGATTGAGTTGTTAATTGAGGCACGCCTAGTTAAACGTATCCTCCTACAAAGGTTCGTTTTGCTCGCTGGTTTCCTGGAGGAAAGACCAGTGTTGATTTGAGTGTTTATTTGACGCCTCCACCTTCATCTTCACCTCCCGTCCTGCATCCCAGTATGACTTTTTGCTTTATACTTCCTGGTTCATGATTCCGTTGATCACATACTTTTCCTAGGTTTGACTACGAATGCTCTAAAAGCACAGCCTGCCTAGTTAGTGTCTCATTTGTCAACGGTATCATTTTCTTGTTTTATTACAAAACTGTAGACAGGTTGGAGCCTGGTGCGCAACGTAGGGAACTTGTTTCTCATCAAACAAAACCAACATTATGTGCTGAGGTGACGATGATGGATTGTCTCCAGAAAGCCAGAGAAACATGTTTACAGGGACAGAAACAAAACAAAGGAAATACAAAAACCAAACGGGCAGTGATTTGGGAAATGATTGGAGCGGGTGACTGCGTACTTGAGGCAACTTGAGTGGTTTTGAATGTTGATCCCCATGTGGTTGATTTTAGGAGACGGATGAAATGTAATAGTGTCAAACACCAGTAGAGGCATCCAGTAAAGCATTTGAAACACACAGGGATGTGTTTTTTTGGTGTATTAAACAATTGGATATTTGAAATTGTATCTTATTTTTCTTCACAAAGTATCTATCACTATTATCATGATTCGTTTAAATTAATTGAATTATTGGACCTAAATAACTGGAGGTAGAATATAGTCCCTTCAATGTTACTACTGTCACTTTTTGAGCCGGTCAGACAACCCCGTTAAAAAAACGAATGATCACACTCTAAGGTGATTTGGATAGACAGCATCATATCATCAACATTTCACTTCATCCCTTTTTATTTTTTACTTCTTACATCATTCATCACTTCATTTCATCACTGTCCTGTCGCCACCTCTGCATGTCATATAACTGTGCTAATCAGCTACGCTTAGCTGCTAATTACTGACTTGATGTTTGTTTTGAACTTGCTCCACTCATGACAAATTGTGACTTGACCGAGTGCGCTTCGCCTTCGCTGCTGTCAATCAATCAAAGTAATAGTTATGCGCAAAGATGGCTTCAGCGCCTCTGTAGACGGGAGAGAAGTTATAGATGAGAGCTCGGTCTTCCTCCTTGGGGCTGGAGAAGTGGTGCTGGTTCTTCATGGCTGAAGGGGAGAAAGAGAGGAAAGAAGAAAAGAAGAGAGGAGAAAAAAAGGAGCGTTAAGAAACTGACAGCTGCTGCTTCCTTCACAGCTAAATAATGAAATGAGCTCGAAGCATTCAACTTGCTTCCAGACAATCCTTCTGGTTGGCAATTATTTGTGGATAATATCTACGTCTTATCTGCGAATAGCTTTGGATTTGTTCAAGGATACGTTCTTGAAAACGAGACGGTACAACTCAAGTGGTTATTCCTAATAAAGAATTTCCATAACAATTGTGTATCACTGTGTTGCTTTGATGTTGGTGATAAATTGCTTATTGGTACAATACAGTCATCTTTTCGCTCTGAGTTGATTTGTGTGTCATTTTAATTCAGTTGCGCTTGAACAATTCAAGAGTTATGGCAGTTTAGAAAACAGAAACATTTATTTTTACAATAACACTTGAAATGATGAAGGTAGTTGGAAATAACGGAGACAAAATGTAGACCATGGTGTTTCATTTTCACCTCATTACTTAAGATTTCATGAAACTTACTTTTTTCTTTTTACAAAATGAACCAAAGCGTGTCAAAATGAGGACGATCCTGGATAGATAATGAGATTAAATATGAAACAAAATGTAAATCATACAATCTAAACTAAAAGGAAATCTGGTTTGAATTGAAAGCAAACACTATTAATAAGCTACTTTGAAAGATATTTCGTGAATGCTGATCTATCGAGGAAACCATAAAATGCACATTTGGATGGATGGGAAAAACAACACTGAATGGAAATGCTAATGACTGCACATCTGCTACAATTTACTAACTTTTCAAAAGAAAATGGCAAATCATCAACGGCATTATCAATGTCTCTGATTGATTTTAAGCCAACATGGGCGAGAATTTCCTTCTGAAATTCAAATAGAACTCGTCAAACTCCATCTGCTGATGAAGATAATAATGACACATTTAATTTGTATAGTACTTTAAAAGGTACTAAAAGCCACTTCACGTTGTAAAAACAGTAACAGCAATAACTGAATAGTCAGAAATCATTCCATGATGGATTTGTCTTAACACAGTTATATTTGTAAATAGTTATTGTTTTGCATCATGAGTTATGTACCGAACTAATCAGATCTTTGTGGCCTGATTTACATTAAATTCCTGTGAAATCAGTGACCTAGTATTTTGGACATATTCTGCTATGAAATAAATAGTAACAACCTGATAAGCTGGTGTAATAAAAGCATGTAGAGGTTCCACACGTTACCTTCAGAGACAAAGAAGCTGCCAGTGTAGAAGCAGATTGCCGCAGCAGTGGTGGAGTGAATCAAGCCCGGCTTATCCACCCACTCATAGCAGCTTTTCTCTGGATGCCACTGCACTGCATAAAATGGGTAGCAGTAGGCTGAGGAGAACCAGAAACATTGTCGGCAGATGATCATTGCAATAATCAATACCCCTATTTCATCATCTCCACAATTCCCAATGTCGTCTGAATCGGAATAATCAGCATCACCCTCATTATTATTATTATTATTATTATTATTATTATTATTATTATTCAAAACACCAGTTCAGTTATGAGGTGATGGTGCCATCTAGCTGAAACCACAGTAGCTATTTGTTGCATCACGTGCACTCATGAACAACATGAAATAACACAACATTTAAACTGCAAACGAGTCAGGGAGTAATGGTACCTTCCATGGTGGAGATGAATTCTTCCTTCCCATCGTTGTTAGTGGACAGGACCTTGTAAAACCTCTTCAGCTTGCCATTTTGGCTGTAGTTCTGTTGGTTCAAAGGCAGAGATTTTAGGTCTTGACTTATATTAATGTAGTTTTTGAAGCCCTGGAGTGACTTTGCTCCTTCTGCATGGAAAATAAATAAAACAATATGGTCAAATTCAGTGGAGTGCTATGAAACAGTACTCCTACATGAGACATTTACAATATTCAACTTATGTATCGCAGTTAGTTTTAATTTTTTGCTCCTAATAAGAAAGGCATGGATGGGGGTTGAACCCATGATCTTTGGTTTACGAGACCAACACATTACCACTTGGCCACCACGCCACAAAATCAACAAGTTATGCTTGTTTCATTGTCGCAAATGTTCCCCATACATATTTTTTTATAATACTGCACAGTTTTATGACTTATAGCTGGAAGAGACAAGCTGAACTGAGCCACACTCAAAACCTTCTGATGTCACATGAAGGATCAATGACAGCTTGAAATGGAAAGCTCCTTTTGATCTAGACATGGATGGATGTATCGATGTGGTTCCTTTTAGAAGACAAAGAGTTTAATATCCTGTGGACCTTATAAGGCATGGATGGGGGTTGAACCCATGATCTTTGGTTTACGAGACCAACGCCTTACCACTTGGCCACCACGCCACAAAATCACAAAGTTATGCTTGTTTCATTGTCGCAAATGTTCCCCATACATATTTTTTTTATAATACTGCACAGTTTTATGACTTATAGCTGGAAGAGACGAGCTGAACTGAGCCACACTCAAAACCTTCTGATGTCACATGAAGGATCAATGACAGCTTGAAATGGAAAGCTCCTTTTGATCTAGACATGGATGGATGTATCGATGTGGTTCCTTTTAGAAGACAAAGAGTTTAATATCCTGTGGACCTTATAAGGCATGGATGGGGGTTGAACCCATGATCTTTGGTTTACAAGACCAACGCCTTACCACTTGGCCACCACGCCCTCACACATACACATTCAAAGAGGTGTCTCATTGCCACGACTTTTGGGGATTTGTTTAGTTCCACTTCGTTCCACTTTCCTTGCAAAGCAGGTTTTCGTTGCCGTTTGACGATCCAACAAGCACTTTATTTGAAGCGTACTTGTGTGGACAAACTAACAGATGGTGACTTGATGCTATGGGGTGAGTTATAACGTGTATGCAACTGTTTTACATTGCAAATACAGAGCGTGAAGCAGCTGCTTTTATTCAAGTGTTGAGCTGAGATGTATTCAACAAATAGCAGCTTGCGCTGGAGTGCGACCATAACATACGTTCCTGATGTCCCATTAAGCATCACACAGATTTTGATATAGGTATTTAAAAGCCAGGCATGGATGGGTGTTGAACCCATGATTTTTAGTTTACGAGACTAGCGCCTCACTACTTGGCCACCACGCTGTAACTCGGTATTTACTCTTTAATTATAAAAAATTTAACCGCATCTGTCAGTCAGTTCCAGCGCTGACTTCCATGCTCTTCCATGCTTTCATGCGTTGCGTCACGCCAACGCCTTACCACTTGGCCACCACGCCTTCACACCTTCACACCTACTTTCTGTGCTCTGTGTTTTGCATTCTGTTTGACGTTCCGAAAACAATCAGGGAATGAACAGCGGCCTTCTGGCTGATGGATGACTGTTTGTTGGACCCATCCACCATGCCGACTAAGGTGGATGGGTCCACCTTGGTCCGACCGTGTGTGCTTGTGCCGCCCTTTTACTTCATAACATAAACGTATTTTGGGTTATCATCAAATTACGGTGTATTATTGTAAACATAAAACCTTATGTTTCTGATATCACATAAACAGTCAATGACAGCTTATAGATGTAAGGTCCTCACAAACCAGACATGGATGTAGAATGCACAACCTTAGTTTGATTTTTGAACACAATATTCCAGGGCGTGGATGGGGGTTGAACCCATGATCTTTGGTTTACGAGATCAACGCCTTACCACTTGGCCACCACGCCACAAAATCACAAAGTTATGCTTGTTTCATTGTCGCAAATGTTCCCCATACATATTTTTTTTATAATACTGCACAGTTTTATGACTTATAGCTGGAAGAGACGAGTCTGAACTGAGCCACACTCAAAACCTTATGTTTCTGATGTCACAAGGATCAATGACAGCTTGAAATGGAAAGCTCCTTTTGATCTAGACATGGATGGATGTATCGATGTGGTTCCTTTTAGAAGACAAAGAGTTTAATATCCTGTGGACCTTATAAGGCATGGATAGGGGTTGAACCCATGATCTTTGGTTTACGAGACCAAGGCCTTACCACTTGGCCACCACGCCCTCACACAAACACTTTCAAAGAGGTGTCTCATTGCCACGACGTTTGGGGATTTGTTTAGTTCCACTTCGTTCCACTTTCCTTGCAAAGCAGGTTTTCGTTGCCGTTTGACGATCCAACAAGCACTTTATTTGAAGCGTACTTGTGTGGACAAACTAACAGATGGTGACTTGATGCTATGGGGTGAGTTATAACGTGTATGCAACTGTTTTACATTGCAAATACAGAGCGTGAAGCAGCTGCTTTTATTCAAGTGTTGAGCTGAGATGTATTCAACAAATAGCAGCTTGCGCTGGAGTGCGACCATAACATACGTTCCTGATGTCCCATTAAGCATCACACAGATTTTGATATAGGTATTTAAAAGCCAGGCATGGATGGGTGTTGAACCCATGATTTTTAGTTTACGAGACTAGCGCCTCACTACTTGGCCACCATGCTGTAACTCGGTATTTACTCTTTAATTATAAAAAATTTAACCGCATCTGTCAGTCAGTTCCAGCGCTGACTTCCATGCTCTTCCATGCTTTCATGCGTTGCATCACGCCAACGCCTTACCACTTGGCCACCACGCCTTCACACCTTCACACCTACTTTCTGTGCTCTGTGTTTTGCATTCTGTTTGACGTTCCGAAAACAATCAGGGAATGAACAGCGGCCTTCTGGCTGATGGATGACTGTTTGTTGGACCAATCCACCATGCCGACTAAGGTGGATGGGTCCACCTTGGTCCGACCGTGTGTGCTTGTGCCGCCCTTTTACTTCATAACATAAACGTATTTTGGGTTATCATCAAATTACGGTGTATTATTGTAAACATAAAACCTTATGTTTCTGATATCACATAAACAGTCAATGACAGCTTATAGATGTAAGGTCCTCACAAACCAGACATGGATGTAGAATGCACAACCTTAGTTTGATTTTTGAACACAATATTCCAGGGCGTGGATGGGGGTTGAACCCATGATCTTTGGTTTACGAGACCAACGCCTTACCACTTGGCCACCACGCCACAAAATCACAAAGTTATGCTTGTTTCATTGTCGCAAATGTTCCCCATACATATTTTTTTTATAATACTGCACAGTTTTATGACTTATAGCTGGAAGAGACAAGCTGAACTGAGCCACACTCAAAACCTTCTGATGTCACATGAAGGATCAATGACAACTTGAAATGGAAAGCTCCTTTTGATCTAGACATGGATGGATGTATCGATGTGGTTCCTTTTAGAAGACAAAGAGTTTAATATCCTGTGGACCTTATAAGGCATGGATGGGGGTTGAACCCATGATCTTTGGTTTACAAGACCAACACCTTACCACTTGGCCACCACGCCCTCACACATACACATTCAAAGAGGTGTCTCATTGCCACGACTTTTGGGGATTTGTTTAGTTCCACTTCGTTCCACTTTCCTTGCAAAGCAGGTTTTCGTTGCCGTTTGACGATCCAACAAGCACTTTATTTGAAGCGTACTTGTGTGGACAAACTAACAGATGGTGACTTGATGCTATGGGGTGAGTTATAACGTGTATGCAACTGTTTTACATTGCAAATACAGAGCGTGAAGCAGCTGCTTTTATTCAAGTGTTGAGCTGAGATGTATTCAACAAATAGCAGCTTGCGCTGGAGTGCGACCATAACATACGTTCCTGATGTCCCATTAAGCATCACACAGATTTTGATATAGGTATTTAAAAGCCAGGCATGGATGGGTGTTGAACCCATGATTTTTAGTTTACAAGACTAGCGCCTCACTACTTGGCCACCACGCTGTAACTCGGTATTTACTCTTTAATTATAAAAAATGTAACCGCATCTGTCAGTCAGTTCCAGCGCTGACTTCCATGCTCTTCCATGCTTTCATGCGTTGCATCACGCCAACGCCTTACCACTTGGCCACCACGCATTCACACCTTCACACCTACTTTCTGTGCTCTGTGTTTTGCATTCTGTTTGACGTTCCGAAAACAATCAAGGAATGAACAGCGGCCTTCTGGCTGATGGATGACTGTTTGTTGGACCCATCCACCATGCCGACTAAGGTGGATGGGTCCACCTTGGTCCGACCGTGTGTGCTTGTGCCGCCCTTTTACTTCATAACATAAACGTATTTTGGGTTATCATCAAATTACGGTGTATTATTGTAAACATAAAACCTTATCTTGCTGATATCACATAACCAATCAATGACGGCTTATAGATGTAAGGTCCTCACAAACCAGACATGGATGTAGAATGCACAACCTTAGTTTGATTTTTGAACACAATATTCCAGGGTGTGGATGGGGGTTGAACCCATGATCTTTGGTTTACGAGACCAACGCCTTACCACTTGGCCACCACGCCACAAAATCACAAAGTTATGCTTGTTTCATTGTCGCAAATGTTCCCCATACATATTTTTTTTATAATACTGCACAGTTTTATGACTTATAGCTGGAAGAGACGAGTCTGAACTGAGCCACACTCAAAACCTTATGTTTCTGATGTCACAAGGATCAATGACAGCTTGAAATGGAAAGCTCCTTTTGATCTAGACATGGATGGATGTATCGATGGGGTTCCTTTTAGAAGACAAAGAGTTTAATATCCTGTGGACCTTATAAGGCATGGATGGGTGTTAAACCCATGATCTTTGGTTTATGAGACCAACGCCTTACCACTTGGCCACCACGCCCTCACACAAACACGTTCAAAGAGGTGTCTCATTGCCACGACGTTTGGGGATTTGTTTAGTTCCACTTCGTTCCACTTTCCTTGCAAAGCAGGTTTTCGTTGCCGTTTGACGATCCAACAAGCACTTTATTTGAAGCGTACTTGTGTGGACAAACTAACAGATGGTGACTTGATGCTATGGGGTGAGTTATAACGTGTATGCAACTGTTTTACATTGCAAATACAGAGCGTGAAGCAGCTGCTTTTATTCAAGTGTTGAGCTGAGATGTATTCAACAAATAGCAGCTTGCGCTGGAGTGCGACCATAACATACGTTCCTGATGTCCCATTAAGCATCACACAGATTTTGATATAGGTATTTAAAAGCCAGGCATGGATGGGTGTTGAACCCATGATTTTTAGTTTACGAGACTAGCGCCTCACTACTTGGCCACCACGCTGTAACTCGGTATTTACTCTTTAATTATAAAAAATGTAACCGCATCTGTCAGTCAGTTCCAGCGCTGACTTCCATGCTCTTCCATGCTTTCATGCGTTGCATCACGCCAACGCCTTACCACTTGGCCACCACGCATTCACACCTTCACACCTACTTTCTGTGCTCTGTGTTTTGCATTCTGTTTGACGTTCCGAAAACAATCAAGGAATGAACAGCGGCCTTCTGGCTGATGGATGACTGTTTGTTGGACCCATCCACCATGCCGACTAAGGTGGATGGGTCCACCTTGGTCCGACCGTGTGTGCTTGTGCCGCCCTTTTACTTCATAACATAAACGTATTTTGGGTTATCATCAAATTACGGTGTATTATTGCAAACATAAAACCTTATCTTTCTGATATCACATAACCAATCAATGACGGCTTATAGATGTAAGGTCCTCACAAACCAGACATGGATGTAGAATGCACAACCTTAGTTTGATTTTTGAACACAATATTCCAGGGTGTGGATGGGGGTTGAACCCATGATCTTTGGTTTACGAGACCAACGCCTTACCACTTGGCCACCACGCCACAAAATCACAAAGTTATGCTTGTTTCATTGTCGCAAATGTTCCCCATACATATTTTTTTTATAATACTGCACAGTTTTATGACTTATAGCTGGAAGAGACGAGTCTGAACTGAGCCACACTCAAAACCTTAAGTTTCTGATGTCACAAGGATCAATGACAGCTTGAAATGGAAAGCTCCTTTTGATCTAGACATGGATGGATGTATCGATGGGGTTCCTTTTAGAAGACAAAGAGGTTAATATCCTGTGGACCTTATAAGGCATGGATGGGTGTTGAACCCATGATCTTTGGTTTACGAGACCAACGCCTTACCACTTGGCCACCACGCCCTCACACAAACACGTTCAAAGAGGTGTCTCATTGCCACGACGTTTGGGGATTTGTTTAGTTCCACTTCGTTCCACTTTCCTTGCAAAGCAGGTTTTCGTTGCCGTTTGACGATCCAACAAGCACTTTATTTGAAGCGTACTTGTGTGGACAAACTAACAGATGGTGACTTGATGCTATGGGGTGAGTTATAACGTGTATGCAACTGTTTTACATTGCAAATACAGAGCGTGAAGCAGCTGCTTTTATTCAAGTGTTGAGCTGAGATGTATTCAACAAATAGCAGCTTGCGCTGGAGTGCGACCATAACATACGTTCCTGATGTCCCATTAAGCATCACACAGATTTTGATATAGGTATTTAAAAGCCAGGCATGGATGGGTGTTGAACCCATGATTTTTAGTTTACGAGACTAGCGCCTCACTACTTGGCCACCACGCTGTAACTCGGTATTTACTCTTTAATTATAAAAAATGTAACCGCATCTGTCAGTCAGTTCCAGCGCTGACTTCCATGCTCTTCCATGCTTTCATGCGTTGCATCACGCCAACGCCTTACCACTTGGCCACCACGCCTTCACACCTTCACACCTACTTTCTGTGCTCTGTGTTTTGCATTCTGTTTGACGTTCCGAAAACAATCAGGGAATGAACAGCGGCCTTCTGGCTGATGGATGACTGTTTGTTGGACCCATCCACCATGCCGACTAAGGTGGATGGGTCCACCTTGGTCCGACCGTGTGTGCTTGTGCCGCCCTTTTACTTCATAACATAAACGTATTTTGGGTTATCATCAAATTACGGTGTATTATTGTAAACATAAAACCTTATCTTTCTGATATCACATAACCAATCAATGACGGCTTATAGATGTAAGGTCCTCACAAACCGGACATGGATGTAGAATGCACAACCTTAGTTTGATTTTTGAACACAATATTCCAGGGCGTGGATGGGGGTTGAACCCATGATCTTTGGTTTACGAGACCAACGCCTTACCACTTGGCCACCACGCCACAAAATCACAAAGTTATGCTTGTTTCATTGTCGCAAATGTTCCCCATACATATTTTTTTTATAATACTGCACAGTTTTATGACTTATAGCTGGAAGAGACGAGTCTGAACTGAGCCACACTCAAAACCTTATGTTTCTGATGTCACAAGGATCAATGACAGCTTGAAATGGAAAGCTCCTTTTGATCTAGACATGGATGGATGTATCGATGGGGTTCCTTTTAGAAGACAAAGAGTTTAATATCCTGTGGACCTTATAAGGCATGGATGGGGGTTGAACCCATGATCTTTGGTTTACGAGACCAACGCCTTACCACTTGGCCACCACGCCCTCACACAAACAAGTTCAAAGAGGTGTCTCATTGCCACGACGTTTGGGGATTTGTTTAGTTCCACTTCGTTCCACTTTCCTTGCAAAGCAGGTTTTCGTTGCCGTTTGACGATCCAACAAGCACTTTATTTGAAGCGTACTTGTGTGGACAAACTAACAGATGGTGACTTGATGCTATGGGGTGAGTTATAACGTGTATGCAACTGTTTTACATTGCAAATACAGAGCGTGAAGCAGCTGCTTTTATTCAAGTGTTGAGCTGAGATGTATTCAACAAATAGCAGCTTGCGCTGGAGTGCGACCATAACATACGTTCCTGATGTCCCATTAAGCATCACACAGATTTTGATATAGGTATTTAAAAGCCAGGCATGGATGGGTGTTGAACCCATGATTTTTAGTTTACGAGACTAGCGCCTCACTACTTGGCCACCACGCTGTAACTCGGTATTTACTCTTTAATTATAAAAAATTTAACCGCATCTGTCAGTCAGTTCCAGCGCTGACTTCCATGCTCTTCCATGCTTTCATGCGTTGCATCACGCCAACGCCTTACCACTTGGCCACCACGCCTTCACACCTTCACACCTACTTTCTGTGCTCTGTGTTTTGCATTCTGTTTGACGTTCCGAAAACAATCAGGGAATGAACAGCGGCCTTCTGGCTGATGGATGACTGTTTGTTGGACCCATCCACCATGCCGACTAAGGTGGATGGGTCCACCTTGGTCCGATCGTGTGTGCTTGTGCCGCCCTTTTACCTCATAACATAAACGTATTTTGGGTTATCATCAAATTACGGTGTATTATTGTAAACATAAAACCTTATGTTTCTGATATCACATAAACAATCAATGACAGCTTATAGATGGAAGGTCCTCACAAACCAGACATGGATGTAGAATGCACGACCCTTAGTTTGATTTTTGAACACAATATTCCAAGGCATGGATGGGGGTTGAACCCATGATCTTTGGTTTACAAGACCAACGCCTTACCACTTGGCCACCACGCCTTCACGTTCCAGCTCCATCTCATTCATCATAACCAGGCATTGACAGTTCCTGTCGGCTTTGAAGGTGTGAATGGGATTCAAACCCGTGATCTTTGGTTTGCAAAAACCCAACACCTTCACACGACTTAACAAGATGAAAACACATCCAGTAATGTTTACTCTCTGCTGTCCACAAACAATTATCTTTCACATTGCCTGGAGCAAAGTCCTTCATTTGCAAGAAGTAAAAGCTGCTTACGTTGTGTGAATTTCCGAACTTTGGAAAGCTTGTGATTATTGTTTGAAAAGGGCTCGACAGATTTCTAGGTGGATGCAGCCTCCAAGTCAGAACAGTGTGAGGAAAGGGGGGGTTGGATGCTATTTGATGATCCGACAAACACTTTGTTTGAAGAATTCTGACACATGCACCTCAAAAAAAGAAAAAGAAGAAGACAACAAAGAAGGGAAATGAGAGAAGGGGAGCAGAAAATACCTGCAAAGACAGACTCCAGCTGTGGAAGTTGGAGGTGATGTTTTCCTGGGCCAGAGACTGCAGCAGGTCTTTGGGGAAACTTCGGAAGAGACGGCTGGACTGGGCCGCTAAAGGGGACGGACACCGGATTGTGGCGAGGCAGGAGGTCCGGAGGAGAAGCAGTTCACACAACAAGGTAAGTTACATTTAATGATAATTAGAAAGGGTTGTTTAATAAAGCTTTACAATTGGAATAAGTCGCTTGACAGCAGGGTCATAGGTGAGGGCCAGCTACATGTGATCAAAGGGTAAGGAGAGCAATGCTCAGGCTCATTTGCATGGGATCCGCCCACATTTAACCATATTGTGCACCATGAGTGATACCACTGTGGGTCGAATACCCACCACAATGTAGTAACTGTTTGCTGACAGGAATCTATGCTCTTTTAGTAATTTTCTAGAAGGATTTCAATAATTGAAATCCCCCTTAAATGTGAAAAGAAAAAAATATTTCAACCCTACAAGGAACAGTTCAGACATTCAAATATGTGATTCACATTGAAGGATATATCATATAATATTTTGATTAATAAAATGCTATTATATTTCAAGAGGATAGCTATTTGATGATGTGAGAAACATTTGAGATAACTAGTGTGACAGCGTACAACAATCTTAGTGTAACAATTCAGTAAAGACAAGAAGGCGTCACATCTCCTTTACCTGAGAACTGACCTGATTGTCCCACGTTAAGCACAACAGCTGATATTATAGATATACTTTCTTATAAGGGGAGGATTGAGATAAAGAGAATCCAATGTTAAGATGTCATAAATAAAAGGATCCTATATATTCAGGGAGCAACAACCAGCGATCCTTCAGCCAGGAGGCCGCTGTTCGTTGCCCGCATGTAAAAAGAGAAGTTGATGTATTTGTCACGTAACTTTCGTACTTCTATACCCTTTTAACCCAAACTACAATCTTTTCCTAAACCTAAGTATTTGTGTTGCCTAAACCTAACTGAGTGGTTTCCTGTGAAGACGGAAGTTTATTTTGAAAAGACTGCATGTGCGTAACGACGCGCGTTGCTGGACTTTCATCGGAAAACCGCACGAAAAACGATGAGTAACTTTTCTTAAGATCTCATATGTTGTGTGAGGATGCGATAGGTTGTCATCTGTAACGAAAACACACACAGAGACTTCCTCGAGTCAGTCGATGTCCAACTTGTGGTCATAAACAGTCTTTAGTTCAGTAAGAAGCTACAATGTGCCACAATGAAAAAAGGATTTTGTCTCAGTTGACCCTTTGCTGAGTCCCGCCCCTCGAATGCAGACTGGCCAATGACAGCGTAACTATCTGGTTCTGCTGCATAGACTCTCATAGACAATGAAACTAGTTGATGTGTTAAAGACATCTCAAAAAGACATCATCTGCCACCAACAGCCTGTTATGAAATTTGAGAGAAGCATATATTAACTCTCTCTAAAGTTTGCTTGACAAAAAAAGTAAAAGAGGTAAGTGTGAACGTCCCGTGACGAGGAAAACAGCATAAAGACAGGAGGCTATTGAAGAACAATAACTCAGGAACAGAGCAGAGGACAGGAAGAGAAGCATACCTGGTGTTAGAGTGAGAGGCAGAGCCACGGCCATGGTGTCGGTGAGGGTGAGCAGGTTTGTGTTGGCTGTGAGGACAGACAGCTGCTGTAAGCCCTGACAAGTTCCCCAGATAGGGAAGTAGTCGTTGGCATCGTTGGCCTGCAGGGGGCAGCAGAGTGAGGAATGAGAATCTATCAACGAGGAAGGAGCGACGGAACTCTACCTACACCTCCGACCCAAGTGCTTCCATCTCATACGGCCGCACAGCAAGTACAGCTGAGGCTCAATGTGCCTCCAACAGTCTGAAATAATATCTTTGATGTCTTGTTATGATGTAAACACGTCAATAAATTCCCCTTCTTGTACATTTTGAAGCTTCTTCGTGTCTTTAAAAAGGCGGTAGCCAACAAGTGGCTAAATAAGACGACTAAACGCCATCACGCTGACTCGTTGGTCTTCAGCCTCGTTGTGTTTGTACTCGTGTGAGTTGGTGTGATAATCAATACAGATAATCACTGAGGTAATTGTTTGACTGCAAATGTATTTTAAAGATTTTGGAGCTTGTTGTATTGCTGCTCAAGAAATATTTTTTTGACATACAAGAATAATGTCGAATCATTTCTCAATTAATCGTTTTTTTCTTCTCATAAAAGAATCAATAAGAACCGATAAGAGAGTACTACTATCCCTGGGCAGTCAGGTGTTTTATACCTTCAGAGCCAGTCTGTAGAAGATCCTGGCTGCTCGACTGAACTGCGACGTTTGAAGATCTACTTCTCCTCCCTGCAGCAGCAGCCTGAGGACATCACACACTGTTTACGTTTAGGCTGTACGGGACTGGAAATCTCGCCTACGGCATCACTGACGTCACCTTTAGACAGTTTTCATGTGTCGAAACATGACTCGTGATGAGTGCAACATATGCGCTTACATTTTACAGAACGTGAAGACAGTATACACAGCGAAAAGAGTGAAGCCATGACCATTGATGTTTCCTTATTTATGTGTTGCAAATAACTCTAAGTTGACGTATACAGCGTCTATCCAAACGAATGGGACTTTACTGATGTGCATTGACAGCTTTGAACAATATTCTGTTGTAAAATGCGCAACTTCTCTCAGCAGAAAAGTAGTGGCCGGAAATCTGCTGTTTATGTACATTTACACTTTGCACAGTGTTCCAAAACCTGCAGTTTGAAGCCTTTGACCAGATTAAAGACCGACAACTGTGCCGTAATAGACCAAGACATTGCTAAACTTACCAACACAAACTGACAAGAGAACTCCAGTTTACTCACCCATTTATCGAGGAGAAGGTGTTCGCATATTCTTCTTCTGTGCAATTGATTCTGGTGACGGAAAAAAGCAGAAAAAGAGATTAAAACTAGAATTACAAGTAGAAGTACAAGTCAAGCTGCAGTTTACGTCCACGTCTGTCCAATCGTTTCATTGGTTTTTCAGGCATTTCCTGAGAAATCGAGTTCACAAGAATGTGACGGAGGCATAAAAATAGTTGAATCCACGAACTCTCCAAAACAATGGAAGACGTGATGAATCCCTCTGGAGAAGGCAGGTTCTCCTCATGAGAAGATACAAACCGATGATGTAACCAATGAGCAGACACACCTGTGGGACATTTTGACAAGTTTTAAAACATTTTTTGACAATCTTGTGACAATCAGTGCAGAAGCTTCATCTCGCCATCACCAGCTTCCAGCATCAGCAGAAGTGGTTCCTGTTTCATCATCTACATACCAAGTTTAGTTTTAGTTCAGTTTATTTTGCACAATGTAAAAAATACACAAACATAACAGAGATAAATAATATCACAGAGCAGGAAGAGGCAGAAAACCCACTGGGCTTATTTGATTTCCCACTATTATAGAGAAAACAAAATGAATATACATAAGATATGACGACGTAATATTGATGACAAAGTCTTTCAGCAAGATATGATAGTTAATAACAACAATACCGATACATTCCACAGTGATTTGATCTATTGTTATTTGAAAATATTGATTAGAGCAGCTACAATGAGTATTAATGTTCTGTTTGACTGTTTGCTGTCGCTAAAGTGGCCTTTGTTTTGTCATTGTATCATAATATACAACAAGGATGTTATCAATGATTTATCTAATGAACCAATATCCTTTATAGAAGTGATCGTGCCATATATTTGTTTCAAGCATGAGACCAAAAAAGCCTTAAAATTGATTTCTTCAGACTTTCGTCTTGTTCGTTGAGAACTCAGCTACTTTGTAATCTGAGCCCTTCTGTTCCTGCTGAGAACCACGTGGGCTCTCTTCTTTGTTTTGTAACGTTTTGTGGAAGGAAATGGCCCATTAAAGGAGACACAAAGGGAAAACGATCTGCTGGTTTACATCACAATGTAAAACCAGCCAGAAGAAGCCCCCCCATCGAGGTGACTTGTGTTGTGAAGCAGCCACAGGGAATGCATTGTATCTGTCCCGGGCGGGTAGACTGGATGTAATCAGTTAAAGTTGTCGACAGGACAAGAGTGTTTTCTGGAGGATTGAATTACACGTGCCACAGGACCCTAAATCTTAAAGATTCAAACTTTAAATCACTATAGTTGAAGACATGAAGCAGGTCCCAGGTATATGTTGAAACCAGGGCACCTGGGAATGCATGCACTGGACTTAATGGGATCTTAAAGATGACGGCATTGGTTAACACCCTGCAGCTAAAAGTGGCCCCAGAGCCGCTACTACAGCTGAGTCCAGTCTGGCTGCTACACCAGACAGCCATGAGAGAGGTTTCACATCTGGATGTTGTACCTGATGGGTACAACCCTCGCTCCGGCTCCCTCCAGGTATTTCACATAGGACACCGCAATGTATGATGAGCCACGAGCAAACGGGTCTCCTGGAAGATTTTCCTGCGCCAAAACACCTAGAGAGGAACGAAGACAAAAAACAAGACTTATATCTTTCAAAAAACACATGGATGGATTACTGAACAGGCCGACCAGACCCAGAGGCCCAAAGTGTCAGGGGCATCCCAGGCCTTCAGCTGCAACATGTCACTTCAACTAGAAACACAAAGCAACTGCAAAGAGATGCAAAGCAACTGCAAAGAGATGCAAAGCAACTTCAAAGAGATGCAAAGCAACTGCAAAGAGATGCAAAGCAACTGCAAAGAGATGCAAAGCAACTTCAAAGAGATGCAAAGCAACTTCAAAGAGATGCAAAGCAACTTCAAAGAGATGCAAAGCAACTGCAAAGAGATGCAAGGCAACTGCAAAGAGATGCAAAGCAACTTCAAAGAGATGCAAAGCAACTTCAAAGAGATGCAAAGCAACTGCAAAGAGATGCAAGGCAACTGCAAAGAGATGCAAAGCAACTTCAAAGAGATGCAAAGCAACTTCAAAGAGATGCAAAGCAACTTCAAAGAGATGCAAAGCAACTTCAAAGAGATGCAAAGCAACTGCAAAGAGATGCAAAGCAACTGCAAAGAGATGCAAAGCAACTGCAAAGAGATGCAAAGCAACTTCAAAGAGATGCAAAGCAACTGCAAAGAGATGCAAGGCAACTGCAAATAGATGCAAAGCAACTGCAAAGAGATGCAAGGCAACTGCAAAGAGATGCAAACAAAACAACAAAGAGACACATCAACAAATAAACAAATAAAAAGAGGCACCTCCATCAAGTCCGCCCAATATTCTACACAAATCATTAACCATCCAAACTTTAATTTATTTCTGAAAGAGCCAGAGCTGATGCCAACGCAGCCTACAAACCCAACGGTGTTATTTATGAATAACTTCTCAGTCATACTGGAACAGTAAATACAACAAAGACCATTGATTGACGCGACAATTTCCTGTATATGATTACGTGACTTCAAATATTTTCATGTAAAGTTGAAAACTGTTATTGCGAAGGCGGGACACTGTTTTGCATGCACTGGTCCTTTTTGACATGAACACGTCCTCTTCCAGACAAGAGAAAGGAAAACATTCAACGTTCCGGTTTATTTTACTACTTGGTCTATTTTGCGTGTCGATTTTTCCTAAATTCAACAAAAGTCACATTTGAATAATGCCTCATTTTCATATTCAAATCTATCATTTCAGAAAACCTGTAATACAAAAGAACGATTGTCTGATGGAAGTTTCATGGCGTTATCTTTTCGTTTCATTGTTTTACCCGCTTCACCTCTCTCCTTAATACCCATCACTTCTTCCGTGTGTGTAATACATTAAGACACGGCTTCTTATCGGTGAGCTCACAGCTGTTTGCTTCCGTATATCAAAGATAAGGTTCAGGATGGTTTTCTTTTAGCCTCTGCAGAGACTAAACAGGTGACCTTATTGACAGCTATTAACGGTTTAGTGTGACTGTGTGTGGTTATGAATGTTGCCATGTACACTGTGTAACAGCACACATTTGCACAAGTCACCCTAACAATTATGCGACAGACACAAAGACAAATAAAGCATGAAAAAAAAAGAATTCCAGCAAGAAAAAGTGAAAGAAATACTTCCGGTATTTGCAGGTCACATATTTTTGTGGTATTTTTTTCGTGTTGAAAGACAACATTTAAAATACAGATGTGGACATCTGGCGTGTGTCATTTTATTGAATGGTGATAACTCTCAGTTAGAGTTACATAACAGCAGTCATAATCCGTCTCTCTCTCTCTCTCTCTCTCTCTCTCTCTCTCTCTCTCTCTCTCTCTCTCTCTCTCTCTCTCTCTCTCTCTCTCTCTCTCTCTCTCTCTCTGTGCACGGAGACGGACGGACACACAGAAGCCCGTTCACGGGGCTGAATCTTACCGATGACCGGTCGGTGATTGAGCCGCTGGCTTGTCCCCGCCGCGCACAGATGCGCCGCGCAGAGACACGCGCTCAGCACCGCGCACAGCGCTGCAGTCGGCCGACACATCCAAAACACCGGTGCGGGAATGAAAATATAAAACGCTGGAGACAGGGGATGCAGAGGCTGGGTCTACTCGGTGAGGATGAAACCTGGCAGAACAATGTGTTATGTCTATTAAAAAAAATATGAAATAAAAGGCACAGAATGTGAAATGATTCTCCTCCTCTGATCTCCTGCTTTTATCTCCTGAAGAGGAGCATCAAGCCAGTCACACGTGGGACACCTGGGACGTCCTTTTCCGTCTTCGCATAAATAGATCCACCAGATCAGGCCCACCGCTTGTCGACACAGACTCGTCCACGTGGTGCAGTTCAGGTAGAATTTAGTGCCATCTCTTATCAATAAACCGTTTGATGACAGAGAGGACGAGGGACGAAGGCTGAGGTGATGATAGAACTCCTTGTTTTATGAATATTATTATTAGGTACCGATATAGTGACGTGAATAGGCCCCGCCCCCTTGAAACACATCGGCCACCGTGACTGAGACTGCTGAGTCACATGAACATTATAAATTGACAGCACAATCCTGAATATCTGTCTGTTGACAGCACACCAGGTGTATATTGACTTTCTGCATGTTAGCAAATGTTGAAATAGGAGCTGTGCTTCTGGTTATACAGGTAGTCATGTCATGCAATGCTGAAACACCCGTTGGCTGAACAAAGTTCTCAGTTCCCTGAACTCATTTAGCTAATTGTGCAGTCTGTTGTCAATACCTTAAACTGTGTCACTTGGTAAAACACAATTTGCAGATCTCACTTTGACTTCTCAGCAAAACTCTAAACACATTCTCAGTCTCAAAACACATTCTGCACTCTAATGCACATGTCATCCATACTGGTGAACACAAGTGGCAACAATCAAATACAAATAGAGAACACATGTCATTGATTCAACACAATCACTCAAAATGGATTTCACTTGTATCAAATGATGTGACACAACCAATATTAGCCAGTTTAGAGAGCAAACAGGTGGTTGAAGGTGGGAAGGAGAAAGTCTGAGAATGGATAGAAGAAACAATGTGAGAGGACGAGGACGAGGACAAGTGCGTATGTGAGATGGGCGACGAGGAGGAAGAGGACGGCAAGAAAGAGGAAGAGGAGGACGAATAGGAAGAGGAAGACAAAGAGTGGAAATATCTGATGAAATTCAAGCAACAGTCATAGACCATGTTGTAGTCCACGGACTGACAATGAGGGAGCAGGACTTAGAGTGCACCCCAATTTGAGCCGATTTTCTGTGTCCACCATAGTAAGGACATTCAGAGAAGAGAACAGCTACAGTATGCTACTGTATTTTTGTAATTGCAAATTGACTGTACTACACTCTATGCAGCTGTTTCAATCGACATTTGTAAAGTTCATCACTGTATGTATTGTACTGCATGAATATTTTTTGTAACTGCACATCTACTTTTTGTAGAACTGCAAGGCTGCCACATGCAGGTGGAAGGAGAGCTATATTCACTCAGGAGCAAGAGACCGTTACAGTGGGCATGCTCCTTCAAGATCATTTACAGTAAGAGAAGACACCCACCAAGCCACAACCTGTTCACCGTGCTGCCGCCGGGTAAGAGATGCAGCAGTATCTGCTGCGAACCACCAGACATCAAAAAAGATGTCAGAGATATGCCCACAGACTTGTGAGGAATTTAAGCTTTAAAGCGGGGGGGGGGGGGGGGCTGCTTCTTCTCCTCTGTTTGGGAAATTTTGAACATAACAGACTGTAGGTGTAACCGGCAAAAACGTCATAAACCAACCTCCACAATAGAGGAGGGATTGTAATTCTCTGTAAACACATATCTCATGTTCATGGACTACGTTATTCCCTTTGTACAAGAACCGTAAAGAAACAAGTCAAGTATTAAATGCATTATAAAGAAACAAAGGTTGAATATCCTGGAAACAATTTGATGTGGCTGCTAAAGATTTACTCAAATGTAGATTTTTAAGACCATGTTTCTAAAGCATTTTAAAGTGATTTGTCCTTCTTTGTAAAATAGACATGAACATCGTGTTTTTATCAGTTGTCAAAAAGAGTTGAGATCCCAGGAGAGCTGCCTTAAATGAGGAATATATGGTCGGCCTTGTAAATAAAAATATACATTCATTCAATGTTAAACACAGCTTATACGCGGATATGTGAGTTCTAGTACAAGAAGGTCAAAAACGCCAGGTGGGGCACTCTCGCACTCGCCTGAACAAAGTGGAAATTACTAGAACTCTGAAGGATAGCTTTTGCCCCAGTTAAATGTCACATAGTCTTACAGAGAACCAGTCTCAACTGCCTGCTCCATCTTAGAGATAGAAAGAGGCGCCCTTGCATATCTAGCGCCTAGCTTATCTAGTTGGCCGAACATAACAATATGCGGCTCAATCAACATCTCACACACTGACGTTCCAGAGAAGGCGGATCCCGGACGTGAGCCAGTGTGGGCGGAGATGCTCAGTGCTCCATCAGGCTATTTGAATGCTAAAAACAAATCCGCCTCCTACTATTGCTTTGACCAATAGGCTCCAAAAGGAGGACCTAATATATGAACGCATGCGCACTCTGTTTAAGCGCCTTCTAGCTTTTCATTCACTCCTACAGAGTGAACTTTTTAGGTCCGTGCACGTTTAACTGCTGGACATAATACTTCTGTCACAAATAAACCTTATTGCTTGAATTGAGCTAAACGCCTCGACCTAAGTCTGTTCACCTGAGTTTTCTCCTCAACATGAGATTTATTCTCAACATGGTAGCAGCGATGGTTTTAACGATCAGTAGGAGAGACATCTCGTGACGGACTTTTTCTTCTGTCAACAGACAAAACAACAGGTGTTTTCCCGAGAGGCTGGGGATTCCGGAGGCCTGCCGGAACGATTCTTATCACCTCGGGAAACTGATCAAAGCAGCTGCAATCAAAAGGTAAGCGCAGAGCCTATTTAAATGAAATCTGCAGAATTGTATGTAGGAAAAACCAAATTGAATTGATCAGAAGTACCGGGTGTGAGTATGAATTGCTTTGACTAAATTTTTAAAGATAAATTGACGAAGCATTGTGACAGGATTGTTATGACAGCAGTGGGGGTTTTGTAGCATAGAATGTACATGTGTGTGAGTGGATCTAACAGAAATTAAGGATTGTAAGTTCTATAAACTGGCATCGTGTTCACCGTGTAAGTTTTGATAACTGTTCGGAGGTTACACAGCCGTGGCGAAAGCTTCGGTTCGCTGACCAATGACGGTCTGAAAGACTGAATTCCGGGCCACACTGTTGATTTATGCGAAGTTGCAAGCTGAGATTTGGATCAAGTATATAGAAATGTTGTTGGAATACGCTGATGTGACTGTAGTGTGTCTGGAGACTGCAAAACGCCATTTCCTAAAGGGGACCACATTCATGCAATGTTGTACACTGTAAAACGAAGATCCATCCAGAGAATTTTAATTGAGAAAAATAAATTGAGGAGGTCAAATTGAGGTAATTGATGAGGTTTGTGTACCAGTATTGCAGAAGTGGCAGTGTATGGGTTTGCATGCAGCATAGATGATCTCAGGGAGACATCGATTCAATTGTAGCACAAGAATTCGCCATTTCCTTAGGGACCGTGCTCGCACAAGGCGTACACTGTAAACAATAAGATCAATAGATCTTTCCTGACGAGGTCTGTGTGCGATTATTTGTGGAATCACGGCAGTGTATGGTCGATTGAGTGTTGAGTAATGCCTATTAGGTATCCATCTCCTTCGGGACCGTGCTCGTGAAAACGCTATAAGAGCAGATCTATATGTGATTTGTGCGTATTTCAGTGACGGCAGTGTATGGTGTCAATCTGGTATGGATGTGAGTGACTGTGTGAAGCGTACAGGTGTTAGAGAGTACATGTGTAGTTGTAAAGTTGTAGTGTTTTTCACCAGGTTGGTGTGCTTTTCAGAGATTGACGGTCAGTGGAGCAGAGCACACGCATAAGACACAAACTTTGCACTCAAACACAGAACCACAAACACTAGAATAGAAGAGGAAAGCTGAGGGTTAATATATGTAATAGATATCCATAAGAACCGTGAACAGAGTTAGGAGCGAAGACACAGCAGGCAAAGGCACAGAGGCAAGGGAGTGAACATCTTAGATAAGAAAGACAGCTGCAGCCAAAGCAGGGAGAGATAACAACTAGGACAGAGGGCACAAGAACATTTGACAGGAGCTTTGGCTCCCTCTGGTGGTACTTCAGGAATTGCACAAGAACATTTGACAGGAGCTTTGGCTCCCTCTGTGGGTGCTTCAGGAACTGCAAGAAGAACATTCGACAGGAGCTTTGGCTCCATCTGGTGGACATTCGGGAGTACTGCATCCAAACATTTTATATTGAGAAATTTGAAATTTGAAATTTGAAATTTGAAATTTGAAAAAAAAAAAAAGAATTTTGAAAAAAAAAAGAAGAAGATTGGAATTGGAAAAAAAAAAAAAAGAATTTTGAAAAAAAAAAGAAGAAGATTGGAATTGATTTAAAAAAACAACAACAACTTGAACTGAAAAAAAGAAAAGAAGAACACAAGAAGACATGGCTGGAGCTGTGGCTCCATCTGGTGGCTACTCAGAAGTACTGCGTGCAAAACTGAAAAAAGCTGTAAAAGCCACAGGAGGCAAGGCTGCATGGAAAAGAGACAAGATTCATTGGGAAAACTGCATGAAACGATGGCAAGAGGAGGGATGGTGGAAGGCGGCCAGTCCACTACCTCCATCGATCAACGACCTCCTGCTCGTTACCAACGATTTGACAAAACGAGTGGCCTACGCACAGACTGCAGAGAGAAATCAAACGACAAATCAAACCAAGCGATGGGGGTTCGCTAACCCACTGAAGCAAGCCCGCAAAGACAGAGAAGAGGAACATCGAGTGGCGATGATAGCATTAGAATTGGCCATGACAGATCGGATACAGGTGGACATGCTGACTGGAAAAGAACAAACCAGGCCCCATCAGTTACTCGACATCACCCCCTTCGACATCACCCCCTTCGACATCACCCCCTTCGACATCACCCCTACCACACAAGCCCCGGTAGGTCTGGAAAAGACTGCACAGGAACCGGGCCAGGCATCTCTGGCCTCGGCCCCTCCCCCGCCCTCAACTGGCCTGTCTCCAGCACTTCCTCTGGTTCCTCCCCCCCAGTATCACCTTCGGTCCCATGGCCCGCCCCCCAAAGCCAGAAAAAGAGGAGCACCTGGAAAAAGGGGAGCATCCTATTTCTGCTACAACTGTGGGAAACCGGGACACTTCGCAAGAGACTGCATGTCAGCACTGCAGCAAGCACAGAGAGGAAGAGGACAATACTCCAGAGGAGGAGGCGGACATGGCTATGACGGACAAAGACCACAGCAAGGGGCCCATCAGGCTCCTTGGGACGAGGGACATGGTCCCCAAGGCGGGGCTCATGCCACACAGGCAAGTAGCCAACAACAATGGCCCGGAGGTTACAACAGTCCTCCCTATTGACACGCCCCTCAATCACTGGCGTCACACACTCTACATGTCGGCCTCACCAGCGAACCCTTAATCAGGTGCTCAGTAAATGGACAGGATCACACCTTCCTCGTCGATACTGGAGCCACCTGTTCGAGTGTGATGACTACGCAACCGTTGTGTCAGTGGTGGGAGTCTCTGGTACTCCAGTTCGACAATGTTACACCACCCCTCTCCCCATCACATTTCAAGATGCAACCTTCATGCACAGCTTTCTCTCTGTCTCCAAACTGGCCCCCAGACCCCTGCCATCCAATATTGGTTCAACATTCTCAAACCAAAAATCATTCAGCTTTTCCCATACAAAACTCCCCTGGACCACGTCCATTGCACTCTAAATGTCACACACGCACAGGGCCACCATCTTGCAACATCCCCAACCGCTCACTGTTGCCACTCTTCTCTCATTTCTGGGTTTAACAGGCTACTCACGAGCCCATATCCCAGACTACACCAACAACACCACCATTCTCAGAGAGATGTTGAAGGGAGTGGGCACCAGAAATCTTACTGCCACCCTCACATGGAGAAAAGAGGCTGAAGCAGCTTTCTCCCACTTGAAGCAAGCACTTGCACATGCCGCCGCACTCATTTCCCCAGACTACTCCCTACCGTTCCACCTTGATGTTTCCGAAAGAGACAGCCTACTCAATGCTGTACTCTTCCAGAAAAAGGGGGGTGAGAGACAGGTACTGATGTATCATTCTTCAAAACTTGACGCTGTGGAAAATGGTCAATCCATGTGCGCAAGATATGTTGCAGCAGTGGCAAAAGCGATTGAAAAGACTTCTCATATTGTCACATCCGCCCTGAGCTCACAATCGAGCACATCAAAGAACATCAAAAGAAAGCAGGACCTTAGGAATGGTCCGAATGGACACGAAGAGGAGCCTCAAAAGACAAAGAAGGTCTGTGGAGAGCCCACGACGGCAGAGTGGTTGCCTCAGCAGAACTGTGTGCAGCACTCCTACCAGGGGCCCACGGACCTACACACGAGGGAAAGAAACGGACATTGGACAATTTAAAACAACTATGGTGGCATCCGCACATGGAAGCGATATCTTTCCTCTTCTGCGATGAATGTCAAATTTGTGGAAATCACAACCCAAGAAAACCATTCAAGACACCGATGGGATCTTATCCCGTGCCCTCTGCCTGTTTCCAAGACATCAGCATAGATTATACAGATATGGGACTAGAGAACAGAGTGCAGGGAAAGAGGTACATCTTGGTATTGGTAGACAGATTTTCAAGATGGGTGGAAGCAATTCCCACCAAGAGAGAAGACGCGCAGACAGTTGTAAGGTGGCTGCAGACAGAACTGATTCCCCGTTACGGAGTGCCGAGATGCATCCGCTCTGATAACGGATCACACTTTAGCAACACCATGCTCGCACAGGTAGAGCAATCTCTGGGAATCACACACCGATTCGGGTCAGTCTATCGCCCGCAATCTCAGGGCCTGGTGGAACGAGCGAATCAGGCCCTTGAGAATTGCGGCAGTGTATGGTTGATTGCGTGCAGCGTAATGTCTCAGGGAGACATCAATTATTGTTTCAATGTATGTTTTAAATCTCCTTTACTTTTTACGACTGAATTTTATTTCTTACACTGTTTCTTTAATTGTTTTTAAATCTCCTTTTCTTTTGCCTCATGTTTTGATGCTTTTAATGGTTTTATGTGAAGCACTTTGAATTACCTTGTTGTTGAAATGTGCTATACAAATAAACTTGCCTTGCTTTAAGGCCAAAATTGCCAAAGTTTGCGCGGGCTCCAAATTAACATGGGTTGAGGCCCTGCCCCTGGCCCTTATGGCCATGAGGTCCGGAAAAGGGGGAGAAACACATCTCTCCCCACACGAGATCATGACTGGCCGGCCGATGCCAGGTCCACCCAGAGATGGAGGTCATATGCCACCTCTGGATGTACAGCAGATTGAAATGTCTGACTATATGAGTGCCCTAACTTCCCTTGCTGAAGCTCTCTCCAAACAGATCGAGAGGACTCGAGCAGTACCTGAAGCAGCGGCAGCTGGAAAGCAGATACAAGTAGGTGATTGGGTCAGGGTCAAGGTTCACAAGCGCAAGTGGACTGACCCCAGGTGGACTGGGCCGTACGAGGTGAAGGAGGTTACTTCACACTCGGTTCAGGTCAAGGGCAAATCAGGCGCCCCTTGGCACCACCTGACACATTGTGTCCCAGCACCGGTACCAACCAGAACACTAGGAGAAATTCGCACTAATTTGGAAAATGCATCAGGAACCTAGACGCTGTCTAGGGGACCCTTATGCAAACCCCGCCGACCGAGGTCGGCAGCGCTTCACCTGGGAAAGGGTGGGATGTGGGAAGAAAACTATAATGGGGGTGGGAATGGGCATACTAGTTGCCTTACTGATCTGGGGATTAGAAACCAAGTATCAGACACACCAGCACCCATCTCATTCAACTGCCCCTCTTCCCTCTCCATCCCCGAATCAGACACACACCCGAACTAGACATAGCACCCCACCAGTTTCCGATCCAGACGATTCAGATGATAGGGACCTAAACATAGAGTTACAGCCATTGAATGAGTAGTTCCAAAACATAGAAGTTCACACCTAGCAGGTGTGAAAAGGGGGATTTGTAAATAAAAATATACATTCATTCAATGTTAAACACAGCTTATACGCGGATATGTGAGTTCTAGTACAAGAAGGTCAAAAACGCCAGGTGGGGCACTCTCGCACTCGCCTGAACAAAGTGGAAATTACTAGAACTCTGAAGGATAGCTTTTGCCCCAGTTAAATGTCACATAGTCTTACAGAGAACCAGTCTCAACTGCCTGCTCCATCTTAGAGATAGAAAGAGGCGCCCTTGCATATCTAGCGCCTAGCTTATCTAGTTGGCCGAACATAACAATATGCGGCTCAATCAACATCTCACACACTGACGTTCCAGAGAAGGCGGATCCCGGACGTGAGCCAGTGTGGGCGGAGATGCTCAGTGCTCCATCAGGCTATTTGAATGCTAAAAACAAATCCGCCTCCTACTATTGCTTTGACCAATAGGCTCCAAAAGGAGGACCTAATATATGAACGCATGCGCACTCTGTTTAAGCGCCTTCTAGCTTTTCATTCACTCCTACAGAGTGAACTTTTTAGGTCCGTGCACGTTTAACTGCTGGACATAATACTTCTGTCACAAATAAACCTTATTGCTTGAATTGAGCTAAACGCCTCGACCTAAGTCTGTTCACCTGAGTTTTCTCCTCAACATGAGATTTATTCTCAACAGCCTGTAAATTAGGCTAAAGGGACACAAAGCGTAAAATTAAGAGTTAAAGGATGAAATCGAATAATCTTTTTAAAGCAAGAGAGAGAGCGAGAGAGAGAGAGACAGAGAGAGAGAGCGAGAGAGAGAGAGAGAGAGAGCGAGAGAGAGAGGATAAGGTGTCTTTGTATGTGTGTAAATTTGATGGAGTCAGCAGTTTGTAATGCAGGTAGCCCCACGGATCATTGACTTTGGTTGCAGCACATTGCAGAGGGACAAACAGCGCTGCACCTCCACGGAAGGGCCACCAGACGTCACCCTCCTCCACCAAACAGCCCTCCAAGTTAGATCACGTCCCTTCCTGCCAGATTTGATCGTCGGCCTCGCTCTGATTGGTTTCCCCTGTTTCTCGTGAGACCTCCTCCCCACTTCCCCATTAGTCTGTCACTATTAAGAAGTAGTTTAATCAGATCTGATAGTTTATTGCTCTTACGCTGCGATTCGTGCCAAGTGGGGTCTAAAACAGCTTGCTAAACAGAACTTTGTCACTGGCCCGAATCTTTTTACGTACAATCACATGAATATGGTGTATAGAAAGTGTTGAGTCATAATTCTCGCAGTACCTTGGTTGAGGAAGGTCCTCAGCCTTCTTTGTTATGCTGTCACTCATGATTACACTCCGCTCTCAGTTGATGCCACGCCCCCCCCCCCCAGATCAAGAACAAAAGTCTTACAGCAAAAAATGATTTATTAGTGTTTAAATTTGTAAAAAAATAAGCTCAAATATAAGACCTCAAATATCAAAAATATATATGAAAGTGAAAAAATATATATGACAGTGAAACATTTTAATAAATATTTTATCCAAAATAAATATTTTATCCAAAATAAACTGAATCAAAGATTTATATTTAACCCCAAAAACTTTTCCTTCACTTATTTTTAGTTTAAATACAGTGTTATAAGTTCAAGACCAAAATTGTAACTTTTTTTTTTTCAAATGATGGATTTGGCTCCATTATTATCATTCTCTTATTTCCTGACATAGATTAGACCCAAACAGTTGAGCCTATCTCAAAACTGGCCTTGAAAGGTTCGGGCTAATGTGGAAGTGTCTTAAAGCTGCATTCTCTCTAATGTCCATCAGGGGGCGACTCCTCTGGTTGTATAGAAGTCTATAGAAAATGACTCTACTTCTCTCTTGATTTATTCCCTCAGTAAACATTGTAAACATGAGTTTATGTCTCAATCTCTAGTTTCAAGTCTTCTTCAATACAGCATGATGTTCATTTAGTACATTATGGTCCATTTAGAGTCACACAGACCATAAAGCAGGGGATGCTTTAGGGCGGGGCTACTGTGATTGACAGGTCGCTGCCGCTACCAGAGACGTATCAGGCGTCTCTACGTCACTCCTCCGCATTACAAATATGATAACTTCCGCTCATTAGTTGCGAAAAAAACAAGATGGCGACGGTCGTAATCCAAGATGGCGCCAAACTCGAGGCTTCAAATATGTCAGTCCACAAACCAATGGCTGACGTCATGATGACTACGTCTACTTCTCATATACAGTCTATGGTTTTGTCACAGTTTGTAGCTTAAAACAACAAGTTCAAGTGTGCAGTTTAAGTCCCTGCTGTGTTTGCGTTCATGTCATGAAGTCCTATTTCTTGGAAACATAAAGGAAGTGAATCATGGGATGAGGAGTGCAGTTTGTCATCCGCCGCTTCCGAGGTCAAGAGTTCACCTTTACACTTAACTTAACAGTTATTGTTTAAAAAATGACTCGATGACGTCTCTGAAGCTCTCGACTCTGCAGCCAACCCGCTGCTCATCGCGTGTGTAGAACCTGAGCGTGTGCGCTGCAGAGAAAGAGAGAACACTTTCAAGGACGACTACGATATGAGGTAATGTGTGCGTTTGCTAATCTGTGACGCAGTCTATGAGCCCACAGCTGAAGCCACTTGCTCTTCCTACGCCTCAAGGCGGTTCAGTTTGTACCGGCGGTGAACACTCAGTCGTCACCGAAACGAAGAAGAGCGCGTTCCACCTCCTCAAACTGTGGCGTCGCACCGATGTACACTGAAGCGCCACAGAGACTCGACGAGGGAACATGCAGGAGATGAGTGTGACGTGGAGCTCGGGGAGGAGATTTTATGACTGAGGACGTGGGCACACACTTCTGCTTTTGAATACTAAACGGGATGGAAAGGTTAAAGTGTCAATAATTAAAGATTAAATGACAGTGTGTGCTGTGGAAAGGTATGAGAAACCACAGAAATATATTTACAGAAAGACGATAAATATGTGTTGGACAGAAGAAGATGTGTAAGTTTTATGTGATAAGTATTTATTTAAGTATTCTAAACAAGCGACTCTAAGGGCCAGGTGACCTTTGTATATATTTTTTCATATAACAACTTTAAGTTCTTGAATAACAACAGAAGAAGTATTCACAGCATGCAGTTATGAAAGGGAGCATGGCTGTAAGCTATGAAAAGACCAAATTGACCCTTGGCTTTATTCACTGCTACAATCATTAGAAAGCAAAAGCAGGATGTGTTTACATTCAGTTTACCTTAAGTAGCTAGCGTAGCATAGAAGTGCTAACGCTAGCTAGTTAACGTAACCCATTAGTCTACCTTTAACCTCTTGGTCAGAGCTGTCTGATGCTACGCTATGATTGGCCAGTGTGCGTTAGAGGGGCGGGACTTAGCGTAGGGTCAATTGCACTTTCTGTTTAAATGCCCAAAAATATACAGAGTTGTCAGAGTATTTGACACACCGGGCACTGTAATGAAAACAAACTAATGACACAGCCATGGTCGACCCTCACAGGTGTGTTCACTTACTACTCGACACTCACACCTTCTGACTTGTTCTGCTTCTTTCTTGGGTTCAACGGCAGAATTTCAAGGATGCTCCGTCACTGAATCCTGCAGGACTGTTCCAATTCCTACGATGCTTTGAATTCCACCGAGGAATGAGTCCTCCATTCGGGGGATTTTGAAGGACGCATGTGTGTATCGTCCACGCTCCTAAAACACCCACAATCCTATGCGTACGATGCATTATGTGATACTATATATTATATATACTGTATATATATATTGTTTGAAGTGTGTTTTACAATCGCAAAGGTAAAATTGCTGTTTTTCAATGGAGTCTGGTGGCTCTGAGAGACTAATTGTATGTTTTCTACATTTAGAAATCTTAATATTAAAAATCCCTTTTGATAAAAATTATTTTTTAATTGGTCCATGTTTTGAATATCAATATTCTTGCCAGAAATTGGAATAAATAATTAAAGTAAAAAGTTTAAAAAAACAAGGATGGAAGGACCCTTTAATTTGAGAAACTACTCATTAGTACAAGTGAATTGAATGAACTTCATGAAATGTTATTATCGTCCTCATTATATACATTAGATATGAAATTTAACTTCTGCATTTAACGCATCCCCAGCTTATTGGGAGCAGTGCTGCTGAGAAGTTTAGTGTCTCCGGACACAGGACACGACCATGCGGACGACCCTCTTTACCCAATGAGCCACGGCCGCCAACGGCATCCAATGGGGACAAACTACTTCCTTAAGGCACCTTGCATTTTGACACCCTTGCACATATGGCTGTGCAAAGGATTGTGGGTCAGAATTAGCAGAACAGCATGCTGGCTTACGTACTGCAAAATGCAGCCGGTTGTAGTAGAACATCTTGGTATTTTTGACAGAAGGCATTATATGTATTGGAACATACACAATACTTCTCTGGCAGTCAGACTATGATAGTTTGAGTCATTGAACGCACAGCGAAGAACTCCAAACACCTGAGTGTGCGTGCAGAGCGTAGCACCTGACAGTTCTTCATTGATCATGTTCACATTGAATGAACTCTTCAAACCCAACATGTGGTGTTTTCTTATAGCTGCATCGTTCGATCTAAAGGAAACATTCTGCTTGTCTTGAACATTTCTTACATATTTCCACTGAAACTAAAAGACGTGTGGGTTTGGCAAAGTTTGGCAGCACAGAACGAGTTCATGGATGCACCATCAGCTGATGTTAAAGTGTTAATATATGTACAGTATGCACATATTGGCTCCATGCAGGCCTATTTAGCCTCTTACACTGACATACTTATTTTAGTTTGTTTATCATATTTGATTGAACATTTTCACATTTTCTATTTTTAAATGGGGGGGGGGGGGGGAGAGAGAGAGAGAAGAGAGAGAGAGAGAGAGAGAGCGAGAGAGGAGAGAGAGAGAGAGGGGAGAGAGAGAGAGAGAGAGAGAGAGAGAGAGAGAGAGAGAGAGAGAGAGAGAGAGAGAGAGAGAGAGAGAGAGCGAGAGAGAGAGGAGAGAGAGAGAGAGAGAGAGAGAGAGAGAGAGAGGAGAGAGAGGGAGAGCGAGAGGGGGGAGAGAGAGAGAGAGAGAGAGAGAGGGGTGACTGGACTCTGTTAGCAGAGAGTGAGAGAGTACAATAAGGAGAGAGACCATTGGTGCCGCAGCGGGACCGACTGTCACACGGACTGTCAACGGGGTCGCCACCGTTTATCGACAGACGCACCGGGGGGAGGAACACCGGAGGAAGGAAGGAAGAAGAGAAGAAGAAGAACAACCCGGAGGGGGGATCGTTATATTTGCTGTCGCCTGCGTGTCATCACCTAAACCCGGACAGGATCTACTGCCCTCATCATCATCACCACCACCACTCCTCATCCTCATCCTCATCACCCTAGACCTCTCCTCCTCTTCCTCCTCTTCCTCATGAACATGCCGGGTTGGCGGAGGAACCTCACTTTCTGCCTGCAGCGGATGCACGAGGAAGGTAAGGAGGCAAAACAAATGAAAGTGCGTTTGTGTTTGGCGCTGGCACGTGTGCGCGCGCATGTGTCTGTGTCGCACACGGATGTTGGTTTGTGCTAAAATGTGTGGAGTTTGTTGTCTGGAGACACTTTATATCTTTCCGCTTTCTGCTTCATGTGTTGAGAGTTTTCTGGATCGCTGGATGTGTGTGTGTGTGTGTGTGCGCGCGCGCGCGCGTATTTTGCGCATGTGTTCTGTGGGCTGATTGGGAAGCACCTGCAGCTGTGGTAATTGATTGTGAGTGTGTCAGTGTGTTTGCGCGCGCGCGCGTGTGTGTGGACACGCTTTTTCTGTTGGAGCCGTGCGCTGTGGTGCGCACACGTGTCACCAACGGTTTGTTCTGCCGTTTCAGCAGAGATTTGCGCGAGGCTACTGATGCTGGCAGGTCAGGGTACGTGTGCGTGCGTGCGTGCGTGCGTGAGTGAAAGAGAACGAGGTTGGGAGGCTGCGTGTTGGTCCTGCAGCATGAACATAGGAGGAGGCAGACAGTGATGCTGTTGGTCAGCTACATTGTGTACGTGTGTGCGCGTATGTGGATGTTTTGCAGCGCTGAGAAAGTGTGGCGTGTGAAACAGAGACAGACCGGTGGGGACACCGGTTTGGATGAGACAGAGACAGAAAGATGTCTCTACATTAAAAGGTCACGTGTGAAGTTGGAAGTGAGCAGAAGATCACAGCAAAAAAACATATGAATTTACTTTGTGTCTGAATTATTACTAGTTTCTGTTTTGTGAGAAATAATCCATAAATTATGTTTATTGTCAATATTTATAAAGAAATATCCAGAAAAGTGTGCATAACCGTAAGTGCATGGGTCATGTCAATAATTGTGAATTCGCCGTTAAAATCCTGGATTACAGCCGTCGACATGTTTTTTTCACAAAGGATGAACTGAAGTTACCATATTTGGAATGCGGAGGAGTGACGTAGAGACGCAGATAGTCTCTGGTAGCGGCCTGTCAATCACAGTAAGCCCCGCCCTAAAGCATCCCCTGCTTTATGGTCTGTGTGACTCTAAATGGACCATCAGTTACTAAATGAACATCATGCTGTATTGAAGAATACTTGAAACTAGAGATTGAGACATAAACTCATGTTTACAATGTTTACTGAGGTAATAAATCAAGAGAGAAGTAGAGTCATTTTCTATAGACTTCTATACAACCAGAGGAGTCGCCCCCTGGTGGACACTAGAGAGAATGCAGCTTTAAGACTCTTCCGCATTGACTTCACTCGGCAGAACCGGAGGTTTCCGCCTTAAAACCAACTGACCCCTTTGCCATCAAAATAAGTACATTATTACCTGCTATATACACGTATACATAACAACACGGCGTTCGCACGTGTACCATGACTTTGCACATTGTGTTCTTTTAATTTGCGACTGTTTTTCAAGGTTTCCAATGAAGAGGACTCTTAATGTCGCAACTTTGTGACAACAGTATGTGGAAGGCCCTTTGCCCCTTCAACGCGATGATGCCTCCGGGCACAAAGCCAGGCCCATGAAGAAATGTTTCCTTCCTGAGCTTAATGTGGGAGGACTGGCCTGCAAAGAGCTCCCACCTCAACCCCATGTCCAAAGCCTTTAGGATGAGGAGTGGAGGCTCTTATAGCAGCAGATTAATCGTTTTGGAATGAGAGGCACAACAACCCCATACGGATGCACTGATTGGTTGTGTACACAGAGTGTGTAGAACACTTCAATGGTCTAAAACAGACGACTGTAGCCACGTTGGTGACAGTGTGTTAATGGTGTTAACTGTGGCATGAAATGAGCTGGAGACGTTTCATTGTTGTGTGAATGACAGAAGCTGCTGCCTTTACTGGCACACTGAAGTGATTTAAAAAATATTTTAAAATAAGTCTGGTTGTATAGAAGTCTATAGAAAATGACTCTACTTCTCTCTTGATTTATTACCTCAGTAAACATTGCAAACATGAGTTTATGTCTCAATCTCTAGTTTCAAGTCTTCTTCAACACAGCATGATGTTCATTTAGTACATTATGGTCCATTTAGAGTCTGGAGTGTGTTTTACTTCATGAAAGTTAATTGTTACATTTTTTGGTCGCCTAAAATATGTGTTATGCTACATTCAGTTCCACTTAGCTCCACCCTCTTGTGCCACTTCTGGTTGCAAAATAACAAGATGGCGACGGCCAAAATTCCAAACTGGAGTCGACTGTTCGTTGTCGTTACTCTCAACCTTATATTGTAGTTTCTTAGTGATGCATCTCTTCTGTCGACGTATACATTCTGTGTTCTCAGTCAGTGTTTACCCGTTGTATTCGGTATCACCGATAACAAACAACAGAACAGTGATTGATTCCATCGCGTGTGCTAGCGCACCATGTGCCGTCTGACCCCGGGAGGATGATTGGAAATCCACCACAGGTTCACTTTATCCGTCCGTGTGCATGTGAGACGAGATGTCGAGATGAGTTTGTGTGTGTTCGGCTTAAAGAGTAAAAGGTGTTTGCTCAAGATGAGTGCGTGTGAAATGGAGAGAGATCGACGGGACGACAGAGCGAGAATGTTTGTTCATGACGTGTGTTTATGAGGGAGAGACGCAGTGAGAGACTCAGCTTTTGACCCTGCTGTCCAATGATAACGGCCTTATGGACCCACGGAAGGCTGATTGTAGCAGTCCGTCATATTTAATGGGGGGGCAATTCACAGAATGCAATCAGTGACAATCTGTGAGAACATCCTCTCCTTCATTAAAACGAGGACCTTTCATTTTGTGTTGATAGTGGCGGTCCCTGGATGAAATCGGTTTCTGAGCACCAGAGTCTCTTTAGAAAACCTCATTTTACTGCAGCAGGTGTCTGACAGTCTGCCACTCTCAGTCCTGGTTCTGGTTCTCCCGTGCTTTCCTTCCCTTCAGCGGGCCCAGCTATACGGCCTGGGTCTCCAGCAGCGTGGTGTCGGTGTTGACTCCGGGCGGGAACCGGAGGAGCAGAGAGGGTGAAGCTCTGCTGCTGCAGGTCCGAGGCCTCAGCGTAGCGGGTCTGGGTCTGTCCGCTGGTCACTGCCGGAGGCCCCGCTTGGGGTCTGAGCTGAAGGAGTTTCTGGTGAACGTGCGTGCCGTAAATAGTTTTTGTGTGATTTCGAGGGGAATCTGAGCTGATGACAATCATTAACAAGAACTGTACAGAAACAGCCACTCTTCTCGCTGATGGACACATTCGCTCATGTTGATCACTATTAAATTGAGACTGTTTCATTAGAGCTTTCTGTCTGCTTCTCTCTGAAATTTCATTTTGGTTTTTCCATAAATGTAATATTTATTCAGGGAGTGCAGTTAGTGACAGTGTGGGCTCCACGGTAACGCAGCTCTGACAGCTTGATGGCGTTAGTAGCTGGGGGCGGGGCTTAGCAAAGGGTCAATTGTGTTTTTTTTACGTTTTCATCTGGACGGAGATTTCATTTTTCAGAACCACAGGGGAAAGAAGCGGCGTTAACAAAAGCCCCATATGTCCACGTGGACCTGTGACATATTCTCACAGATAGATGACAGGAGATGATGGGAGAGAGATGGAGAACGATTGTCACCTTAACCTCGACTGCCAAGCGTAAAAAATAGGTCGATGGATGGAAAGATGACGAAAACCGTTGATAGAACCGTCACCTTTTTTCTGCATACATCATCGTCTTGCATTGTGTGTGCGCTCAAAAGGACATGACCACTGTGTAATGCATTTATAAGTAGCTTCGCCACCGCTGTGTAACAGTTGTTTGATCAAAACGTCATTCCCCTGCTGAAGGACAGATTATGGATGTGTGTGTGTGTGTGTGTGTGTGTGTGTGTCCGCCAGAGAGAGTGTTTGTGCAGGCAACACTCATCTATCATGCAGACGATGTGGGGAAATTTAAGGGTACAAATAACAATGGCCTCCGTGAGTTGCATGAAAGACGGAAGGAGGGAGAGGGGGGGGAATGAGAGAGGACAAAAAGACAAATGAAAAGAGACAGTGAGAGAGACAGTGAGAGAGACCTGAGAGGGAAACAGATAAAAACAGAGGAGAGTGTGAAGGAGAAAGATAGAAGTCCCGGTTTCTCGTCGCTATCAGCAGAAGGAGGAGATCCCATTAATCAGGAGAGGAGAAGATCAAATCATGTGCCGGTGAGCAGAGAGCAAGCCTGTGATTGTACGTGTGTGTGTGTGCGTGTGTGTGTGTGTGTGTGTGTGTGTGTGTAATAGACTGAGTGTGATTTAGCTCCAAACCCCAAAAACCTCTTTTAATAAGGCTTAGTTGTGTTATCGCTGATGGAAGGTGTCACTGGCAACATTCAACATCAGTTTGTGTTTATTTCTCGGCATTAGTATAATTATTAAATGAGCCTATTAGTGAGAAAATAAGCCTACTTTACACAACCGTAGTAGATATTTTAACCCAAACAACCTTCTTTTCCTGAACCTAAAGTTGTTTCCTGTGCAAACCAAAGTTTATTTTGAAAAAACGAGAAGTCAATGTTTTTGTCAGGTAACTTGCGCACTTCAGTCACGACACTTCTGTGGTTATTTTAAACCGACCGACGAGCTTTTCCTAAACCTAACCGTGTAGTTTTATTGCCTGAAACAAACTAAGTTCCTCGCGAAGACGGAAGTTTATTTTGAAAAGACTGCATGCATTCAACGAGCGGATTCAAATGCACGAACAATGAAGAGAAATCATACAACATCTCATTTGTTGACAGTAATCATGACAATCATTTTTACGATGACATATCGACGTCTGGAAATGCCACATGCTGCACCTTCGGCTGAAAAGGTCACAGGATTGATTGAGCGCAGAAGTCACAACTGCTCACTGAATATGAAGTCACCTCGCTGAAGGCAAACCAAGCAAACTGGTTCATTTGCACTTCACTTTTGAAATGGATGGATTCAATCAGTGACGTTATTTCGGCAGGAATTTAGGATCTGAAATGCCTTAACGCACACACACACACACACACACACACACACACACACACACACACACATTGTCAGACATCAGATCAGCAGAGGCCTTACGAGCTCTTTGTTGCACATAATGATGGAACAAAGGAACAAAGTGTGTGCGACTAAAGTGGACGCGGGTTGTTAAAGATGCAAGATAGCTTATTGTCAAAAGGAGGATGAACTGTTCACTCCATAATATAATACTGAAGCAAACCCACACAGAGCATGTCTGATGTTTTCCTTATTTTTATAATAAATAACAAGTCAGTAAATAAATAAGTATGTATTTTTAGTTATATTTTGTTTTACAATGTTAGGAAAGCAATGTTTAAGCCTTTGTCTTTCACATGTGTGTATATATATATATATATATATATAGTTGTGCAACTTAACACATTTACAATAAGCTGCTTTTTTTGAGTTTATTCAACTTTTCAAACAGAAGTTGTGCTCGTCTAATATTTTACTTTAAAAAAAACTTTGTAAACAATTTTGGAAGAATAATCAATTCAGCTGCTTTCATAAAACAACAAGCGTTTGTATGTTGGGCTGTTTGGTTGACGGTTGATGAAAGGTTTTTGTATTAAAGACCAGTTTGTACTTTATACATATAGTTTGCTCGATCTCTTCTTTCAGGGTTCCAGTGAGAACCAGCCGTCCTTAAAGAGTCGAGCTTATTGACACACAGATCACTTCACAGGTCGTTCGTCAGAGCCGTACAGAATGAGCCACATGACCGCACGCATCACAGTGAAAAGACACAAACCGAGTTCTGATTAAACTATCCAACCAGACCTCTTTCTCTGAAGGAGTTTTGCGACCGTGTAATGATGTTTTATACTATTGAGAAAGGTCGTCTTTCCCGACCTCAAGAGGCCATTTGTCAGGATAATTTAAACATCGGTTTAGTGTTGCAATATTTGACGGACTAAAGAAACGATGGCTGGAATCGATGAAACTTGATACCATCTTTCATCGGCCCCGTGCTGCCTGGTAGACGGCTGAGTTCTAGCGAGACGCTTTACGCTCAGAGAGGTCAGTGAACTGATCTCGTTCCCCGTTAAACGTGGAGTCAGCAATTCTGGAGAAAGATCGTTGATGTTTGAACTCAACACTAAAACAAATACCTCCCTCCAGATTAACCGTCCCTCTCGCTCTGATTGGCTGGTTGGTTTCTCATTGACAGAGTTTTATGGACACCAGATTATCCTTCAGTTTACAAACAAGAGACAGCTCGTGTGGACCGCGAGGAAATATTCGCTGAATTTGATTACAATACAATCACTGACTGCACTTTTAAATGTCTGAAAAATGGAGAAATACCTTTTTTTTACCACATATTTTTGTCAGTTACACTCTAAACAAGTTGAAATTACAATATCCTTAAAGCCTCTAAGACTTGGTTGCACCTACAACAATGAATTTAATCTGAGATTAGTACTCGTCATCGTTTTGCAAACCTAGGTTTACAATTTTAAGATTTAAAATGAAGCTCTGTTGCACAATTAAAAACTGATCTCCGTTTAGTAAATCCAAGTTAAAACCAAAATGAAATCGAGTTTAATTAATATGCAGTTGCTTGCTTACCCAAATTAAAATGAACTACATTTGCGTGGCCATTAAATGAGCCTAATGTTACTCATGATGGCTCGACAGAGAAGCTCTAGTTTCTACTTCTTTGGGCAAAAAAAAACATAATAATGGAGCCGTATTACCAAATAATCATAAAACCAGGTTTAGGTTTGTACACTAACTTTCTTCGAGGAAAGTTTATTATTGTCATTTTGCTAAATCCATCTCAAAAAGGAAGCAGGTTTAAAAGTTAAACCTCCTCAAAGTGAAAGTTTAGAATCAAAAATGGGGCAAATTTTAAATTGCTTTTAAAGAGATTAAGAAGAGATTTAAAGAGTGTGTATATATATATATATATATATATATACACACACACAATTTCACGGAGCTCCTGCTCGCTACAACAGCAGAACGCCGCCGTGTAGGTTGAGGTATTGACCCGTATTGTGAGGTTCACGGGATAAGAAGAACAAACGTAACCGACGGGACATATATTAGTGTCAAATATCACACAATGCAGTGCATTGTGGGTCCTAATCTTAGTTGTAGTCGGGTGTATCTGTAATCGTGTTAATGTGATTTTTGTGGACCCCTGGAAGAAAAGCTGATACCTTGGCATTTTTCTAATGAGAAAACACACACACGCACAAAATGCCCTCACTAGTGTGTGTGTGTGTGTGTGTGTGTGTGTGTGTGTGTGTGTGTGTGTGTGTGTGTGTGTGTGTGTGTGTGTGTGTGTGTGTGTGTGTGTGTGTGTGTGTGTGTGTGTGTGTGTGTGTGTGTGTGTGTGTGTGTGTGTGTGTGTGTGTGTGTGTGTGTGTGTGTGTGTGTGTGAGAGAGAGTGCTGTACAAGGCATGTAGCCGTAGGTTAGCAGTGGGCGAGAGCGGTAACGCTGCTTCAGTCATAATAGGATCTGACGATGACTCATGCACAGCAAACACAACGCTCCTCTTCTCTTCCTCCTCATCTCCTCTTCCTCTCATCTCAGCCGCCCTTATTTCGCTCTACTCTGATTCCTTTACTTTCTCTCTCCGTCTTCTCTCCTTCGTCTCTCCTTCCTCCTCGTCCTTATCTCGTCAGGCATCGTTCCCTCTCATGCGTCTTAACTCCAGTTGCTTTACTTTGCTTTCTTCCCTCCTCTCTCGTGTTTCCCGTCTTCTTCCTGTCTCATCTCTTCTTCTTTCCTCTCCCGTGGCAGCTCATTTTGCCTTCCTCATATGGTATTTCCTCTTCTCCATTTGTATTTGTTGATCCCTGCATTTAGGTTCTTTTGTATTTTCTTACTCCTTTTATTTTCTTTCCCTTTGTCTTCTTGTCTCTTCCCCCTTTCAATATCTTGCCTCTTCTCTTCGATCACGCTCAGTATAATTACTTTACTGCTGTTCTCCGCCAAGTTTCTGATCAAACTTTCTTTCCTTTATATATTCTGATAAGTACGATGTGTATATACACTCCGAACCTGCCGCCCCTCTGCTCTGATGATGATGAAGTTATCCAGGCTAACCTCTTCATCGGGAACGGGAGTCTTTCCGCCAGGTCTCGGTCGGGGCGATGATGCAACCCTCCTGAAAGGGCTTTCTCCACTCGGCACCCGGCATGCAGGGTGTCCATCTCGCTCCAAAGAGTTGCACATCCAGTGTGACTACTTGCAACAGGGAGGTTTATTGAAGCCGCCAAACTCTGTAGACTCCCCCGAAGATCGCCCAAATCTGAGATGTGGGGGTTGATTCAGAGGTCTGGGACCAGTCTTACCGTTTCAACCGGGCTTGAGTCAAAAACCAAGTGGGACGTTGCATTGGTTACATAACAGTACAGCACCATCTAACACAATCAGCTCACCTTCCTCCAGCGTCATTAAGCACAATTACATAAAGAGGAGTCAATCACCGGCTCTTGTTTGTATCTTAACATAGCAAATACACAAACTGCACACACACACACACACACACACAGGACTGAGTGCTGCTCACCTGCATCTTTGCTCAGTCAGACTTGTTGTACGTTGGGGGCCGAACCGCCGCAGATTGTTTTCCACCTCGTAGACCCTCGCACACGTGGTCGATGGAACCGTACTGAGCCGAGCCGGCGCCCCGTCTCTCCGCCTCGCTCTTGATTAAAGTCTGTTGCGCTTGTCCCGGCTCGATTGCTTTCCGGGGCACTCCTCCGTGTGACAGAAAGAGCAACTGCAATTCTGTTGATTCATATTGTCGAATCTCACGAACGCGGTGGTCTCGTCAAGTTTTTCCTCTTTCCTTATTTCCCAGGGAAAAAAAGAAAAATCCACGTTTTGCCGAGGTATGTGGTTTCCCTCGGCCAAAACTGAGATTAGCTCCATCCCTGCGGACGAGAGATTTATGAGCCACAGAATTATATTTTTTTGTCAGTGCGTGACCCAGAAGGCAGATTTATTTAAAATGCGGTGTAAAGCATTGCTTCTCTGTGAAAGACTCCTCATCCAGGGGCCTGGGTGTTATCGTTCCGCTCTCCATTTGTTTTTGCAGGTATGTCAAGTCTTTTGATGGTGTAGACTGAAGCCTGCAGAAGTCCCTCGTTTCTCCAAGGTTATCAATCTATCAATCTCCCAACCTCATCTCTTGCCCTCTGCTTTTGTCTGGGCAGCTCATTGTCCTGAGCGAGTATACCTAAAACGTTGGGTGTACGTGAAATATCAAGTTAATCTGCCCAACTCACTCACTCAATGAGAGAATTTCAGGCAACACTTTGTTAAATCAACTTCTTATACGTGCGGCCCCTGGAAAGATGCATTGGCGACCCCACACAGCCAACATAGACTGTGTGGGAGGAGACAAACTTTGTTCATGCCCATTTTTAGAACTTTGTTTTGTAAATATACTGTATACGTCTGTACTGAAGAGTGACAGAGAAAAGCAGGGGTGGCATGTGACAAAGGTTCTTGATCAGATTCAAACCCACTTCGAGGTAACACGGTTACATGGCACACCTGCAAGACCACCCGAGACACTCTCGAACAAAATCAGTGTCATCGTTGCTGTACCTCAGCCTCATCTTCCTCTCTTTGACTTTCCTTGGAGCTTTAACACACACAAACTCCATATCTCAATCTTTTTGTTGTTGTTGTTGTATTTCTACTGAATATGAATAGCACCCCCCCGACGCCCTTGGTCTGCATCTTTCGCACAAACGCACACATTCAATCTACTGCTCCGACACCTCATATATATCTGTGTGCTTTTCAGGCTATCTGCATCTTTGCTGTCATTATCTGCTCGCACAGGCAATCATTTGTCTTGTGCAGGGAGCTTCATCTGCGCTGCTGTTCATTCGTCCTCACTGTGTCCTAAATTTAAATTGCTACATGCCCTGCTGCGCCGCCAACCGCTGCCCTTGCTGTACCCTTCTGTATATAGAAATACTTTACGACATCAACATTAGGAAACATTTTGGACCAAAACGTTCTGATGATTCCCTGAGAGGAACTGCCCACCGGGGAGCTGCTCCATGAACTGCTTACCGCCGTGGGCTGTCTTTCTGTTCGCATTCGCACCGCCAATAAGAACACGTAAGCTGGGCGACGCCGCTCGCACACATCTCCAGCTGGCTAGTTTGCTACGTTCGTTATACGTTTTTTTTAAAGTAATAAGAATAAAAAATAAACTCTGTTACGTGCCCAATCATATAAACACAAAAAAATAGCTTTCACGAAAAGCACCCGTTGCGATTTCTGTTCAAATTGGCTTCTTCAGCTCTGTCAATGTGCTTTGCGCTACTGGGTTAGCCTTTCTGTTACTGGGGTTTAGCATTCGTGCTACAGGGTTAGCCATTGTGCGACTGGGTTAACTTTTGTGCGACTGAGTTAGCCGTCATGCTTCTAGGTTAGCCTATGTGCTACTGGGTTAGCCTATGTGCTACTGGGTTAGTGCTCATGCTACTTGGTTAGACTCCTTCTTTGGCTCAGTGGGTGTGTGCTTATGACTTATGACTTGTGTGCTCATGATTTCACTGGACTTCACTCTTGGTCTATTTTTCCGTGTTTTCTCCCACTTTTTCCTTACGAGCTGTTGTTTTTGTTGTCTGTTGTATACACCGGAAACAGGTTTTTAAATATGGTTGTTGTCCGTGCTGCATTGGCTCATGTGTTCTATTCTGTTTAAATATGTTCCACTCTATCACTCTCGTCCACTCTTATATACCATCCACTGTCCTCTTTACAGCAGATTCTATGGTTACCGAATTGTAGATGTAAAGCGTCTCCAATGCATCCTGTTTGACGAGTTACTCACCGTTGAGTGAAGGCTGCTGATTTAATGACGGTGAGGATGGTTTATGAAAGTATTGGTGGCTGCAGATATTAAAGATGGTGGTGACGAGAAGTGGTTGATGAAGGCCCGGAAGACTAAACTTAAATGAGGATCATCGTTGATTGTCCATCATGTTCTCAACAAAATACTTCCTCTCTTTCTACTCTCTTTTTGGCGTGTGCTCTCTATCCGTCTCATATGAGGTAAGACTCTGCTTTATGGTCTGTTTGACTCTAAATGGACCATTTACTAAATGAACATCATGCTGTATTGAAGAAGACTTGAAACTAGAGATTGAGACCATAAACTCATGTTTACTGAGATAATAAATTAAGAGAGAAGTAGAGTCATTTTCTCATAGACTTCTATACAATCTGACTTCTTTTTGCAACCGGAGGAGTTGCCCCCTGCTGGTCAGTTGAGAGAATGCACGTTTTAAGACACTCCCGCATTGGCTTCACTTGTCAGGACGATGCTGCCTGGAACAAATTAGTCATTTGTGAACATGATTTCTAGGAGACCGGGTTGGCTAGCCATCCCCTGTTGGTCTTAACTGTATAGATATTCTGCTGTACCTCCATCATTCTCTTTTATTTCCTCTGTGAAGTATCGACAGTCTCAAATGTAAAACTAGTACGAACATCAGACAGCCAGTCAAGGATATGTGTAACTCTACTCCACTAAATGTTTGTTAGACAAACAACAAACTGCTCAATCTTAAAGGTTAACCATTGACTTTTAACTGTCCTGGTTGAGAAACTAACCCATGACAGTTTTGTAACATAGTTTGTAACATTGCTGTTTGGTGAATGAGAATGTGCAAGACTTATTTATTGGTACGTAGCCACTCTTCTGCTGTACCCTCTCCATTACACTCCAAAACCCTGCTGCAAGTTCCACTACACAAGCCAGAGCTCAGCAATATCACAGCGGATAAGAGCATTGAGTGTGTGCGCAGCGGCGCTGGTGGGGTAAAGGTGGGGGCGAGTAGTGCCGGAGAGAGATGAGGGAAAAGGAATGAGCTCGAGATGGAGCGAGTAAAAGAAAGAAAGCGAGTGTGAAAGCCGTAAGGGAGCGAGTGTGAAAGTCGTAAGGGAGCGAGTGTGAGATGGAATAGGAAAAAAAGAAAAGATAATTGAATCTTTAAATGCCCTTTTTATCGTTCCACTTGCAGAACGATAGAGCTGCATTTCGATGCGGCAGAATTACATCAGCCTTCTTCTCCCCCGATAAAGACAAGAAAACAACATCTATGAAAACTATGGAATGATAATAAAAAACAGAGCCGAAGGAGAGAAATATATCAAAAGCAGGCGACACATCAGAGGATGGAGGGAAATGCGTTTTCACTCCCCCTCAGCAGCTTTAGGCAAGGGGCCCATGAGCAGGGAATTTATCCCCAAATCTCCACTGGTGCTGCAGTTTGCCACCAGTAACAGTTATTTCAATGGGCATAGCTTCCTGTTGTGGACACTTAATTTTGACTGTGAATGCATCAGTACGTGCCAGATAAAGTGCTTGTTAGAAGGGCGACAAACATTGTCCAACCCCCTTTATATACATATGGACACTAATATACAATATACAATTTCTTTAACATTTCCACAATCCGACATTCACGTCACGTTCTCAACCTTTGGCCCACTTCTGAGTGTTAAAACAACGACCACCTTCCCAAATACATGAGGAACAAATAGACGAACAGGGCTGCAAATATGTGTCAAAAATAAATATTCTGCTCAGCCATCACTTCCTGCCATTATGAATCCAACTTTAATGTGTTTAGGGTCCATATTTCCTCAGCACACGCTTGGAGCTTTTAATGGCGCATCACATTTCCGTTTCAAAATTGATCCATTTCACTGCATCTGAGGGAACATTAGTTAGCTAAAAGAGGATAAACGAATTTATTCATGTTATGCGTTTCTAATTTTGGTTTGACGTTTTTTTAAAATGTATCTACGTATTTGTTGGCAGGCTACCGCCACGGCCCACTAGATGGCGCTCTGAGGCCCACTGGTTGAGAATAGCTGCTCTGGCACTTTTAGTCTGAAAAGACGACCAGCAAAGTGAGTGCCTTTCTCAGTCCCACGATCGGAGGACAGAAAATAACTCAGAATTCGACTGTTGGCGCATTTGTCAACCTTTCGGACCTAACTATTTAAATAAGGGCCACTTCATTTTCTGAGCCCAGGTTGAATCAAACGATGGACTTTGAAGTTGTTGTACAACGTTTGGCCAGAATGTAAAATTTGCATTAAAGCCCAGGGGTCTTGCGTTATACCTATATTTAAATGAGTGTTGCTCTGTATGTTGCACATTGTAGCAGACAGTTATTTCAAAGTACACCCCACCTTTAAGCCATCAATGCTTTTACACTCAAATTCACCAACATACCGGGTCCCCTGAAGTCTGTAACTGTTGTCAAACCAGCCACAGTGCAAACAAGAAAGGTGACCTCTTGTCCTGTAATTGTGACGGTTCAATAAAAGAACACAGCGAGACTGTGAAGCGGAGCTCAGTAAACCATGTCTGGATGTCCCCGGAAAGCTCTTAAAGAAGAATTACGTCAGCCTGTTTCCAGCTGATAAAGACGAGAGAAAACAACAAACTCCACAAGGAGCGATGAAGTGGACGAAACGACGCCGGACCTGACACCGTTTCAATCCAACTGTCGAGCTTCCTAAATATCACAAAATAAAATGTGACCCAGGTGAGGTTGAGGAGAATAAATCAGCTCCCTGACTGTTAGGAAGCATGCATCCACAAGACAGATGGGAGGCCTCTGGATCAGCTATTACTGCTGGGAATGAGGCATTTGCATTCAGATAATGTTGGCTGTAATTCATACGTTGATCTGAGGAGAAAACACATTTACAAGTTGTGGTTCTAATGTCTCAACTAATGGCCTCACAAACCACGACGGAGACAGATACCTTGCAGACATTATTTTGCACTTTGAATTTTTCACAGAAATAAATTGAACTATTTATCAAATACACATTACTATCACTGCATTCTTTATTTCAAGCACGCTTGCTGATTTGTTTTATTTCAATAAAAAATGTTTTACCCTCGAATGAAAACTCAGCTTTCTTGTTGAATAAATCGTGTGTGTGTGTGTGCACACACTCTTAGAAATAATGGTGCTAACTAGAACATTACAAGGTTCTTCGGCCTGTCCTCACAGGCGAACCATTTTTGGTCCCTGATAAAACCTTTTTATAAAGGTTCCACCTGGAACACAGAGAGTTCTACCGAACCAAACAAAGGGTTAAACCTGGAACAGTCTGAAAGGTTCCACCCAGAACCCCGTATGAGAGGTTCTACAGAGAACCCTTCTATGGTGTAAACTTTCCACCCAGAACCCTCATTGGAGGTTCTATTTAGAACCTGTCAACTTTCTTAGGGTGCTTTCAACCCTTTCAGGGGGTTCTACCAAGAATCCTTTTATGTTCCAAGAGTTTCATGTCGAACCAACCAAAAGGGTTCGACCAAGAGCCCTCTTATATGCCAGGGTTTCTACCATCAACCCTTTTGTATTCCAAGGGTTTCATGTAGAACCCACCCTGGAGGTTCTAGACCTAACCCTTTTTTTTCACAAATGGTTCTTTCGAAATATATGGTTCCGTAGAACCCCCAGCCCTTCAGGAAGAACCCGTTTGGAACCTTTATTTTACAGAGCTCTAAGCGTTGATACGGTTCAGTCTGCAGAACTCACAGTCTCCAGCCACACGGATTAGCTTTTTCTATCCTTAAATGTCCTTAAACTGCGTTGGAACTGAGAAGGAGCACTCTCGTTTTATACAGTAGTGTGTGTGTGTGTGTGTGTGTGTGTGTGTCAGTGCATGTGTGCGACTGTTGCTCTCATTGGTTGACAGCGTGAGACGAGAGTGTGAATGTATGTGTCTGTCGCTCTGTGATTACATGTGTGTGTGTGTACGTGTGTGTGTGTTTCCCACTCTGTGTTCACGATGTGCTTCATTGTCTACTCACAAACCAAACATGGATTTCATGTCTGCCTTTGTTTGGCTCTGTAGCGCTGCACATGGCTCAATTGTGTGTTTCAGATCAAGGCCCGTTTTCACATGAACACAAAAGCTTTTTTTTTTTTATCCACATACCTCGCTTTGTTAAATAAAATGCTTTGTGCACGCTTTTATTCAAGATTTCCTGCATGACATTTGGCATTGCCATCTGCTTGTCCAAATAGAATCAAACCACGCACAGTTATGTTCCTCATTTGGCTTCTCCTGCACAAATGCCCATCGACAAGCTCAGCACTGGAGACTCTTGTGCTGGTATTTGAACCGTGAGTAGCGAGCCTCCTCATCCTACGTCTCAAGTTCAATCCCACAAACATGAGTAAAGCACGAGTCATTCTACAAACAGAATCTGCATCCACATGTATCTGCAGCACAGACTGTATATAAGAAGTGGACGTAGTCATCGTGACGTCATCCATTGGTTTGTGGACTGATGTTTTGAAGCCTCGAGTTTGGCGATTTTGCCATCAGAATTTTGAATTACGGCCGTTATTGATATGATGTTGTTTTTTTGCAGCCAAATGAACGAAAGTTACCATATTTGGAATGCGGAGGAGTGACATAGAGATACTGTAGCGACCTGTCAATCACAGTAGCCCCACCCTAAAGCATCCCCTGCTTTATGGTCTGTGTGACTCTAAATGGACCATAATGTACTAAATGAACATCATGCTGTATTGAAGAAGACTTGAAACTAGAGATTGAGACATAAACTCATGTTTACAATGTTTAGTGAGGTAATAAATCAAGAGAGGAGTCATTTTCTCATAGATTTCTATACAATCGGAGGAGTCGCCCCCTGGTGGTCAGTAAAGATAATGCAAGTTTTACTTTGCTTGGTGTGAGAGCTACATTGTCACTTGTTATGTCTGAGTTTGTGAACCTCTTCAAAAGTGTATCGTCACATCAGGGCTACGCAATGTGGAGACAAGAAGTGTAATTGATCAGCTTTGTCTGGTTGTGTGCTCTCCTACAGTACGAAGTTTCTGGCGCCGCTCTCTGTCACGATGAATATAAGAACAAAAACTCAGCTATTCCACTGCAACAGTCTCCTATTTAGAGACAATGATAATGTTCGCTTTGTTGCTTTTTAATGCAAATGTATGTTGTTATAGTCTAAGCTGTACTTGGGCCCAATACACACTGCTGGCAAGCTGATCTTGGGAAGAAACAAGTATTTTTTGAGGACCCCACTTTGACATTTACAGTGTTTATATCATACTATCTTTCTTGGTAAAGTCAAACAACATTATTTTATTTTGCAGTGGCCTTATCGATGGAAACTTTACTGAAATGTAAAAAGCAAGTCTTCAACAGCCAACATATTCAAGTCTATAATGATCTGTTTCTGGACCAGGTTTCCTTTTTAAGTTGAATAAATTGACAGGTAACCTTTTAAAATACCTACAATCCACCAGTCTGGACAGAATTAATAAGTAATTGCTGTAAAGTGCTCCTCGAGTAAACCACTTCCTAATGTAATCTATCTGTGTCCTTCTCTCGGACACTTCCCATTCATTTCCTCAGTGTTAAACATTTAGGATGAACATCAGCATAATTAAGTGGCTAATGTTTGGAAATGAGTCAACGGCCGTTCTCTGCACTAGAATTGGTTAGTTGTGGATTTAAGGATTGCTTTGCCCCTTCTGCTGGTAAGAGTTTGGGTCCTACGTCAGTATATCTAGCATCCAGCAGCAAAAGAGAAGATAGTCAATGAGGTCAAGTCAGACTTCAGCTGCTCTACATGACTCACTCCACTGAGCCCTGAAGCCCCGCCCCCTCTGCTGCACAGAGCACTGTCACTTGTTTATTCAAAGTTTATTTGATATTGAACATGTCACGTGTCCCAACTTTACCACATTCGACACACACTGAACAATCCTTGGAACTTCATTAATGCACCCGCCAAGTGTGAAGTAGATCGGCTGGACGGTTCTTGAGACATGCGAAGGACACACACACACACACACACACACACACACACACACACACACACACACGCTCACAGATATTTCTTGCTCCATAGTTAGATGATGATGCTTCATGGTGCCATCGGCCAAATGGCACCATTCCTTACACATTCACTCAGACATCTCTGCACATGCCCACCAAATGTGGTTGCATTAGCACAAAGTGATCAAGACATTTTTTGGAACACAAGCCCTGCCCACGGCATTTGAGCGAACTTTGAGGGCCAGCTAAAACTGCAAAATCGTGCGGAACATCAAAAGTCTGAAAAGGGAACTTTTTCAGACTTCGTCCAGAGACGTTCTGTACCAAATTCGGCGAAGTTTGCTCAATATTTGTTGGAAGGGCGGCCAAAGAAAACCTCAATCCAGACGTAAATGTCTCATTTGGATGGATTCATCTGGAGTTGTGTCTCTGAGAGTTACAGGCCAAAAGCGTAAAGTTCATTGCTGTAGCTCCACCATCTGGTCATCGTTGGGTCTCCAGTAACACAAGTGTGAAGTCGATCAGATGGACGGTTCTCGAGACACAACGAGGACAAACGCACCGATACACAGACAGAGATTCCTGGCTTTATAGTTCGATAAACCATAAGAAACAAAAGAGATGTAAGCGTGAACACATCACACACTTGGGGCTAAAAACTACTCATGAAAGCGGTTTGTCAACAGCAGGTTGATCAAAAGAGCTCACTTATTCAAATGTCAGAGAATTTGTTCAATGAAAAGTCTATAAAAAGGAAGTCTCCATTATAGATGCAGGCTGTTGTCGGGTTGGCTTAACTGCTTATGCAGATTTCAGGCAGTTCCTTAATTTGGTTTCAGTTAATTGCACACCCACATGCAGCTTATAAGTCAATTATAGGCTAAACTGAACGTGGGCTATGAAAGGCAGTAACACTTCAGCACACCGCCGCCGCCCCTCCCAGCATGCCTCTCCTCGGCTCTCGCAGGCTGCCAAACTAATATTTTCCATGGTGTTTGTGTTTGTTTTATTGTTTTTGGCCAATCCACATCCCAACATTTGCAAAACATAATTGCTAGTTTTATTGTACTGTTGGATTTGTGGCATTTTATAAGAGCCCGATAACGATGCACTCGCTACCAACCAACTGAAGATGGGATGCGAGAATAAACTGTTGCCACCCTGTTAAATGCTGCATGTGGCTTTTCTTTGAATCACACAGTATGATTGCCGAATAAACAATTTGGGTGAGATGACTGGAAGTCTGTCTCGTCAGTGTTTTACCAACACTTTGCTGTAAAGCCTTTTCTGAGGAGGATTAACATGAAGAGATTTTTACATCTGCTTTCTTATCCTTTTCATCGTGCGTTCGTTGTCACGAAACTCTGTTTTCTCAAGAAGTAATGCACTGATTTCCAACCTGAAGAGGGCATTTATATCTTTGTCATGGTGTATGCCTTTTATTTACATTTCTATCACAGTGATCCAGTTAATCTAATACTTGGAAATGAAGGAATGTCATCACATTGATGCAGAATATCTGTGAATCAAAGACCGTCTAAGCAGAGGAGACTGTCTGAACCAGAATAGCTGGACAGCACAGAACAGATCTACTAACAAAAAGTCTATTTCTGCGGGTTACATGCACACAATACAATGAACTTCTGACTCCAAAGGAAACAATTTAGGTTGAGGCAACAGAACTACTGAGTTAGGTTTAGGAGAAGATCGTCTTTTGGGTTAAAATAACGAAGAGTCCTCAAGATACGTGACAAATACATCAACGTTCTCGTTTCACACGGGGAACGAAGAACAAACCGTCTCCTGGCTGACAGATCGCCGCTTGTTCGACCTTGTTTCGTCAGAATTTGCGATATTTATGATCTACTCCCGCTGATGGTCTCTTTTGCTGAAACAAGCGTAAGTTGACACGTCGTGTTGGACTTTTGTAGGAGAATGCACGAAAAACGAGGAGTAACTTTTGGTAAGACATCATACGAACCGTCGTGAGGATACATTGAACAGATACAAGCTCTTTACATTCGTAACACAAACGTGCTCTATTGTTTGCGGCACGTAGATAAAAGTATCTGTCTCTGGAGCCGAGCACTTCCTGCCAGCGGCAGAATGCTGGTCTTACTGGCAGGAATCCAAGTCCAAGTGTCTCTCTTTAGGAAAAGAATGGCAGCTCGGTGCCACAGAGGAAGCTACAAGTGCAGCGAGGTTTCATAGTCGTGTGCTTGGGAAAAATACGTTAAGAAGCATCACCTCCTTTTTGATTTAAAGGGCAGCTAACCTCGCTCTGACGAGGTGTCGGCATGCACATGGGTCTTATCTGCTTACGGCCTGATGTTATCTAGCAGCTGTATTTGTTGTTCTGCACGATTTGGCCGAGGATTTACAAGGAGAGTAAGAAGAGTCCTTCTTCACTCCCCGCTACAGGCAGCGGGCTCGATTATGATCTAAAATGGGGAAAAAGATTAATGGAGATCACGGATTATCTCACTTCCAGGCGATAACCTTATTTATATGACTGATGTTGGAGTCAGGGAACGGAGAAGAGTTAGTGCCACACTAGGGGGAAGTCTGCCATGAGAAAAGATAAGCTGTGAGTTTGTTTGTTAGGTCCAACCTTTAATGGGACACACCGGCCTATCAGCCAGAGCACCAGCCCGTTCCAGCAGCTGTACAATGTGTCACGGAACATTTCTGAAGTCCGGAAAAAAAATCACTGATGATGTCATCAGGGTCGCTGCCGGTTGTTCCCAAATTAAGGAATACTCATTTTCTTTTTTTTGTTCTTTTAAGATTGATTGTTTTCTTCGTCTAAGCTTGTGTTCATTAAAAATGTCCTTTAATTATTTTTTTCCCGGTTGGATAGATTTGTTTGAATGATAAATAAATAACAACCAACACAAAACAAAAAGCCAATAAAATGAACACTAAACCGATACTTTAAATTCTGAATAAACGAAATAAATCCATACATATTTGTTTAAAAAAGGCAGACGTTAACACGATACATTATAATTTATAAAATCAACTTAATTTGACACATATATAGACATGAATATTCATCTTGATATACACCCCCCCCAAAAAAACAAATTAAAAAAAACTGACATCACAACTTTATATTTTCATAAAATGTTTCTATTATTTTGAAATGTGTGATCTGTAGTTCACGTCCATCATGGCGGCCATGTTTTTAGTCTTTTTTGTTTGTTTGTCAGCAGGAAATCTAATCAGGTGAAGGTGTTTTATTTTTTACTCAAATGATGCAAATCTTGCACATGTATCTGTATCTATATCTATATCTATATATATATATATATATATATATATATATATATATATATGTATGTGTGTGTGTGTGTGTTTATACTTCCTCGTTCATGATTACGTAGATTACATACGAAAATAATGTTGTGGGATATCTACGAATTAGGGTGCATTGTTTTTCGTAGCTATAACTTGAAACGCTGGATGAGACCAGCCTGGAAAAAAGATGCAACCTCCTTATTCATTTCCATTGAACCAACAAGGAAAGGATCACCCAATGAGAAACAATGGAACCAGGCTTAACTAGTACCACAATAACAAAAAGGTGTCCACAGTATTTTCTTTTCCATTTCCTCTTGTCTGTCTTGCTGTTTGTGTCTCCAGCATGTCCTACGATCAGCAGCAATTCCTTCTCTTCCTCCGTCTCCACCATCAGTTCATTTCTCAATGCTTCAATGCAGTAATGTGACATGAGCAGCGCCGTCCAAATATAATTGCCATTATATTCCAACTCAGTGAGTCTATGCGTCAGTGGCCAGGTAAGCTACTGGGACGGCAGACAGAGTTGAACACGCGCACACACACACACACACACACACACACACACACACACACACACACACACAAAGCCTGCCCGCTGGCACAAATGAACACTCACTCACACATGAACAGGCAAACAGAGACACCGTCCTCCACCTCACTGCTCATCCTTTCTCTCTCTCACACTCACACACACGCACACACACACGCACACACACACACACACACACGCACGCGCGCGCGTGTGCTGTCTTAGTGTCGGTGAAGCCAAAGCGATCCAGTGGGCCAGCAGATATGACTGTCAGTGGGTCGGATGTGTGTTCAATTATAAACTCTAAATGGATTAAATGGATTCAGGACGTCTGACGTCCTCACAGCTCCACAATGCAAAATGGCACTGTGTGCGTCAGTATGTCGTACCAACACATTGCTGTTGTGGTACATCAAATCATTGTGATTAATGTTGTTATTATTAGTATTATAATACATTGTGAGGTTTAAAATCTCATGAACTGTCTGCTTATCAGCTGAAAGGAAACATTATGCACTCTTATTCAACACCTATATATCTATAAATGATTTAGGAAGATGTTTTGATCCCATGTCTTCTCTAACCTCTGTATTCCTTTTAAATGTATTCATGCATGAAATAAACCGACACCGAAAATAACCCAAAACATGTCAATCGCTTGCTTTTATCTTGACAACAATGGCTTCAGCGGCTCTGCTGAAAGATGATTCAATAATTAGTTCATTCATGAAGACGAAGACATTCTCTCGTCAAACGCTGAGGACGACTCTGCTGTCTATTCTATTCAAATGTTTCAGAGGAGGAAATAGTTTGTGGGACCGTCTGTGAAATTATTTTATTGTATTTATAGCAGGCGGCAACTTCCGGTTCTGCCGAGTGAAGCCGATGCTTCATGTGTTAAAGCTGCATTCTCTCTAGTGTCCACCAGGGGGCGACTCCTCTGGTTGTATAGAAGTCTATGAGAAGATGACTCTACTTCTCTCTTGATTTATTACCTCAGTAAACATTGTAAACATGAGTTTATGTCTCAATCTCTAGTTTCAAGTCTTCTTCAATACAGCATGATGTTCATTTAGTACATTATGGTCCATTTAGAGTCACACAGACCATAAAGCAGGGGATGCTTTAGGGCGGGGCTTACTGTGATTGACAAGTCTCTACCAGAGAGGTTTACTCCTCCGCATTCCAGACATGCTCACTTCTGTTCATTGGTTGTGAAAAAACAACAACATGGCGACGGCCGTAATCCAAGATGGCCACAAACCGATGAGTGACGTCACGATGACTACGTCCACTTCTTCGAGACAGTCTGTGGTTTGGACAGAGATTTCTTGGGCTAAAGTTGAAGGTGCACTTGTCTAGTCACGGGTCAGTGTGTTCCTCATGCAGGAAGCACGGTCACGTCATGACACGGGTCAGTGTGTTCCTCATGCAGGAAGCACGGTCACGTCATGACACGGGTCAGTGATCCTCATGCAAAAAATTCAAAGGTGAATTGACTTTAATACTCAAACTTAAGGGGGAGAACATGTTAACTAACATACATCACCATGACACTTCCTCAGTTGATCACTGACATTAAGGCAATTCTTCTATTGTATTCCAAGTTTTCTGAAATGTTATGTTATGTAAATGAGGCATTATCTTATTAAATATGTCCTAATTTGCAGACGTTTCCAGAACAGAAATCTGAACATTGGAGTTCAAAAGGTTCAAAATTCCACTTGTTTCATTTCGTTGACATGTTAAGAGTCTAAGTTTGTTTCAGAGGGAACTTTGGATAACTCTTTAGTCCTCCGTGAATCAAGAAATACTCATCAGCCTTAAAGAAATCACCGTGTTCTTCAGAATAAAATGTGTAATGTTGTCTATAAATCAGGCTGAGGAGCAGCTCTGTGTTAACCTTCAGCTGAGGGAATGAAAGTAACGTTTGGTGCACGTAAGAGCTGCTGATTTCTGGATCAGTCTGATTTCTGGATCAGAGTCTGAGAGATATGATTTGTAAAATTACAGACATCTTGAAGACAAAAAATGTAACCAATTGATATCACTATTAAGACAGTTATGTATAAGTTTTTACGTTTAGAGATGCAAGTGAGACATTATCTATTGGTCACTTTTGGTCTAAATCTACAGACGCATGATGTGCTCGACACTGATATGTAATTCAAATGTTACTCCTCTAATTCATATTAAAACAACATTTCTAACTCAAACAATCAGGATTATTATCATCATCATCGAGATGTGAATCCACAGGAGAAACACAGGATTTCTACTTGTTTAGGAATGAGCACTTCATTGCTGAACGCAGTTCCACTCAGTGAAGCCGTCTGTTCCCGAGTCTCAGACAGCATGTCGCTCTCTTTTCATCATCCGATTTCGTACTTTCTCTGCTGAGCTGTTTTATGAGCCACTCAGCGTGTGTTTGCTACACCTGCACAGTTTGCATTCGTTTCCCTTTCTTCTCGCCTCTCTTGTCTTCTTCCCAAGTGCAAATGCAGTCAAACAAAACAAACTCAAACTTTGCCTGGAATGTGATTGGTTTATTTTTTCATTTTACCAACGGAGGCAAAAATCACACATTTCCCCTCGTGTTCTCTATTTTACTTCTGTGTTTGCGTTTCATTCAGCGCGTCATCTTAAACCCCCCATATCAGAGCAGATTGTGTTCATCTCTTCTGTTGAGGGGTGGGAGCACAGACTGTTTGTACGAAGTGGACGTAGTTGTTGTTTTTGTTTTGTTCGTACCCAAACCTTATTGGGGAAAAAGTAAATATGTTGGCTTTTAGTGAGGGTTTGGTATTAATTATTAAAGATTATATTATCCATTGGTAAACTCCAGCCAAAACGTTTTGTCATCGACCTTAATCATATCAGCAAACCCTGAGAGTGAGTCTCGCGTTCAGTCAGGATTCTGCTTCGACACCAGGCCTATCTATCCCGTGGACGCTGATGCAACTTATCGCCGAAGAAAAGAAGAAGCTATTTCTGTACCTGACTGCCGCTCTCTCTCTATTCAAGACCTCTTATCTGAATCATGAGCCGCCACGGGGAACGAGAGAGCTGTCGGCACAAGAAAGTGGCTTTCATGTTTTACAGCCCTGACTCTCTCTGAAAAACTCTTCCGATGAGATCATTCATCCTGTGTGCAGGAAAAAGCTAATAAAAGAAGACAAAGGCAGCGGATTGAAATCACCGTCCGTTGCTTATTTATTGATCTGCGTCTTTCCTCTTCGGGGTCGGACCTCCTCGGTGTCGGCGGGACTCTCGGCTGATCGCTGTAGTGACGCCGTGTGAAGCTGCTGTGAAATCATCTTGAATAGCATTCGCTGAATCACTTCAACGTCGTCATTTCACTGTTCATGATTCATCATGCGATTGCTAAAGTGTGTGTGTGTGCGTCCGTGAGTGAGTGAATGTGCACCTCTGTGTCTGTCCGCGGCTGATGTCTCGTTCTGCTTTGGTTTGGTTCCTTTTATTGTTTTGAGGGTGTGTTTGGCTAACCGGTACCAGAACTACCAGGACACACACTGCTGAGTACATCGACGCTACTCAGCAGTTTGGTGAGTTTGATTTAGTTTTTGGAAATATTCTATGAAATGTCTCATCGACTTTGAGCTGATGGTCTGCATACTTCCCCGCTTGTGTTTGAGTTGTAATTAAGTGGTTGTTTGGTTGTTTTTGCGACGCCTTACAGCGCATTCAACACATTCAACGCAGTCTCTCGGAAAATGTGTGAAATAGCAAAATAGTGTTTTCGGGACACGATGTTACAAAACAAAAGTTTTTTTCACTTTTTGTCGAACCCGTCCACCTTCAGTCCCTTCGGTCTTGACATTTGATACTTTGTCACTTGGTCTGACCGTTGCAAAGTCACGTGGATGCGCTTGTTGTGTGTGTCCACTGCAAAAAATAAACTTGACTTTCAGTTGGCATTTTTTTCGGCGTGATCAACACCAAAAAAAACTGAGAATTCGTGTCCATGTACACGGTTACATTCTGTGACTATTTCACGATCTGCCATTATACTGCACTGACCCTTTGGCAACAGTATTTGTTCAATAGTATTGAACGGTCGTTGTGAACGCATCATGTATGTGTTTAAGTTTTTCTATGAAGTGCACGAGATATGGACAGTTGTGAGGTGGATTTTACTCATCTTAATTCTCTCCGTCAGACTCCGTCTCGTATTTGTCTTCTTTCTAAAATGTTTTATCGTCACACGATTATATTTATAAAATCACACGTCATGTGATTATTTTCGTCCCTGTTTCTCATTGGTCAGTTGCTGAAGTAAAATGGCGACTAAAAAAGATACAGAAGAGGACAATAAAAAGAGAAGTTTGTTACAGAAATTACAGGGAAGCTCTGTAAAGATTTATTGTGTGTGTGTGTGTGTGTGTGTGTGTGTGTGTGTGTGTGTGTGTGTGCGCGCAGTACAAGGCCAATGCGATATCGGGAGTCATGTTGTGATTTCCGATGAAACAACCTCAATTATCATTAAATTCTCCTGCTGCCATTTATCAGACAAGTAAGGCCGAGTGTGTGTGTGTGTGTGTGTGTGTGTGTGTGTGTGTGTGTGTGTGTGTGTGTGTGTGTGTGTGTGTGTGTGTGTGTGTGTGTGTGTGTGTGTGTGTGTGTGTGTGTGTGTGTGTGTGTGTGTGTGTGTGTGTGTGTGTGTGTGTGTGCGCGCGGCTCTGATGGTCCCCTTTCAGAGAAGAAGTCGATAAGAAGTGATTTCTTTACCCCCAACCTGCCTCTCATCTTTTCATTCTTTTCCATTTTTACCCCTTTTCTCGTTCATGCCGCCCTCTGGTAGAACTGGTCAATAAACTGCTGAATATGCTCAAATCATTTCCATCTTTTCCTTGTTCTTCCATCCCGTCTCTGTGTCTCTTTGACTTTTATTCTGCCCATGTCTTTTTTCTGAAACATTCTTACTCCCTAGTCATCAAATCCCGCTGATCGGTCAGGACCCCGATAGGTTTCAGAGATTGACGGACTGGATGCCCCTCTAGCATCAGTTGTGAATGTGTCAGAAGGGATACGCTTGTTACATGGGGCATGCCCTTTCAAAATAAACTTCCGTTTCCACAGAAAGTTAGAATCAGGCAACGCAACCTCTCGGTGTGGTTTAGTAAATGATGGTTGTCGACGTTGCCTTCGCTGACTCACGTGACTGACGGGACAAAAGGCTTGTTTGAGGTCAGCTGCCTCGCCTGGTCTGGTCGTAACTTCCTGATAGATCTGATCTTTGCAGACCACCGTATCTATTTATTAGGGGTGTAACGGTTCACAAAATTCACGGTTCGGTACGATACAGTGGAGCCACGGTTCGGTACAGTAGGAAACTATAAATGCAGGGAAATGTACTTGATTTTAAAATATATTTATTCATTACAACTAACATCATGAAGTTATTCTTTGACTTTGAACAATGATGGAACTATACCTGAGTGACTCATCTTCTGGGGTGTCTTCTTAGCAACACATCAGCATAAAAAACAAAAACTGCTCCTTAATGTTATGTAGTATTGTTACTTACATCTTGCAAAAGAGATTTTTAATCTCAATGGGACGACCTGGTTAAATAAAGTTTTTTTATTTTTTTTTTATTTTTTTATTCAAACATTCGGTTCGTCATGCGTACTGAACCGTGAGCCTCGTACCGAACGGTTCAATACGAATCCGCTTACCGCTACACCCCTACTATTTATATTTGTTAATAAATACATATATTTCTGCGCATATCTGTCATTTTGTCTGCCGTGGTAATCACTTTGTAATTGCTGCTTGTTTTGAAAAATGCTACACAAATTAACTTTGCTATTATTATCTCAAGCACAGAAAAATGCATCTCAGCACTTTACTGCGGTATTTAGGGCTACACATGACTTTGATTACGTGCTGGGACGGTAGCGTCTCTGTCACTGGTTCATCCAGACGGGGACCGTCTACATCTGATGCAATTAGCCGTTTCTTTGTGTTCTTTCACAGCCTCGGTCAGGCATCAGTTCTGTTGCAGCACTGCAGTAAAGGCTTTGCAGTACGTGATGAATGTGCTGTTACGGAGCCACAGAAACGGCTCCAGGGCGTCCCTGACTGGTTTTCAGGTTGCTTTATGTCGGTAATGAGGTTGATATTGATGATACAAGTTCCGCTGTTACTGCAGTAAAGGAATGCAGAGCGAACGGAAATCCACGAGACAGACGGACAGCGGACAGACACTCGCTGCACAGACAGACGGCGCACATGGAACAAACCCGTCTTTACTTTTAAGGTTCCGCTGGAGAAGTGCTGCTTCTTTAGAGCGTGTTTTTCAAAGTCCGACTTTCAGGGTTGGAGGCTAATTATGAACGACCAGAGTCTGTAAAATCGTATTATTGTCTCACAAGTGTTTATGATGTTGAAGTGTAAAAGTGTCATAATCAGCCTTCAAAGCTCAGCCTTGAATAACTTGTGTGGAGTTGTAAAATGTACCAGGACCATGACGGCGTCTTCAATGACAGCCGTGGCTCTGTCACGTAGAAATAGAGCGAGACTTTTCACTTTCACGCCAAATCAGTTGCAGCTGAAACGCTGTTCCTCTCATTCACTCGACTGTTTGTTGAGCGTTTAACCTGCGGCGACACGAACGCGTTACCTCGCGCGGCAGATGGATTATCGTGACCAGGCCGAAGCGGAAGTGTCTTAAAACTTGTGTATTTTTGAATAATAGTGTCCAAACAGCTTCCAATGACGGCTTCTCAGATGTTTCTGTGAAACAAACCATCCGACGGGTCAGGTTGAGGTTGAGGTTGATGTTCAGGGTCAGGGTCAGGGTCAGGTTGAGGTTCAGGGTCAGGTTCAGGTTCAGGGCCAGGTTCAGGTTCAGGGTCAGGTTCAGGGTCAGGAGACGCAATAAAAACAACACAGCGGCCTGAGGCAACGAGCTGAAACAGAAATAGTTTTTGGAGAAATGCAACCCGACCTCACGCTGCTGTGGTCCAATCACGTTACCTGGGAACAAACGTCACTCGTCGCCGTGCGGTCGGTCGGTGTGGCATGTCGGGAGTGACGTACTTTGTAGTTTAAGTCGGTTCGTTGACGGTTTTGAGATTGGACGCGTAGCAAATTAGTTGAGGGAGTTGCAGTTCTTTTGCTGTTTGGGAAGTTTGTGATTTTGATTATCTTTTGTCGTATATTCAAATTTGACAAATCGTTCTTACTTTAAAGTGCTGGCTGTTCTTCGGTTGGATGACTTTCTTTCAGGGAAGTTTTTATTGGTTCTTTTTTATTTTGTTATTTCTTTTGATATATCATAACTTTTGGGACTTCTCACAGCTTCTACCATGAGTTATTTTTGTTAACGAAAAAGATACTGTAGTGGCAATCTTCTCTCTGTCCGATAATCCACATTGCCACGACTGTTACAGTCTGGGTTTGGCAATAAGCTTGACGCGTAATGCATCTTCGTAGGCCGTAGCTTCATTTAAAAAGGTTTACTTGACAAAATAAAGTTACAAGATACATTCTTTGCTCAACTTGTCACAGCGTCAGCACAGCGGTCAAAAAACGATGTTGCTCCGCAGACTGAATAACCTCAACTGAGGGCTGTTGGCTGTGACGCAGTCAGTAATGCAACTAAAGGAGCATTTCCACATGTTTGTTACACAAATCACTTAAGACATCTTATCAAGTCTCATATGCCTCTTACAGATACGATCAAAGAAAGTGTCTCAGAATGAAATATTGGAGATATTTAATTTTTATGCTTTGAAAGAAAAAAGAGTTCAAGATTGCTTTGTGTGTTTGTCCTGAATAGCAGCGGACAGCAGCAGCAGGCAGATCCCAGTGGCAGCCATGCATGAGTACACACACACACACACACACACACACACACACACACACACACACACACACACATACAGACTCAGACACACACAAGGATGCATACAGATGACTTTCATTAAACACACACACACTCACACACTCTTGTTTGACTATATTTGAATCTGTTGTGACATTAACAAACAACTATCGTAACATGGAAGGGAGGGCGGAGAGACAGAGAGGATGGAAAGCAAAGGATAACCACGATACTGTGACAGGAAAGATATGTCACCCATACGATCAAAATGATGAAGGCAGAAGAGAAACAGAACAAGAGAAATGTGCTGCAGAGAGTAAAGTAGGGATGTGGGAAGGAGAGCGAGACATTGAACATGAGAGACGCAGGAAGGATGGAGAGATCAAATAAGTTCTGGTGAAATGGACAGCAGGGTATATTTGTCTGAAAAGTGAAGCCAATGCTCAAGTGTGTTAAAGCTGCATTCTCTCTAGTGTCCACCAGGGGGCGACTCCTCTGATTGTATAGAAGTCTATGAGAGAATGACTCTACTTCTCTCTTGATTTATTACCTCAGTAAACATTGTAAACATGAGTTTATGTCTCAATCTCTAGTTTCAAGTCTTCTTCAATACAGCATGATGTTCATTTAGTACATTATGGTCCATTTAGAGTCACACAGACCATAAAGCAGGGGATGCTTTAGGGCGGGGCTTACTGTGATTGACAGGTAGCTTACCAGAGCTGTATAATTGTATTTTACCGTTACTTCACTGTACACAGATGGATGACGATAAAGTCTGTCTTATCTCATCTAATCGCTCAAGTTCCGATACAAAGTATGAGTTGTTTGTGTTCCACAGACAACTATCAATTAAATAATAATCATTCGTTGCTTCAGAGCCACTCAGGACTGTTTCAAATGATTGAGTTTTGTTTAATCAAAGCCCTCAGAATTTGGTGTAGTTGACTCTATAAAAACATCGTCAGAAATGATTCATTGGTGTCATCGCAAATGATGATCATGTCCAATGAAAATGTATTTTTTAGGAGTCAGCAGTAAGTCTGCCAGCTCAGCCAGACATTGACTTTGTGCTCACGCTCTATTGGCTCACGTCAGAGGAGCATATGGAATGACTTTACACACTCATTTTCCAAATACATGCAAGTGGTTAAACACTTTTTATTAATGACAACAACATGATCAACATGAGGCGCCAACCTCGTGACAAAAATGACATTTCTAACAGGATTGCAGCTACATTCTCAACACTGTTTAGAGACATGTCATTGCATTTTGACAGGATTTTACATTATGTGGCACAAACAGTATGATGAGGAGAAAGACACACACACACACACACACACACACACACACACACACAAACAGGATCTAACCGCTCTTATCTTGTTGTTTCTGATGTGCTTGTACTTCCTTGCTTTTATCTTTTTGCTTCTTTTTATCTGTATTTGTTGTTCCCTGATCTCCGTAAAGCACTTTCTGACAGTCGCGTTTGATAAAAGCACTTCAGGAGTGAGTCGGCTCGGCTTGCAGAAGAGAACGAGGGAGGAGGGGGCGAGGCAGGGACAGAGGGGCGGAGCAACGGGAGGACCACCGATGGAAGGGAAACAGAGAATCGATAGCGCCATGGAGGAGCAACGAGTGAAGGAAGGACTTTGCTTTTTCTCTCTTCAGTCACTCTCCATGACTCCTGAAGTTCATCTCAGCTATACAAAGGTTTGCAGTATCTTTTCCTCAATATCCCACGAAATAATTTAGTTTGTTATCCACGTAATCATGAACGAGGACGTGTTATGGTGTGTTCACACCAAACGCGGGTAAACAGGCTGTTCTGTGAGGAACAGCCTGGCATTCTGGAACCGAAGGGTTTTGCCTTTTCTACTGGACTGAAGTCTAAAGTCAATACTTCAGCATGAACTTTAGACTTAAGTCGAATGAAGACGTGCAAAGTTAAATTGACATGCTGCACTAGATCCAGTCGATAGATCTTCATCAGACATTGAACTTTCTAAAAGGCATTATTAACGTCGTCAGTTGAAAAGTCAAGACGTCGTCTTGGAAAGAGATCCGCTCGTCAACGTGCTTCCTCCTCACAAGAGAGGTCAGCTTTCATTCCTTCAAACTATGAAGAGGTTTCCTGTCTACCTGCACCAAATATACAACGGTTTCAAACCTGCCCTGCAGTCCGTACTCTGGGAAAAAAACACATTTAAAGAAGTAGAACTCACATCCGTGGCACTTAATGCAACGGTCCAAACGCTCCGCTGGAGCTGATCAGTGTCTGACAGCCGGAGGCGGCGCTGAGCTCCCAGGTGTCACCGCCGTGCGAATGTGGAAACCAGATGGTGCGAGAAGACACACACACACACACACACACACCTACACACACACACACACACACACACACACACACCTACACACCTACACACACACACACACACACAGTGAGGCGTCCGCAGACAGTCGTCCCTCGATACGATGCAAATTGGGGGGGAAACTACGAGGGGGAAAAACTTCATCAAGAGCCCGTTGAGAGTATCTTTGATGTCAGGAAATCGTTTTGTCGAGAGTCTTGAGCAGCACACTGGATGTCTCAGTGCCGATGGAAACAAGGCAGAGAGTGATGCAAGTTAAGAGACTGTGAGCCGGTTCATGTCTTGTTTGTCTTCATAAAACGAGGAAATGTGTTTTCTGAAAGTGTGCGAAAGAGAGACTGATGCAAACATGAAGAAGTGACATGGATGACCCCTCATAAACTTTAATAGCCGGGAGAGAGCCAACCTTCATGCTCTGTCCCTTTCACTGACTCTCACACACACACACACACACACACACACACACACACACACACACACACACACACACACACACACACACACACACACACACCCTCTCGGTCTCACAGCTCATTAAGAACCGGTGATGGGCCTGTTTTGTTCTTGCTAATGCGTATTTTTTATTGCCCGTCCTCTTCCAAATCACATGCTTGGGCGAATTTAGCAGCACTTTACCAACGACCGCGCGGCCGTATGTTATGTGATTAAAGCCCCCCCCCCCCCCCCGTCCCCCCCGTCAAAATAAAGCACGACCAGAGATCACGATGAAGTCGATGAATGAAGTCGTTCCGCGGCGACGTCATCATTCTTTTCATGAGAGGTGAAGAGTTCTACGGCGGAGGACGATGAGACGTAATTGAATATATCTTATCACACGGAATTAACATATGAATGACACGCTGAAGATAACTATGCTGTAGGATGTGAAATCATGCGTTTGTACGTCATGTTTGAGTGTTTTTTAATATGACTGCAGCTATGATACGTGGGTTTCATACACACGACACATAACTGTTGAATTTCCTCATTTGAGGAACGTCAACATGTTTTTTCTTTCTCTTCAGCTGATTATTGGATTCTTGGATTATTAACTGAGGATCTTCTTGTTTTTGTTGTTTTCTTCTTCCTCTTCTAAAATAAGTCAAAGTTCCCAAATGTTAAATGTTGTCTCACCGCAAGCAGCTGTGCAAGATTTGTAAATGATAATTACATATGATAATAATAACATATAACTTATATGAAAGTTGTCAAATATTGGCAAATTGATAACAGAATCAAAGAAGAAGTAAACAAGACCATGAATTTGATATTTAATATCAGATTTCGGTCACAGACGCGTTTCAGTCGGTACGAAAAAATGTGAAAGTTTGACCCCGAGCTCAAATGTGATGACCTGTTGTCTCTGATCTCAGATACTAAATGTAGCATTAATACTTGAACATACATGCAAATATATTGCAGTTTTGTTGAAGGTTAATGACGAGTGTTTTTTAACCTGGACCCTATTTTACCGTGTTTCTGTGTTCAGGTGACTGATGAGATCACGATGCTTTTGATTGGTCCAGTACTGAGGGAGGAAGCTGCTAAACGAGGGCAGTGATCCGCATCAACGGAACATTACGTCCAATCAAAGTGCTTGTTTCTCCCAAAAAAAATGACTTTCGTATTTTTGTGTCTATCATTTTCTGGCCATGTTAAATTTGTCGTAAATCATTTCAATCAGGAGAGACTTGTTTTATACTTTGACAATGATTTATTACACAAGCTTCAAATATGCAAAGTGCAAAGTCTTTTGGACTCCATCCTGAAGTACTATCAGCGAGGGTAGAGATACTGAGGTCCAACAGGCCACTCCCCCTGGAGTCCAGACACTGGTGGTGGTGAAAGGAGTTGCTGCCATCTGATGCTGAATCAGGAGCCTGACTGTGCTGCTGACTGGAGGCGACCGGGGTGGAGGCGGGTCGCCTCCAGTTTCTGTTGACCGTCGCTTGTCTCCTGCTGGAACAACGTTCCTCCTGAGCTCTTCCTGTCAGTCGGGGACACTTTGGTCAATATGAAGCCGACAGTTCGTCATATCTGCCACATCGTCCAAAACAAGTTTGTGTTCTCACAGAACCTGGTTTCTTTGTGTGACGTCGTTGTCGTCTTTGAAATGTGAGGTCGGGGTTTGAACTCTCGTCCACAGTCTGTGACCGTCTCGTGTCTTCTCTTATTAAGACACTTGCATTTGAACATACTCGTTAAAAGTGCTTCATGAATAACTTTGCTTCTAACTCAGGATGAGGACGGGAGAGAAAGAACACGTGACCCAATAAATAATGACACTTATTACAACCGTTTGTTTTGCAAACATTTTAAAAATTCATCTGAAGAATCTTAGTTTGTGCAACAACAACTTCCTTTTTTTAAGCATTGCAGCACTAGCAGTATGCTTTAAAGGGAATTCATTCTGCATGCCAGTATTTGAGGTTTATTGTTGTATGTGATGTTTGGACTGTGATTTATTCAAAGCGTCTGTGTGGGGAGTAACATGTTTTTCACCGCTCAGTGTGGGCTTTACAGGACTACCCTGAAGGCATATTAACACGAATGATTCATCTGGAGGATTCGGGTTGCAGCCTTTTTTTCCCCCAGGATTGTATTTTCGTGTAAAATTGTCCCTTCTGGGCCTCTGTCTCAGGCCCATATGTTTCATCATCTGCTCCATGTTGGTGTGAGATAAAACCATTCGCATATACAGTCATTCACACGACTCTCTGTCCTTTATAGAGATCATTTCATTTTGCAGGCCGTACTGTGTTGCCTTTATTTCATTTCACCTCCTTTGGTCATCTCGACATAATGCTTTCTAACTAACGTTGGTGCCATTAGAGGGTAAATAACCATCAGCTGTTAGTCTAAAAGAGGTTAAACCTGTTATTTTACTTTCAATGACTGAGTGATGCCTTGAGCGAGGCTCTAAAGAGACTCCAGTGGACCGCTTTCAAAATAAGAGTTGGAAGTAAAAGCTAATGTAAAATAACAATAAAAAAACTGAGACAAAGTACTTCATCTTTAAAATAACATCACCATTTAGGCAACAATTCACTTCTAAAGCTACACAGCAGTCTGTGTCTGTATTTAGTCTCCAATAGAATCATATCACGGTTCATATGAACCGTGATATTTTTCGTGCTTTTTCCTGTGAAATCCAGCAACACTCAGTTAGTTTCAGGCAACAAAACGACTTAGTATCGCTGTTCGTTGGGTCCATCCACCCGCCCTGTGTGTGCTTTTGCTGTCTTTATACTTCATGATTACGTGAATGACATACACAATTATTTTGTGGAATATCTACAAATTGCGGCGCATTCTTCTTCTTCTTTGCTACGAGTGCCGGATGAGACCAGCCTGTTAAAGCGTGTCCTGTACATTCTGTCCAGTGCTACTATAGTGTGTAAGGGATGCAGACAAAACTGCAAAGTTGCTACTTCTTTGAAAAATTGCCGACCCAGCAGAAGCACTCCTTACCGTCGGTCTGGGTTTGTTCTCCTCTGGAGCTGGTGGGGGCAAGTGGTTTGAGTTGGGACTGAGGTTGGAACATCTGTTCACATCTGCCAGCATTGCTGCTCATCTCTTGCTGAGCAGAGCGCGTTAAAGTGAAGATCATCATTATAAAGATCCCTGAAGATGTCTGATGGAGATCATTTTAACGACTGGATGATCTGAAAGCTATTGTTAACTTTAATAAAAAATAAACGTTATATTTACTCACACTGTCACGACACCCTGACAGTAGTACATGAAACAGATCGTCTGTGAGAAACCAGGTTCCTCTGCTTCCTTCTGGTGCTCGCGATGGCATTCGCAGGAAAAACAACCAATCAGAGCCGAGGAGTCTCGAACGCAGCCGTCAGTCAGCTCGTGAAGCTCAGTTAACGCCGAATATTAGTCCAGATTATGTTCCTGCTTTGACCATTTCTCTCCTTGAGATGTTTTCAGAAACATACTTTAATGTAAAATGAGAACATTTGCAGCGAAACAGTTCACTAAAATACGTCTCTGAAAACAATTGACAGGAGAAACAGTCAACGCAGGAACAGAATATTGATTTCGATTTGATCAGCGCCGCCTACTTTGACAGTTTAATTGGAGTTGAGTGATCGACAGCTGCGTTAGAGACTCCTTTGCTCTGGTTGGTTGTTTTACTTTGGAATCCTCCGAACGCCATCGGGAGCACGAAGAGGAGGCAGAGAAACCTGATTCTAATACAGTGACAGTCTGAGCAAATGTGACAAAAAGTTACCAATTGCAGCTTTAAGCTCCCGGTTGTGTGTTTCTTTCTGCTAATTTCACAGAAGACTTGGAGCCGCTACAAATGGACTTCATTCCAAAGATGCACAATCAAATCAGCGGTGTTGGACTTTCTCTGCACGATGCATAATGCAGTTGGCGCTCGCTGTCACTCAAAGTGAATCCCTGTCAACCTCTGTAATTGTTTTGGTCTGGATCCAAGCGGGGCTGCTCGCTGCTGTTGTCATGAGCCCGACTGGACCGAGCTGAAGGTGAAAAACACTGCAGGGTTTGAAACAACGGCTCTAACGAGCATGGCCTCCAGATATCAAACACTCAGCAGGTTAACACAGCAACATGGGACATGAGATGATTCTTTCATGGGTGAAATCCTTTCATTTCTGCCTTTTATTACTCTGCAACATTGACGCATGAAGCAAAACCTGGAGCCACGATTGTTTAAAATATGAACATATTTATGGACCACTTCTTTCTGCCACATGAACACAAGTAATACGGCGGATCGGGACTTTATCGAACACCTTTCATCTCTTCCTCGTTCCGTAGTTGATCGAATCACTTGTTAGTTTGATTCTAATGCAACATTTTGACTTCTGTTTCAGTTCTATTAGTTTCAGTTTCGTATTATTTGCTGTTTCAATGTGAATTTCCTTCCAGAACATTTCTGGACGAAAGAATGAAATGTCAGACGTTTGTTACGTCCAATTAACATTGAAGGTTCATTCGCTAATTGGCTGCTGATCCCTCACACGGTTTGTTACACAGAAACCATCTGAGAAGCCGTCATTGGAAAGCCTTTGGAAAAAGGGGAGGGACTTTCACAACTTAATTAGCAGGTGATTGGATGAATCATCTGTCAATCAAACTCTTGCCGAAGTCAGTCAGGAGAAGAGCGACATCTTCTCCATCAAGTAAAAGCTTCAGTGTCGTTCTTTGTAACCAGGATGCATTGCGCTCGAGCTTCTGTCTGTCGCCTCAACATGCGACTCCAGCTCACTGAAGAAACGAGGAAACTGCAAACGCTGCTGTACATGCACCTTCTCTCTCTCCAGCACACACTCCAGAGTCCCTACACACACACACACACACACGCACTGCAGCACTGGCTCTCCAAATGAGCTACCCGTTGGTGTTTGCTCCAGTCGGTGTTTGCTCTCGGCAACTCAGGTTCTGGATGGTCCCGGGCGGCCATTTTATCCCCCTCTCTCCGCAACACTTCTTCGGTCGTATACTCAATTAAATAGGGATGAGTGTCCGAGTCAGCCGTATTACTGTATCTACGTGCACTTCTAATGTACAGTCTATAACAATGACTCACTGCACACCGGTCCACCCGAAGCCAGACGCATCAATGTTCCCTCCGTTCTGCATCCTCTTGCTGTTGTTGGAGCTTATGGGCGTAAACGCTCACTCACACACAGCAACACACAAGTGCACAGAGAGGCATAGATCTGCATTACAGGTGCACTTCAGACATGCACAACTCGCATTGAAGCACACACTGACATCCTTGGTTTAGTCAACGAATGCATGCACACGTTCTGGGCTGCTATGAACGCTGGACACGTTAAAGGTAGCTCAAAAAACACACGTTAATGATGCACACACACACACACACACACATACATACACACTATCAAAAGCACACACTGATATGCAAACCATGTGCACACAAGATAAACGCGTAAATACACATTCTGAATGTCAAATTGCACAAATATGCCAGAAAACTGAAAACAATCCAGGCTTAAACACACACACACACACACACACACACACACACACACACACACACACACACAGTGTGTTGATTGGCATTGGCTGCGGCATCGCTGACAGCCACCGCCGGTTCATTTGCATAAAGCAAAGGGACGCTGCACCTTCCCCTCACTCTGCTCCAGCGGAGGATGATTGGCAGCGGCTCTGCTGTTGCTGAATTCAAAAGGAGCCGCCGGCCCCGACAGCTCTGAGGGCCACACAGCTCCACTCAATTTCACCTTTTGCTTAGATCCAATTTTTTTGACTGACATTTCTGAACGCGTCCCACACCTGGTGTCAGTTTGACGGATGCGTCCTGAGATGACTCGGCAAAAGGTCTCCACATAATGTAAGTTCTGATGCCTGCTGCATTGTCTATACTGCCCTTAAAGTACACGTTAAGTACTTTAAGGTACCTTGGTGAAGTACCTTTTACCATTTGTACTTTCATGAGGACAATTATATTCACCAAGTGACCAACAGCCTTTTAATAAAGAAAACATGACACATTAAGGAATATTGAGAAAATGCACTGATGGAAAGTGACAGAAGGAATGTGAGGCAAATCATTTGGAGCTCTTCCCACATCCACACCTGTGCACATCTGGCCATTCGCTGTGGAAATGCATGCACGAGTGCACAAAAGTTGGTAAACACAGATCCAACCTCTGTCTGAATGTTTTTACCCCTTTCATTTAGTGTCAACGGAAGACTGATGGAGCTTTTTAGCATCTTTAGAAACGCTGAGTTTGTTTGGGGCCAAAATAATTGATTGGACGGGTTTATTACTGTCAGGAGTTCCACATGCGGTGAAGGAAGATTACCAGCCCTGCCTTTAAGAAAGTAGTTTTGTTGCCTAAATCGCAGTCGTTTCACAAAGTGAAGTGCAAGTCGTTGTGTGTTTGAAGAAGCCGGGTAAGATATGAAGCGTATCTCTGGTTCAGAAACGTCCACATTAAACGTATCCCGCGGTTTCACAAACACAAGGAAAACCTTTTCTCTGCCGCCTGGGTTGAGGAGGAAACTATAACCCACATGTCGGAGGTATTTATACACTCAGAAGAGGAAGGAAAGAAATAAAGTCCTCCGTCTCACAGCAGCCTGGTAGCTTGTTTGTGAAAATTACAATTTGTTTCTGTTGCTCAAAGATTAACAAAGACTTTTCATTTGGGACCGGCGGTATTCCCAATGACTGTTGTGTTGGAGATAACACAACTTTCAAAAAAACTGCAGAAATGAGTAAAACACATGTTTCCACTGCATTGAGAAACAAAACAAAACTCGACATTCTTCCCTCTTGAACTGAAATCCCACCTCGCAGCCCATTTCATCTCCTCCTTCCTGCCCCAACTCCCTTCTGTCTCAGTAATATGAAAAAAAGAGAAAAAAAACAATAATCCAATAAACTAAGACATCCTAAATTGACTGACGCGGTGTGAAAGTGCGTTTATATATTTATTTCTAAGCGTTACATCACTTCTCGGAGCCCCGCGGGCGGCTCGATTAGCATAATAATTAAGCCGGAGCTGTAATGCACAGTTTGTTCCTACATCGCTGCACACTGCAGTTGGTTTTGAAGTTTCACTCCTCCACCCACAGCCCCCCCCCCTTCTACCTTCTCCCCCATCCAAGAAATTACCGTGTGTGTGTGTGTGTGTGTGTGTGTGTGTGACTGGTTATCAGCAGTGAGACTTCTCACTTTCTCATTACATGCAGAGAGAGAGAGAGAGAGAGAGGGGGGAGGGGGAGAGAGAGAGAGAGAGAGAGAGAGGGGGGAGGAGGAGGAAGGGTAAAACTTTCATTGTGAAATTGAGAATGAGGATTCAATCAGACCTAATTTAAAAACTAATGTTTCTCTTCTCTCTCTCTCTCTCTCTCCCTCCCCCTCTCTCTCTCTCTCTCTCCCTCTCCCTCTCGCTCTCTCCTCTCTCTCTCTCTCCCTCCCCCTCTCGCTCTCTCTCCCCCTCTCTCTCTCTCTCGCTCTCTCTCTCTCCCCCTCTCGCTCTCTCTCTCTCTCTCTCTCTCTCTCTCTCTCTCTCTCTCTCTCCCTCCTCTGTCTCTATCAGGGATGTTTGCTTGGATTGACATGATTTATAGTGAACTGCAATGGGAGCATAATGATGTCCTCAGTGATGAATTGATTAGCATTTAAATAGCTGTGAGAGCGCAGTGCAGTGGAAACCCGGACTGCTGCAGGTTAAAGGTCAGAGTGTGTTACATGCCCGTCATAAGGAAGAGGAGGACTGTGCAGTGTTAAGAGTTTTGACTGACCCTGCTTCTTATTACCAGTTCCTGGCCCAGGATCATGCTCGGTTGGGAAATAGTCCTGAAATGAAATCCATAGGTTTTGTGTGCAGGGACACAAATTGTCTGTTTTGTTCTTGTCGCTGAGCACGAAAATAAAGCCAATGGAAAGTCAACTAGGATCCTTATTGTGGTTTTATGGTCGTGTTTTTGTTGCTTAAACCTAACTGTTTGTAGTTATCTTGAGGCCAACCATGATGTTTTTCCTTCACCTGACTAAGTGGTTTGTTGCTTTAACATCACTTTCCTGTCTCACGTAATGTCGTCCCTGCAAAATAAGTTGTGCTGAGGGACGAGAAAAAAAACAGTTTATGTCCCTGTACACGAAACCAACAGAGTGCATTTTCATGACTATTCCAAGAACTGTTGTGTTGTGCTCCCTGGTAGTATAGATGATGAAGAAAAGATGAACTCCCGATGAGTGTCGGTGTAGTTGACGATAAAGATATTATCTTTATCAGCAGAGAAAGCAGTGGACACCATCCACTCCACTGTGTCTGGATTGCAGAGTCAACATGCAGGTGCGTTTTTGACTATTACGGGAGACTTTAATCACACCACTCTGGATAAAGCCCTGCCAACTTTCCACCAATATGTTGACTGCCCCACTCGGAACAATAAAACTCTGGACCTTCTGTATGCTAATGCTAAGGATGCATACAGTGCCACTGCCCTACCCCCGCTTGGCAGGTCCGATCACAATCTGATCCTGTTGACACCCAGGTATGTTCCTCTGGTGCAGAGGCTGCCTGTGACCACCAGGACTGTGAGGAGGTGGTCTCAGGAGGCTATCGACGCCCTGCAGGACTGCTTTGAGTCTACGGATTGGGGTGTGCTGTGTGGACCACATGGGGAAGACCTCAACAGCATGACGGACTGTATCACTGAATTCATTAAATTCTGTGAACAATCCGTCATACCATCCCGTACTGTACGCTGCTTCCCCAACAACAAGCCATGGATCACCAGTGACCTGAAAGCTCTTCTTAACAAGAAGAAAGCAGCTTTCAGGTCTGGGGACAGGGACGCGCTCAGGACAGTCCAGCGTGACCTGAGGATAAAGCTCAGGGAGTGCAAGGACACCTACAGGAGGAAGCTGGAGGCCAAACTCCTGCAGAACAACGTGAAGGAGGTGTGGACAGGGATGAAGGGATCAAGGTTGGAGGCAGACAACCAGGGGGCTGGGAGAGGGCCAACGAGCTAAACTGTTTCTTCAATAGGTTTAGCTCAGAGCCCTCATCTGTCTCCTCCACACCACACCTCCCAAACACCTCCCCCTCTGTCTCCCCTGGTGAGCTGCATGGACTCAGAGCCCTCCACTTCAAAGGGCTCTGCCACCACCGACATAATGACCCCCCTCCCCCCTCTCTGTGACAACTGGCCAGGTGAGAAGACAGCTGGAGCGACTCCACCAAGGCAAGGCTGCTGGACCTGATGGCATCAGCCCCAGGGTCCTGAAGACCTGCACCATCCAGCTGTCTAATGTCCTTCAACACCTCTTCAACCTGAGCCTGAAGCAGGAGGAAGTCCCGGTGCTTTTGAAGACGTCGTGCCTGGTTCCTGTACCGAAGAAGACGACACCATCTGGCCTCAATGACGACCGACCAGTTGCCCTCACATCTCATGTGATGAAGGTGCTGGAGAGGCTGGTCTTGGCCCACCTCTGGCCGCAGGCGAAATCCTCACTGGACCCTCTGCAATTTGCGTACAAGCCTCATGTGGGGGTGGACGACGCCATCATCTACCTGCTGCAGCGAGCTCAGTCGCACCTGATGGATCCGGTGGCTCTGTGAGAATCACTTTCTTTGATTTCTCCAGTGCATTCAACAGCATCCAACCAGTGCTGCTGAGTGAGAAGCTGCGGGTGGTGGGGGTGAACGCGTCCACCGTCTCCTGGATCACTGACTACCTCACAGCAGACCACAGTTTGTCCCACTGGGCCGTGTGCTGTCTGATGCGGTGGTCAGTGATACTGGAGCCCCACAGGGAACTGTTCTGTCTCCCTTCCTGTCCACCTTGTACACCACTGACTTCCAGTACAACTCGGGGTCATGCCATCTGCAGACGTTCTGATGACTCTGCAGCGGTCGGGTGTGTAAGGGACGGACGGGAGGAGGAGTACAGGGCAGTAGTGGAGGACTTTGTGGAGTGGGCCGGTAGAAATCACCTGCGTCTGAACGTGGCCAAGACCAGAGAGATGGTGGTCGACTTCAGGAGGAAGACGACGGCTCCACAACCGCTGAGAGTTCTGGGAGAGGATGTGGACCTGGTGGTGGAGTACAAGTACCTGGTGTCTCCATCGACAGCAGACTGAACTGGAAGAACAACATCAACGCTGTACAAGAAGGGGAGGAGTCGACTCTTCTTCTTGAGGAAACTTCGATCCTTCAACGTGTGCAGCAAGATGCTGGAGATGTTCTACAGTCTGTTGTGGTCAGTGCACTGGACTCCTGTAGTCTGCTGGGGGAGCAGCATTGGAGCCGGAGACACCAACAGACTTAACAAACTGGTTAAGAAGGCCGGCTCATCATTGGCTGCAAACAAGACAATCTGGAAGAGGTGGTGGAGAGGAGGACACTGAAGAAACTATTATCCATACTGTATAACCCGGACCACCCTCTCCACCACCTCCTGCAGGGACAGAGGAGCACTTTCTCCAACAGATTCAGCTCCGCTGTCACAAGGACCGATACAGGAGAACATTCCTGCCTCTGCAATAAGACTTTATAATAAAACACCTCGGGCCAGATCATCGTCCTTCACATGACTACAACAACGCTACACGCTTGTTGCTTGTTGTTGGTGATCCTGGCTCTATTGTCCAGGTTGTTTAGTTTACTAGTTGTTAATTTAATTAATACCACTCTATTCATGGTATATACTGTGCATTTCTATTTTTTATTCTATTTTATCTTATTTTTCATGAATCTATTCCTTCAAATTCAATATCTGCTCTGTTATTTTATTGTACTGTAGATATTGTGCATTCCATACGTTGTATTTTACTCTGTAAATTGCTGCTGCTACAAACTAATTTCTCCCTGGGGATGAATGAAGTTTATATCTATCCATCATCTTTTTGTGCCATCTCACTCTGAAGCTGAGACTAATCATGAATCGATTAACGCCACTCATTCAACTGATCGCTGATTAATACCAAGAGTTTTTAATCAGACAGCCTGATTCATTGGACAAACACAATTAATTGTTTTTCATCTACGGGGAACAAATGACGTTTGCAAATTATAATTTCGGAGGCCAAAACGAATCAGCTCAACTAATCATAAATGCAGTGAATTATTAGTGCGTATTGTTATACAACTGTTTTGATTGTTATTGCTGCTATTAATGTTTCTAATTACAACGCTGAGGGAGATTATCTTCATTTTATTTTACTACGACCACTATTACGATGTTATTACTGTTTGGTTTTTGTAGTATTTGTTAGTTGTTGGTTTTAGTTCTGTTCTCGTTACTCTGCTGTTTTTACATAGAAGACGACTCATTAGCTCACTAAGGACACAGCCTTCTCCTGGCTGCGAACACGCTGCTCAGAATATGAAGAGGCAGTGACACACACCTGCTGATTCGAGTTTGTGCTTGCGTGTCGACTAATTTGAATGTTTGAGTGCTTGTGCGTGTGTTGCTTGAAGCAGAGCAAATACCCGCTCAGCGTGCAATTCTCTTCTAATAGCAGTAATCTCGCCACAGCTCTGCGCTGCATCAATAGTCACTGCGCTATTATTCTGAAAAGCGCAGGGAGGAAGCGACGAAATGGCAGAAGAAATGAGGGTTTGCAGACAAAATAAGCCGTCATTTGTCCGGCTCGATGCCCTCTCGCTCGTCTTCCTTATCAATGCGGCCACGAGTTGATGTCAGCGATTATCACTTTCGAACACATTCAAACACTCCCGCTCTTTTCACCCCGTGACTAAAATTCTCCAGACGATCTCGTTCCCGTTCACACATGCAGACGGGCACTATGGGAACTATGTCACTAGAAACTGAATTTCAATCAGATATGTAGTTTAATATCCGTCAATATGAATTTTTCTTTAATAATTGCATGAAGAAATCCATTATGAATACATGAGGCTGGAACTGAAATACAATAATCAGCCGGCGGCGCTGAGTCATAGACTGTATATAAGAAGTGCACGTAGACATCAGGCCCAGTAGTTTGTGGACTGACATTTGGAAGTCTTGAGTTTGGCATTTTGGCCGTCACCATCTTGGATTTTTGCAACCAGTGAACGGAAGTGACCATATTCGGACTGAAGAGGAGTGAGAGATACGGCTCTGGTGAGCTACCTGTCAATCACAATGTAGCCCCGCCCTAAAGCATCCCCTGCTTTATGGTCTGTGTGACTCTAAATGGACCATAATGTACGAAATGAACATCATGCTGTATTGAAGAAGACTTGAAACTAGAGATTGAGACATAAACTCATGTTTACAATGTTTACTGAGGTAATAAATCAAGAGAGAAGTAGAGTCATTTTCTCATAGACTTCTATACAACCAGAGGAGTCGCCCCCTGGTGGACATTAGAGAGAATGCAGCTTGAAGACTCTTCAGTATCGGCTTCACTTTTCAGAACTGAGGTTTGCCATCTGGTCTAACATGTGTAATAATAGGTATAGAAAGTTTGCACAGCTGTTACACAGTTTAGGTCCAGCAGCGCTGCAGCTCGCCACCTGGCTGAACTGGAGCTGCTACAGCAGGAGGTCCGCACGCTCTCCTGCCTGCAAAGTATCGTCTCCTGGCGGTGGGGAGGACAAACGAAAAACATTAGTCGTTTTCACGTTTCTTCAATAAACGAACGATCACAACGTACACAGAAGTGAACCTGCACTTGATTTCTCCTCCTCAATTTAAATTGTGAGAACTGAATGTGGAAGCAAATATCGAGAATTTAATGTTCAATGAGGAACAGATGTAGTTTCATATCACATTCAGCTCCAGGTTTTATAACTAATATATTCAATTTCAAATTATGCTATTCAATGCAGTTTTGTTTATGCAATTATTCAAGTTAAACAATGTAAATTCAAATGATTTACACACACACACACTCACTCACTTACTCACACAGAGTAAAGCCCATCATCGGTTTTCCATTATTTTACTCAATTACTGTTTCTCTACTCACTCTGAGTTCGGTCATTTGTCTTTAACAGTATATTCTGTAGTAATATGATTTTGTATTTTTCTATTCTGAAGCGTTAAGCTCCCATTACAGACTCTGTTCGACCTGCTAAAATGTAAATGTAACGAAGTGAAATAAATCTATTCCACACATGATGATATTTTTTTAAAGCTTGATATCAGCGGAGGTAACACCACAGGATGTTAGTATAATCTTTCCGCCGTCGTTCCCTCCTCTCCTCTCCCGTGTCCTGCTCTTCTTGACTTTGTGTTTTGCAGATAACCACGTGAGCACTTCTGATAACAATTAAATCGGTTCCAAAGAGTCAGCAGAAGTGTTTCCTCTTTCTCCGTCAACGCACATTTTCCTCTTGCTGATGTGAGGCGAGCGAGAAGCGAGAACTGATGTGATCGTCTGTAATGCTGTGTGTTTCCATGTGTCTCTGAGCGACAATCTACAATACAACTTGTGTGAGTGTGTGTGTGTGTGTGTGTGTGTGTGTGTGTGTGTGTGTGTGTGTGTGTGTGTGTGTGTGTGTGTGTGTGTGTGTGTGTGTGTGTGTGTGTGTGTGTGTGTGTGTGTGTGTGTGTGTGTGTGTGTGAGATAGCCAAGCAGCTGAGCGAGATGGCAGCCTGTCTGTCTCTGTTAGCATCTTCACTCTGTCACGGCTGCCCTGGCTTAGAGCCTACAGCTCACACACACACACACACACACACACACACACACACACACACACACACACACACACACACACACACACTGCCATACATCTATGTACTGCCATACTTAATATCTTCACTTTGATGGAAATGCATCAATACTCACTGTTATTGACAGACTGGGAAATAAACACACAATAAAGGTCACTGTTGGGGAAAATGACATTGACTTCCATTAATTCCCTGCACAATGAATTGAATATTGGTCCCAATCGACTTGGTCTTCCACGGTTAAATGAACATGACCGATGTTGTCGCTGCTACAGCGTCGCTCCTCCACATTACACACATGGTAACTTCCATCTATTATCAGTCCACAAACCAATGGGTGACGTCACAATGGCTACGTCCACTCCATACAATCAGACTATTGACTTCATATCAAACCGAACGCCTTTGAGGAGAGCATTCACCGTTATCCCTGTTTGAATGACTGTTTTAATGTGGAATAATTACAAACACTTTCTGTTGGTCGGACAACACTTTGTACCAACACTTTGTCTCATGTACACCCTGTATACTATGCTGAAGCAGAGCTGGAATTGAAGAGTGTGGCTGAAACTTGGTCCAAGGGGGCAAAAAAAGAAATGCTTGGTGATGTGATGTGTTTGACGTTTGATGTTGCTCATGCACATCTTCATCTGCTCAGCCCACAGAGGCGGATTCACGCATTGAGGGGTTTTCAGTCATTAAAGGAAGATGGAGCTGCTCCACAATAGAGATTAATGGTGCGACTGTAACAGAGTTAATGATTCCACTTGCCATCCTGGCCATTGGTTGCTAGTATTACTATATTATTTAAATTATTGCTGATCCTTATCATTTTCATATTATTTCCTTGTTTAAATATCATTTACAACGTATCATTAGTTCCCCATGGAGACAAGTGGGTTGTGTGTAACAGCGCCCTCTGCTGGCTGCTTGCAGACTCTAGTGGTGCGCCCAGCTTCATGAACGAGTCTGAAGCTGTTTTCATGGTAGGTTGACCTGTGACAAGCTCCGTTGTGAAACATCTCATTCGATGTCTGATGTACATATATATATATATATATATATATATATATGTCTAGAAGTCCCTTTTTGTTCGTATAATTGTTTTAATTTATCATTTCTAGAGCAAATGGTTTTAACTGATTTAGCATTTAGCATGAGTAACATGCTAACCACAGTTAGCGTAAGTATTTGTCCCTTTTGATTGAACAGTGTTCCGGAGCTTGTGACCACAACGTTGTCCGTGAGAGTCACTGAAGCTGTTCTGTCTTTTACCAGCTATATTCTGTCCGATGAATAAACGTCTGGTTGGAGCCATCAAAAGATATCGTGTCCTGAATTAAACGCAACGCAACGGAGAGTACGCTACTGCTACACGACGGTGACGGCACAGATTTGTGTCCGCTGTCGCTTGCTGGCTGAAGGTAAACGGTCTTGTTTTTACCTGCAGGCTCTCCAACAGACCGGTGTATAAAAGCTGTGTCTCAGTTTAATGGAACATGATATGTGGACTTTTAGTGGCTTTTGATTCTCTCACTGAAAATGATCCAGAGGATGTGATCATGTGGTCTGGAACTGTTTTAAAAAAAGAGAAAAACACAGGGATTAGCCTCAGCAAAGCCTCAGTCTGGCTCTGACGGTCCACTGCAGCATTCTGGAGTAAAGCAGCTGAATACGGGCAGCGGCATCAAACAGTCCTCCGTGGGCTGAACTGGACCCAGTCCGGCCGGCAGGTGTCCGTTAAAATCTTAACAACATAAAATCGGTGTGCATTAAACAAAATCATTGATCGCTGCTTGCTTGCAATATAAAACTGACGGAAACCATTGCATCAAAGTATTACTCCAGTTTTTTTGGGAATATGCATTAAGCTACAGGCCAGTTTCACACGAGGTCAGTAAATACATTTGTACTTTAAAGGTGTTGAATGATAAGTGATAATTATCTCCAGCGTTCCTGAGAAATTGACCAGTGTAAATTAGAAATAAATCAGCTGTAAATTACCAGCAGAACTGCACAAAAAAGGTGTAATTGTAGTCAGAACCACATACAGCCATGTTTGAGTCTGCTGAGGATTTTGTGTTGGGCGGTGGGTCCTCCTGCTGGCGTTGCCCTGTTGATCTGTTGGAGGGTGAAATAGCCGGAGCCCCTTCGAGTGATCATAACGTTAGCTTCCGACACTGCACCCAGTGCTGCAGTGGTCCTGCCAAGCTCTCTCTCTGTGTGTGTGTGTGTGTGTGTGTGTTTGTGTCTGCAACCACATCTGACTTCAGTGCCCAGGTACTGCGGTAGTCACTCCTGCCAAGCGCTCTGTGTGTGTGTGTGTGAGAGAGACAGAGAGTGAGCGATGCAGAGTAAATTTAGCAGCAGGGGAAAAGACAAAGTAGCGTGGAGAAAGAGAGGGAATGATGCAGAAAAGTAATTAAGGAAAAGAAAGAAGAGGATAGGCTGCGAGCGTGTGTGTGTGTGTGTGTGTGTGTGTGTGTGTGTGTGTGTGTGTGTGAGAGAGAAAGAGAGAGAGAGACATGAGTGAAATTCAGACGGAAGAGAGTTCAAGTTTTGGAGGAAGAGGAGACGGAGTAAGACAAAGCAAATCTAGTTTTGTGTGCGTGTGTGTGCATGTCTACATGTGTGTGTGTGCTCTCTGCAGTAGAAGGATAACATCCTCCTGTACTTTCCTGAATGGGATTCAGTCAAGCGCAGCTTATCACACACACATACACACTAGGGCTGCACAATATATCGTTTCAGCGTCAACACTGCGATGTCCGTTCGTCACATCCATGGACTTGAAGCCTCGATTTCGCCGTCGCTATCTTGGATTACGGCCGTCGCCATGTTGTTGTTTTTTCAACCAATGAACAGAAGTTATCATATTTTGAATGCAGAGGAGTGACGTGGAGACGCCGTATACGTCCCTGTCAATCACAGTAAGCCCCGCCCTAAAGCATCCCCTGCTTTATGGTCTATTTGACTCTAGATGGACCATAATGTACTCAATGAACATCATGCTGTATTGACTTCTATACAATCAGCAGAACAGAGTGTCCAGCAGACTTCAAAATATTGCAATGCCATTTTGTTTCCAATCATGCAGCCCTAAAACACACACACACACACACACACACACACACACACACCTACACACACCTACACACACACACACACACACAGAGTATGCAGCAGTAAAGAGAACGGTGCGTTTTGGATTAGTCGTGGTAATATCTCAACAAAGGTCTGGGAAATGGAAAGCTCTTCTGAGGGAAACTTACCGTGAACACTTATTCCCCCAGAAAATCACTCTTCCCCCAGCGTATGGAAAGACAGACAGAGGGAGACAGAGCTAGGGAGACAGACAGAGGGAGAGAGGGGGAGAGGGAGACAGAGGGAGGAAGGAGAGAGAGGGGGAGAGGGAGGGAGACAGAGAGAGAGAAGGAGACAGAGGGAGGTTGGGAGACAGAGGGAATTAGGGAGACAGAGGGAGTAAAAGAGGGGGAGAGGGAGGGAGACAGAGGGAGAGAAGGAGACAGAAAGGGAGAGAGGGAGACAGAGAGAGAGAAGGAGACAGAGGGAATGAGGGAGACAGAGGGAGTAAAAGAGGGGGAGAGGGAGGGAGACAGAGGGAGGTTGGGAGACAGAGGGAATGAGGGAGACAGAGGGAGAGCCTCACTGCCTCCCCTGTCAACGCGCATTCATTACAGAAAGATACAAAAAGTCAGTTAATAAAAGAGTGAAGATGTGAACCAGAGGGAGCAACACCGCACTTAAGGAGAACCATGTCAAAGACTCCATTCAGAAGTATCGTAGAAGCAGCACCGTGACTCAGAGGTTTGGTCTGTTGCCTCAGAAAGTCCTTCAGTTGATATGATGACCCTGCTCCACTGGGAGACATGTTTTGAATCTCACAGACCAAAGAGGAAGGAAACAAAAAGTCCTGTTTTACAGAATTAACCCATGTCCTACTTTGTAAAGTTGATACATATAACAACTAAAATTGAATGGTGTTTTCCATGTGGCAAACATTTGACATATGTTTCACATGTGATAAATAACATACATTATAAATCATGTGTTTTTCTTAATGGCAACTGAAACTGAACTTTTTCATAGTTCTAAGAACCTTCCTTTTCATTGCCGTTCTTGGAACGCTGTTATGAGGGAATTTTTAAACTCCTATTTTATTTTATTTTGAGTACGTACTGTATCTCTCAGCACAAGAGGAACCGTGAGTGACGTAAATGTACGGTGACTGATCAAACATATGAGATGCAGCATCATTTTATAAAACCTGTTAGCCGTGTAAACAACAGACAGCTGCTTGTATCAGAATGGAAGACAACAAACCCACTAAGCCAAAGAACGAGTAAGAGCTGCTGCTCAGCGAGCTAAACTATTAGCATAAAGGCTAACCCAGTAGCACAAAGCAAACCTACAGAGCTCAAGAACGATTGCTGATTTGAACAATCATTCGTGACCGCTATTTTGCTTGTTGGTTAGGGTTATATGACTGTGGCATATAAAACAATGTTTATTTCTTGATATATTACTGAAAAGTGCTAAGAGAGCTTGTAGAAAATGTTGCAAACTTGCCACTGGAGGCGGCAGGCTAACGTCACTTCAGCGTTCTTCTTCGTGCTGCGAATGCAAACACAGAAACACACTTGGCAGTTTGTAGTTTTTCGCAACGCCTTAAGACAAAGGTTCAACTGTTCCATTGAGGAAGCATTTTACAACTTCAGTCAGCAGCAAAACTGGCGCCTATCTACAAATGACCATGTACTCTACCTGGTACGGACGGTTGCATTGAACTGATGCTCACTGATCTCAAGAAAGATGTTTTAATGAAGGTTTCTTTATCTCACTAGTTTTTGTCCAAAGGCTTCAGTTCCATCTTTTCCATACAGCTGAAAGAAGTGAGGAGAAATGAGTTCTGCCCCCCAATTGCTCTGCCCATATGATCCTCACGGAGCCGAGAGACTCTTTGGCTAAAAGCCGCCACCAATTGGCAAGGTGGTGAAGGAAAGCGAATATGACAAATGTATCCCTTGGAAATAAGTCTTTGATCACTGCACCAAGTGGCAGAGAGTGAGAGAAAGGAGAAGGAGACAGAGAATAAGCAAAAAAATAGAAAAGCTGAGGTTTGCCTTATTGAAATGCAAACCACCAGACAGACTGTAACCTCACTGGGGCTGCAACATTTCAGGCTGTGATGAGTGAATGAACGGATGGAGAGGAGAAATAAACTTAACACGTCCTTCATCACGATATAGAGAGAGACATATGTAGAGAGAAGGACATAAAAGAAATAGCCGAGGGGTTATCATCATTGAAATACAAAAAAAACAATTGAAGTTACAATAACCTGGTGCAGAGTTTAAAACAAATAATTGCAGAAAAGGACAAATTAATTAATAACTTCTTGAGTGAAAAGGTAGTGGAAAGATGGATAGAAAACGTGTTCAACGAATTAAATGCAAAACCACCCAGCATACAGTAAGGCTATGAACAAAACAAGAGAAGAGAAAAGGGAGAAAGAGAGTCGGAGACAGAATGGGTCAGAGGCAGAGAGAGAAACGCCACCACGTTCTCCCCGGCCAATAATAATGAGCTCAGAACCTCATTGAAATGCAAAACCGTTAAAAACGCAACCTTGCTAATGAAACTTAAATTCAAGACGGGACTAATTCTGCTCTGCTTGAAGCTCGAGCAGTCGCACTAATTGGTTTTGAAATAATTTGGAGTTGATGATCGTCAATAACAGTCCAGTATTTCCCATTTGTCTGAGAGGGAATTCTTTCAGATGGTTCAGTGAAAATGATCCCAGTTATTAATTAACACACGGGAGAAAAATAATTAAAGACACTTCCACAAGTCGTCCTCCCACAGACTTATAATATTCATAAAAAGGTGAGATTGGCACTTAGAGGGGTAGTTTGGTGAAGTGGGGTTGTACGAGTTACTTCTCCATCGTCAGTGTATTACAGTAAATGGAGTTTGGAGGAACCGACAGGAGTACCAGCACAGCATCAGTCCAGGTGAACGCTATATTTGGAATATCCTCACCTCCTTACATTGCCGTGACAGATGTTTCTGACGGGGAACTAAAGCTGCTACAAAAAAAGAAGAAGCAACAGATGGCATATACATCAAAGGTTTCGGGGTTTTCCGGGATAATGAGCGTTTAGCGAGTGCATGATCACTTTCAGAAAAAAAAATGAAGCAAAAGAAGAAATTAATAAGAATACCAGTAAAATGATCTAATTCCCTTTAGAAAAAGAAGTTTATGCTTTTGTGTCTTGATCCACAGTCCCACTTCATATCATACATTCATGTTATTGGGACAGAGAAGTATTCATTTAATCTTCTGTAATGTGGAGTGACCCTTGATTCTTCACTTTTCATTTGGCCTGTCGGTCTGTCAGTTGGTGTGTCAGTGACCTCGGCTCAAAGGAGGCAACATGGAGGAGCCTTAACTTGAGGCCTTTATACACCGGGGGGGGGGGGGGGGCTTCTTTTTTGTGCTATTAATTTGCACGTGATTATATATTTTTTCAAACTTGTTTGTGTTATTATGTCAAACCGTCTCCGAAAGACAAAGCATGGCTTGGCTCAGGTTATACATACAAGTCATTATAAAATGTTTTAAAATGCTTTATGTTATTGTTAAAAAGGATAATGAATATCTACGAGTGCTTATAAAAATACTTTTACACTTTCATGAGCAGATTATAAAGCATTGTAAGCATTGTTCATAATGCATTAAAGACATGGGCGTCATAGAGTGTTACCAAGATTATTGTTTAACTTCAGCTCCTTGATTTGTGTCTAGTGGAAACGAGCGGGTCGTCACACAGTGAACACAACACACTTTAAGGTCCTGAAGTGAATGAAACTAAAATCTTCTTTGGGAGTCATAGTTGGATTTTCCATTCACATTTTTGTCTTGTTCTTTTGTTTTAACTTAGCATTGTTGAACTTAACATTGTTTAACTTAGCGTTGTTTAACTTAACATTGTTTAACTTAACATTGTTTAACTTAACATTGTTTAACTTAACATTGTTTAACTTAGCGTTGTTTAACTTAGCGTTGTTTAACTTAGCGTTGTTTAACTTAACATTGTTTAACTTAACATTGTTTAACTTAACATCGTTTAACTTAACATCGTTTAACTTAACATCGTTTAACTTAACATTGTTTAACTTAGCGTTGTTTAACTTAACATTGTTTAACTTAACGTTGTTTAACTTAACATTGTTTAACTTAACATTGTTTAACTTAACATTGTTTAACTTAACATTGTTTAACTTAGCGTTGTTTAACTTAACATTGTTTAACTTAACATTGTTTAACTTAACGTTGTTTAACTTAGCGTTGTTTAACTTAACATTGTTTAACTTAGCGTTGTTTAACTTAACATTGTTTAACTTAGCGTTGTTTAACTTAACATTGTTTAACTTAGCGTTGTTTAACTTAACGTTGTTTAACTTAACGTTGTTTAACTTAACGTTGTTTAACTTAACATTGTTTACCTTAGCGTTGTTTAACTTAACATTGTTTAACTTAGCGTTGTTTAAGTGAACATTGTTTAACTTAACATTGTCTATGCAGAAGATATCAGGACAACACGATTACAGTTGCTGCTGTCTTCAGCCAAACACCGCTGCATGAAGTGTTGCAGTGCCAAGATTAGCAGTATTCACCAGACATCAACAGTTTGACCAATCATGGGCAGCAACAGTTGTTCCCCTGTCTGAACCAGTCAGCTAGTCCATCAACCAGCCAGTATAATGGAGAATAATTCATGGAATGAAAGTGGAAATTATCCTAAAAGTTGAAGGTCAGCACATATGACACAGTCAGCCAGTCAGTCAGTCAGTCAGACTGCAGGCTTGTTGCAGCGTGTCTGTTGCATTGTTAAAGGGCTTTTTGCAGCCTGTTACTATCGCTGATACAGACGGCCCCAGGCTACAGTAAGTTTTAGATAGAAATTGAGAAAGGGAAGGAACGAGGGAAAAATGGATATAAAAAAAGTAGATAAACCCGAATCCTTGCTGATCCCGGGGCTGTTCACAGACGGTGAACAAACAGAACCAACAAAGGTAGGAGGAAAGGTAAGGCTAAAATTAGCTTGAGGTTGTATGGTAATACTGGGAGGGATGAAGAAGACGTAGTGGAGAAAAGCAAAATGAGAACCATAAAAATATGCTAAAAGATGGGAAGGGGAGGAGGAAAATGAAGGTTAAGAGAGGGTAAAAAAAGGAGATGCAGGAGAGGAAAGAGGGAGGACGGAGGAAGAAAGATAAATATGTAAAGGGGAGAGGAAATAAGGAAGGGAGGGGGTTTCAAGGGAGGAACTGTAAAGAGAGAATAAATACAGGGGGAGATGAAGGGATAAAGGGCAAGAGAAGAAGAGAAATTAAATGAAAATAGCCTCAGCATGTATGTTCAGAGAAAGGGGGAAACATAAGAATGGAAAGGAGGGAGAGAAAGATGATGGTAATTGCTGCAGGTTGTGAACCAGAGGAAAGAGAGAAGAAAGCAGGAAACGGCTGAAGGCTCCGCACGCTGCCCTCGTTTAACCTGGTAAATACTTCAAATAGTTGCGTGTCAGAGCCCGGGGCTGCACTGTACATCACAGCGGGAGAGAATAGAGAGAAACACCAGCCGACAGACGGACAGCGGCGCCCAAAGAGCTCGCCGGAGCAGCAGCCTGGAGCTGTTTGTCTGTTTGTCTCGGGGGAATCTTTAAGGGCTCCGATTCAATCTGCCTCAGGGCCGAGCTGGTGGGAATGCAACCGACACACACCCACACACACACACACACATGAGTGATGCCTCCACTAACGATTGTGTTCAACATTGATTAGTGCTGGAATTATTCGTAAGTGAATCGATTGGCAGAAAGTGAATAATGTCTGATCCCCGTCAGCTGATGCAGGTCGTGCGATACAGTCCAAAGCTCCAGAAGAGCTATGAAATAGAAATTGTGGTGAGATTGTTTTCTCAACTTTCGTTTCCAATGTCAGCGACGACCTTTCATGTGAAATTTTGACATAAATCTTCGGATGCAGATTGAGTGAAATGAACAAAAGCTGCAGAGCGACTTCCTCGCGGACGCTGGCGTCCTCTGCTGGCTTTACTGTCTTTCAGAGGCTCAAGATATCAGAATGAAAATCTAGTCAGGTTGTCCTACGAAATTACATTGACTAACATGAAGTTCTTGGAGACTTACCTGAACTATAACCGCTTCCGGCTTAATCCTAACCTTAATCTAAACCTAACCGTAGCCTAACATTGAATCAGATTTTCGCCCTAAAATGTAGTGATGTACGTCATGGGGACGTGAATTCTGTCCCCATTAGGAAAGCGAGGCCCCACAATGTGACTGTGTGAAGAGCTTTAAGTCCCCACAAGACCGGTTAAACACACACACTCACACATGCACACACTGATCCCATCTTCCATTTTATACCCAGTGCCCCGATATGTGCTAACACACATTATGCATATTGGTCCCTGGTGCTTTGTACTGTTGGTGGGTTTGGTAAATGGTTCAGTGACTGAGAGCTTCTTCACGTAGCAGGATGTAATTAAAATTCCTCTGTGTGTGTGTGTGTGTGTGTGTGTGTGTGTGTGTGTGTGTGTGTGTCTGAAACAGTGATTTCGACTGCATCCGAAATAGAGCCTCATCTATGAATTGATTTTTATGCTACACTCTTCCTCTTTCTTCCTCTCCCTCTCGTCCTCGTGTTCTGTCAAGCTGACTCCTACTCTTTCTCTATCTCTCCCCCTAAGCCCCCCTCTCGCGCCGTTACTCCCCCAGATCTGCCTGTATCTTTCTCCCCTATCTCTCCCGCTCACTCGTTACAATCCTGCTGACTGTTCCGAAGTTGAGAAGTGGTCTCATTTTAACTTCGTTTTAAACAGGCAGCTGTGTGGTGAACTTGGACTGCCGTATGTCCCCTTACTTGTCTTCCAACAAGGGTATTTGGGGAGTAGAAATATATGACATTTCAGTGACGACTATTTTCACTGACTGGAGGAACAATCCAAACCTCAAAGCTTTAGGATTAGTGACCTCTGGCTGCCCGCTACCAACATCAACAAACTTGAGACAGAAAAGAATGAATATTAAAAACAGGCAACTGGGGAAATCTGGATGAGATTAAGATCCACTATTTGTTAGACTTTGTTGTTCATAACGGGTTTCCAAACCGTCTATAAACATTATTTGGATGCAATTATAAGGATGTGACTGTTGGATATAATTCTTTGTTGAATGGTGAATAAATACTTTGGAAGAGACGAAATATAAACATTATTTAATCATTTGTTTTGGGTCCATCTGTCCATGTAATGTTGTTTTACAATCAATTTCTAAAGGATTTACAAATCATTTTGGTAATCACTAACAAATAAAGTAGACAAAATGTCTAATGTAATCAGAATGTAAATCTTTTCAGCTTTGATACAATATAAAATGTATGAACTAATTATTTAATATTACACAAACAAATGGTTAAATAACAAAACACAACATTAGCAATAATTTGTTTGGAAAATTAATTGTATTTCATTGTTTTTCACCAGTAAAATATCTATTAACTAAAGTTGAATCAACTATAATTCATCATTTATCAATGATGGTTATTATAACTGCCCCCCCCCCCAATCAGAGATTTGCTGACATGAACACAATACCTGCTATCTCTTATAATATACAATGTAACATGAATACTTTAAAGGAGCACGAATGTTAAAACTGACATAACAAAAAAGTGGTTACTTAAAAAAAAATCTAATTTCAAGATATATATTCAGACTGAATTAGATCCTCGATTCATCCCGAAAATAAATCTTACGTCGCTCCATTAGTTTGGCAGGAATTTGAATTTGTTTTTGTCGTTTCCAGGTTTGTCTGAAGAGCTGTGAGATTCCGTTTCTTCAAGTACACTCAACACACATGTTGTTGATCCCCTCGTGTTTTTGGAACAGCTTTCATTTTTGCTGAGTGTACCTTTGTGAGCTGTAAGCCATAATGGAGTCAGCAGAGCAAAGCGTACTTATAACACGTGTCACCTGTCTGATACGCTGCCATTGCTCCCAATGTGCTGTATTAATGTTTGTAATGTGTTTATTGGGAATCTGATAGGCTGACTTAATGAGCTGCTCTTCATGGCCAAGCTCACCGTTTACTTTGTTATAGCCATTTTTATAACAATTTAAAAGGAAGGGGGCATACTGATAACAGTCATCTTTTATCTCATGACCTGCACACATTTCTCGATATTTTCATGAATACCTGGTTTAAACACCTGGTTTAAACATTACCACTTTACTATCGTAACACCTGAAAGTGGAGGGACAGGAGGCCTTGTGGTCCCCCTTCTTCAGTGACTCTCTAGCTCACGACCTGCTCAGGTTTCTGTGCAGAAATGGCAAAATAAGAGTCGTCAAACAACAACACAAAGATCTACTTTAAGTATGTTCCTGGTCTAATATCATTATTTCTCTATGGGTAAGGTTTTTCTTGTTCCAGTTCATTCACTACATGTATTTCCTTCTTGTCACAGTTCAACTTGGTCATTTCTTTCACAGAGTCCCAACATGTTTCTTTCCGAGTTCTTCGTTGAAAATACTTCTCTGACGCTTGGATTATGTGTTGTTCTCACGCTTCCCTGAGTTCCCCCTTTAGTTCTCTTTGAACTGCTCTCAGTTTCATTATATCTCTGTTCCATTCGGCTTGTTTTTTTCCGTCGAATGCAATCTTTGATCTCAGGCGTGATGCAGTCTTTGTTGTTTGGGTATATCCTAATGGTCTTTTTTGGCACTACACACAAAACTGAATGTACCCTGCGATCGCCTCCGCAGTACTCTCAATTATTCCCTCGTTGGAAAACATCCAACTGAGGTCTGAGCTTAGCAGCAGACAGCATGCATCATTGATGCTGCTCGAGCATTTCTCTTGTATCTGAAGTGAAGAGCAGTTGTTCAGTTCTTCCCTACACAGTTCACAGTTCCCTTTGAACTGATCATTTCTGCTCCAATGGTTTGGAATCTTACTCATCATGGCTGATTAACCTGTGCAGTCCACTAGGCAAACTGAACACGGCTTTAATTTCACATATGTTGTTATTGACGTATTGCTGGAGCCCTGGAAGAGCGTAGTCAATCTTTCAGCGATTGAAGTCCCCAAGTACTAATATCAGTTAGTAATTGATGATGGACACAGTCCAAGGCAACCTTGGATGCGTTCTCTCTAAGCGAGATGAATACAACGCTGATACAAATATCTCCGTATTCTCTGGGTAGATAAAATGGTCATACACTGAAACATGTAAGTTCTAATGTCAGGTTTGTGTTTAATGTCTTTATTTGCATATGCACCAAAAGTTCATTAAAACACAAATGCCACAAATGCCAAGGAGTTATTATTCCTATCCATGGGAACATTTGAGAACCTTTGTACCTGAACCAACAAATCTGGAAAATCTCCCCAAAGCCAGGTCTCTGAGTAGATCATGAGGCATGACCCTCTGTATCTAGTGTTCAGGTGCAGCTCCTCCATCTTGTTCCTCGGGGGCCGATCACACCGAGACGTGTTTGCCGCAAAAACCAATGTTTTTCTCTGGTACGGCGCGGCTGGCAGCCGGAGAGTCGCACCGCTCGTCGATGTCCCAACTGACCGAGGCAGCCAATCAAATTAAGCAAGAGGCGGGCTTTACTACTTTACCACTGACTTCCTGTTGTTATGCCGGTAGATGTGGTTGGAACGGACATTGATATTAGCGATAGTTAATTATTATGACTCCATATCATTTCCCCCTCCTCAGTCAACAGCAGAGGAACAGCAAGAGCTCGATGTCTACATTGAATACTTTGTCCCCTCTTTATTTACATTTGAACCGTTAATACTATTATTACCATCGATACTCATTGCTGAAGAGTGTCGATGGTAGACTTGGCTTGTTGTACCTTCGGCGCGGCCCTCCCTCATTGCCCTTGATGTTTGACTCCCACACCACCTGGTCCTGGTCGCTTCCCCCGGGAAGCACGGTGATGGCATTGTATTGCGTAGAAACGCTGGGTGTAATCAGCCCCAACGGGAACAGCACTCAACAAAACAGTCTTCTTCCCTTCTGCGTTGCACTTATTCTATCATTTCCTTTCTTCTGACCAGATCAACTCGCCGGCCTCCAACAAAATTCAACGCACTTGACAAACTTCGACTCACTCTGACAGACTGAAACAAACTCTCGACAAGCAGCCGCCCGTGTGCCCGAGTCGCAGCAGCGCCGCCTCAACCGGAAGTATGCAAAGTTTGATGAACACCCGTCGGTCCGTAGTGGATTCCACGGTTGAGAGTGGCCTCAGCGGCTGATTCATATTTACTTTTCCCTCACAGGGTTTGATTGACGGCGGCTGTCTGTGCTCCACCAGGTATGAAACAAAGGGTGGAGGAGCTCAGTGGAGTAATGGGCAGACAGCGGAGCATTGCCGTTGGTGCTCGCTTCCTCGGGGGTTTAGTTCTCAGTGAAGAGGCTCGGAGCTCAAGATTGACTTTTATTACTCCTCCAAAAGAATTGGCAGGAAAAACAAGAAACACATTTTATGTCGCAGTGTGTCGCACTCGTGACCGTTCACACCAGGTCACATAGTTTCCCTTCCTTAAGAATAACAAGGGTAATAGTTAACACACGTTGTTTAATTTGATCAATTTTACACTTCCATTAGGTCAGAGGTTTGCTATGACTATAACTGCTGCAGGCACTGCTCACTTCAGTCGTGTTGCTGTGAATACCAATGAGAATGTTCGTTTGCTGTTTGTCTCCGCACTCTCACGGTCCACAGCCTGAAAGCTTCTCTCCGAACAACACCTCCCTCATCGTCACACACTCCACTGTTTCCCTTCATGTGAGATACAGTGCTGAACACAGGCTGCTGCTTTAGATCTCCGGTTGTCCTTTATCTGAATATCTAGTTCAGGTTTGTTTGTTGCAGGAGCCTCTTGTTTGTTCTGAGTAGAAATAAAATAGGAGCAGGAAGTATCAAGATAAAATAGTCATTTTGATGTGTGCTACATATTATTCTGCGCTTTCTTTTTTGAGGAAAATATTGAGGAAATTGCTTTCCATGGTCTGAGGAATTGTTTTTACTCGTTCTGTCCCCGGGGCCCAGAGCGAATTAGGCAGTGGAGCTTTCATGCCCTCTGCTCCGTCTCAGGCAAACTCCCTGGAAAAGGATTTTGGAATTGAAAAAGCTGAACTTTCTGTTGTTCCGTCCATCATTTTACATTCTTATTTTTTGGTTCTCCTGAACTTTTTGATCACTTTCTGGCCCATTCTTTCACACTATTCACAACTCGATCTGTTGCTTCTTCTGCCCGTCATTATTTGTTCTCAAGGTTTAATGATGATAAGATAAAATATAACTAAATAAAAAATTCAAAAAATGATTAAACATAGATCAACTGACAAAAATAAATCACAAAATTGATGATTTGATGAACGATGATTTGTCTTTTGGCTGAATCACATCTACAAAAATAATTATATAGATACATTACAGAACATTTCTATGATTGCTATATAGAATAGAATAGAATAGAATAGAAATGTACTTTATTCATCCCCAAGGGTACATTTATCTGTGGCAGCAGCAAACAGGGTTACACAATAAAATAAAATATTGGGAATGGAAAATGCACACTATATACAATATAATAAAATAACAGAGCAGGACCCATTACATTTAAGAATCAAAGTAATAAAAATGCACCGTATATACACTGAATAGAATTGTATTAAGTTAACTAAGTAGGAAAAATAAAAACTGAACAAAACAGTAGTGCAGAAGATCACCAACAGCTTAATCTTCAGTCTAATGGTCGCTTCACTGCTGTACAGCGTCCAAACGACAGTCCCCGCGCTGTGTTTCTGCTGGTTCTCCAGAGTCTCCAGGCTCCGTCATGCTTTAGCCTCCGACGGAGCACACTGACTGCTTTTGTGAATGAAACTGTGTGTGTGTGTGTGTGTGAGAGTGTGTGTGTGTGTGAGAGTGTGTGTGCACCAGAGGCGGATGGAGAGACGTGATGTGAGGAAATGGAGAGGAGCGAAGGGTGGAGAGAGTGAGAGAAAATAACTTATTGGTTTTGTCAACAGTTTCCGCCAAAATTGAAAACCGTGATATCTGGGGCGTGTGTGACATGTTTCCATTTGTATTGATGCGTGTGTGTGTGTGTGTGTGTGTGGGAGAGAGATAGACACACATATACAGAGATGCAATGAAAGGCACACAGAGAGATGTTTGCTATGATTCACTGCTGTCATTGCCACGTCCCTAACACCACGACATTCCTAAATATTCGTGTTTAATGCAGTTTTATTTCTCTCCTGTCATCATTGCTGACCGTGACATATCTAAATCACTGAGGTTTGACACATTCAGTCACACAAGTAACAATAAAAGTGGAATAAACGCCGCTGGCAGAGACCTATGCCACTGCATACCTAAAGAATAAAGGTATTATAGGATGCATTCAGCTGCTTTTTTAAAATATTGCATTCAATCAGTTGGGAAGAGAAATACTAGATATACCGGTAGGTAGAGCCAGACCAGATCTGGGCAGAATAATACCAAAATAACAACTCTTTGACCTCCGGCCAGTTGGGCTTTGAACGGATCGGGAGTCTCCCTGAACTTCCCGATGGCCAGTCCACAACCCAACCCGACACTCTTGCCCGTTATTCAGAAAATAGACTAGGATGGAGGCAAAACTGGGATTCTGACGCAGCTTCATGATCACTGTCTGCCAATCAGACTCAGCTATTCACATTGCTTATTTCAATGGTCATACCTGTTTCCGCTATCTCACTGAAAAGCGCACGCATATCCCCGTCTACAATCCAAGTACCTGCAGTAATGACTCTGGCTAATGGAGTGGAACGCTTCCTGTGCATTAACAGCTTCTCCCCGGGTTAATCAGGTGTGTACATAGGTGTGTGTGTGTGTGTGTGTGTGTATGAGAGCGAACAAGTTAAACGCCATCCTCGGGGTGTAATGGGAATAAATTAAGATGAGAACGGGGCATTGTTTAAGCAGTATGCATTATGTTGTACATGTGTATTGCCGCTGCTTTTAGCTGGAGCAGGAAGGCTAGTGAGGGGGAGGAAGAGGAAGAGGAAGCAGACTGAAGCGATGCTCATCAGCTCACGTCTGTGTATCCTGTCAATATGTCTCTGATGCCGCTTGCAGAAGGTTATCGTTGTGCAGATGCTGTACAGACGAATCTCTCTGTCGGACAATCAGTGGGATTTTCTGGCATTTTGATCGGCTGTCGCGCAGTTCGAGTAGTTCCACGGTCCGATTCACCTCCGCTTTAAAACGTCCGTTACGAATAAAAATGATTCATAGTTGTATTAATATTATTGCGGTAGTCGTAGAAGTATTTTACGTGTTTGTGCTGAGACCGTGGACAGACCCAGATCCTCCAGCAGAGACCGGTCCACCGTGGACAGACCCGGATCCTCCAGCAGAGACCGGTCCACCGTGGACAGACCCAGATCCTCCAGCAGAGACCGGTCCACCGTGGACAGACCCAGATCCTCCAGCAGAGACCGGTCCGCCGTGGACAGACCCAGACCCTCTAACAGAGACCGGTCCACCGTGGACAGACCCAGATCCTCCAGCAGAGACCGGTCCACCGTGGACAGACCCGGATCCTCCAGCAGAGACCGGTCCACCGTGGACAGACCCGGATCCTCCAGCAGAGACCGGTCCACCGTGGACAGACCCGGATCCTCCAGCAGAGACCGGACCACCGTGGACAGACCCAGATCCGGCTTCACCTGGAGGAGAGCTCAGCTCCCAGCAGCAGCGTCGTTGTCGTCGTCGTCTCTGTTGTTTCACGAAATTTTGTGTCCGTATTCATGGCAACTGTGTGTGTGTGTGTAGGTGTGTGTGTGTGTGTGTGTGTGTGTGTGTGTGTTTTAAGTAGCTCTGGTCCATTAGTGAAAGCTGCTGTAAACAGCTGTGTGTTTTGGTCTCAGGTGGAGCGAGGCAGTGGTTGCCAGGCTCTTCATCAAACCCCAGGGAAGCCATGCAGACTCTTTGTGTGGAGTCTTTGAATGGAGTGTATATATATATATACATATGTATGTATGTATGTATGTATATATGTATATATGTATGTGTGTATGTGTGTATGTGTGTATGTATATGTGTTATTTTGAGAATAGTGTAATGAAAATATGACGGATGATCTTTCGGGGAGAAGCGGACTCAAGGGAGACAACGTTGTGTTTGTGTTCTCCGTCAGGACATTTTGGGAAAAGAGGTCGTCGCTTCATGGGGCTGTTTGAGGTGCAAGATTTTTTTAAGGGTTTTTCTTAGAATAAATTCTACACGTTAGGTTTGAGAGGGCAGCATGATAGAGCGGTAGAATATGTTCACATCACTAAATTGGAGTAATATGACATAAGTAGGACAAATCTTTCTTTATTTCTGCTCCCCTCTTACGTCTCATCTCATTTTCCTCTCTTGCTTTGTCTATGTGTCACTATATATATATATATATATATATATATAATGCCATAAATGACCACTGATTGTAAGAGCAGATGGTCCCGTTATGAATGGCGGCTTATTTGAAAAAGATGTTTTCTGTGTTTGTATGAAAATAGATGAAAAATGAAGATCTTTCGGCCTCTGTTTGTGTAAGCCGACTGAAGCTCTATTTGGTTATTTCTAATGTTTATCTGTGACTCCCCCGGAGAGAAGAAGAGAAGGAAGGTCTGCGTACAGTCGTTACTGTGGTAATATCAGTGGTGATGGTGTTAATATCCTGGTAAGAGGAGCGCGTTTACATCACCACAAGAGGGCACCACCTTCACACCATATGTGACGGGGGGGGGGGGGGAGTGGAAGTGAAGCTAGGGACACAGGAGAAGGAGGATGAGAGAGGTTGGGGAGGCAGGAAGTCACGGATACAGAAGTGAAAGCAGAGGAGGGGTGAGGAAGGAAGAGAAGAGAAAAGGGGGATAGATGAAGGACAGAAAGAAGGAGGAGGAGAAGGGCAGGAGATGAGGAAGGAAAGGAAATTAGACGTGTTTATAAGAAAGGGGAGCAGAGAGAAAGAAGACTTGTCCTACTGATGTCTTATTACTCTTATTTATTGTAAGTGATTCAATTCAATTTATTTTTGTATCGCCCAAAATCACAAATTACAAATGTGCCTCAGAGGGCTTTATAATATGTACACATTTGACATCCTCTTGTCCCGGGACCCTCACATCGGAACAGGAAAAACTCCCCAAAAAACCCTTTAACGGGGAGAAAAGAGGAAGAAACCTGTGGGAGAGCAACAGAGGAGGATCCCTCTCCCCGGATGGACAGAAGTGCAGTGATGTGAACATATTCTACCGATTAAACATGCTGTCCTCTTAATAAACCTAGAAAGTGTCCAGTTTATCCTAAGATAACAAAGTCTCACACCTCAAGCACCCCAATGAAGGGACGACCTGTTCAACCTTTCCCCAAAATGTTCTGACAGAGAACACGCGCGCACACACACACACACACACACACACACACACACACACACACACACACACACACACACACACACGTGTTGTCTTCTTGTCCGTCTCTGTAACTTCCCTTGTGTCCGCTTTTCCCCTAAAAAAACATCCGTCATATTTTAATTACACTACTGCCGAAACGTCTTCCCCCTCTCTGTCCTTTATGATTATTATTATTTTATTTTATTTTCACAGTGTCTCTTTTATGTGAGAAGACAGTTAAGAGTTAAAAGTTAAGAACCTGAAAAAACAATTGTTTGTCATTGTATTGTTAACTATTTCTACAGCTCGGAGCAGCTTTGACAAAATAAACTTATTTCCCAAAATATCAAACTATTCCTTCAACAAAAACACCAAATTCCCTGCAGCTGTTACAGGATTTCAACCTTTAACAAGCCACAAGCTTTTATTGTGAAGCAGCTACACTTTCCTGTTGTCTTACTCTGCATGATATAAGCTACTGCTAACTCCATAATTCATACAAATAAGTCCACATAAACAAATATGGATATGTATTGTTGTCAGCAGGTCAGACTTTAACGTTTCAGCGAGGTATGATTACAGAACAACCGACCGCACTGAGCCCGTTAGATGAGGAGCTCAACCACCAGAGTCCAGAGTAAGCCTCCCACCTCTCGCACACGGTGGGATTTGAGAATAGAATAAAAACACCAGATTGAACTGTAAACTGAATAGCCACTGGGGTGTGCTGTCCCATTGGTGAGAAGTATCATCTCAGCACTAGTGTGTTCCAAGTAGCTCTGCAAAGCAACATCTATTATTCAACTTTAGCTCAGACTATTTACAGCCACAACTTGTATCAATATTAAAAAGGAATACTTCATCCGCAAAATTACCATTTGTGAATCAGTTACTCGCCGTGTGTTACCTTCAATTCTTGAAAAATACATTTTTCAAAAAACCTGAAAAAAACGTCTCGATGAATTGGCGTCAATGGGACCTTAAACGCGGCTCCCATTGACTTCAATTCATCAAGATTCCTCTCAGTTGTTTTGAAAAGTCTCCGTTCACAGTGGAGGGATGTGAGAAAAACACCAACCGTTGTCTTCATGAAGTTAGGTAACACAGTAACTGATCTGCAACTGGTCATCTTTGGGTAAGTACTCATGAAGACACCAACGCATCACTTCGTGAGTTCGTGACATGCATAGAGACTTTCCAAAATAAACTTTCGTCTTCGCAGGAAAACACTTATTTCGGTTTCGGAAGAGGTCGTCATTTAGGTTAAAATAACTTCGGAAGTGTCGATACTGAAGCACGCAAGTTACGTGAGAAATAAATCAACGTTGACTAGTTTCACGCGGGGAACAGACATCGGCCTCCTGGCCCACAGTTCGCTGTTTGCTGAACCCATCCACCTCCACTCCCACCCACACTGTGTGGGCTTTTTGGGATCTCTTTACTTCCTCATTCATGATTACATGGGTAACATATTTCGTGGGGTATCTACAAATTACAGTGCGTTAGTTTTTGCGTAGGTATAGCTACGAATGCTGGATGAGAGACACATTCTCACTTTTAACTCGTCAAATACCGACCTCAGTGGCCCTACGCTTCAGACTATGGAGCTCTAGGTTTCTCCTCTAGCTTCAGTTTTGGACGGCGTTAAAGTTCATACCGTGTCTTTTCCACACAGAAAAAAGAAATTCCACTGTAGGTTAACTTAGTTTTTAGGTTTACTTGATGAGGCTAAGGGAGAGAGCTTGGTTTGGGCTAAAATGAGTCTGTTTATCATGTACGTGTGATTGGTAAAGTACGCAAGTTACGTAACAACAAGGTTGTCAATGTGGACTTGGTTTCATACGTGACATGAAGAGCGGTTTCCTGGGTGAAAGTCCTGTGTTTGCTCGACTTGTCCGTGCTCCCCGACCTCTTCCTCATGTGGTCCTTCTTGCTCGTTTCTCTAGATGGTTTTCGTTGGAGTCGGTTAAACGTCCGGTGCGCCTCATACGGACGCTGAATGGTTTCATCGGTATCAGACGCTGAGGGCCGCTGACCGAGCGGCGTTACTCGACGTGAAGTTGGGAATGAGGACGGGTTGGTGTGTCACTTCACAGCACATTTGTTTCTCAAATAAAGAGAAACGTCACCAACCAAGTGTGTTTTTAGAATTGATTAGGAATTCAAACAGACGGCAGATCGCCTGCTAAGGTGACTCTTTTCTGTCCGAAATAGTAAGACAGCAATAACAAGAAGAAAAACAAGAGAACAATTCACCCAAATTTGAATCCAAACCACATGTTCATATTATAATACAAACATCAATTTCTCATTATAATGACAGTGTTTGGCAGGTGGCTGGTGTTAATTTGCTTCCCCAGCATTAATGTTCCGCTAAACTCAAAGTGATGAATGACGTCGTTCAGGAGAGTGATAAAGGTGAGTGTTTCTTTCCATTTTACCATATCCACATACATTATTCATATACAGAGAGCAGAGCCACAGATTAATAGGACAACAGTTGAATACAGGATGTCAGGTCTCAAGTCAGTCTTCTAATCTTGGAGGCTACAGTGTCTTTACAGAGTGGCTTGAATTCAAACGGGCTGCGTCAGTGGAAGGTTACGGAGGGACTGATGAGAGACGCTGCTGAGGAACTGAGGTTTTGGGAGTTTGATATCTTCATCGATTCTGACCATTAATCTTTCTGTCTCTTGCGAGTTTATTAACCTTTCAGTAGTACAGTAACAACTCAACAAATGTAGTGCTCCTTTGGGAATTTTGCATTTTGGCACAAAAAAAACTTTACAACACATTTTAACAAGATATCCCACTAACTAACTAACTAACTAACTAACTAACTCTTTGGAAGCGTTACAAAGTGCACACAGTATAAATACATAAATGTAAACATAAACCCATTTTCCACACAAATTAGCACTTGTGTAGATTTTTTTAAACAAACGAGCTAAAATTAGGAGATGCACTTCTTTCCCATTACCAGAACACGAGTATGCCGCTATTTTCTTCTCGTCATTTATTTTGTGTTGATTTTGACGTTCCCTGTGGACAAAACCAGCAGCAGCACTGCCCGTGACTCTTCCCATGTATGAACTAACTCAGCCTGAACTCAGGCCCGGTCCGGAGTGGCTGGTCCCTGCTGTCTAATATCTGACATCACATCTCAACCTTCCCACTGTGAGTCTGATGTGCGAGCCCAAGCCAGGACATCTTTTTGGTTAAGTGGAGCTTCCCTGACCCAAACATGTTATTCCTGTCTGGTTTGCTAATTAGTTTTCTCTGCTCAGAGAAGCTCTACGGGGGTAAACAGTCTGCTTTCCACTTCTCGCTGTGAAAAACTCAAATTCAAAATTCAACTTCTTGAGTTGTTCAGAGAATTGAGAAGCTTTCTTTCTCTTTCGGGATTCCACCGCTAAATTGGACGATGTTGCCAAAACATTCCAGGACCAGCGGGAATTCTGGATTCAGTCTCACGTGGACCAGAGTAATCACCACGCGGCAGGAGGCTGGTCGAAGCCGAGCGAAGCAACAGCGCTGTGGTTTGGCTTAATCATCGCGGCGCAGACCGACAAATAGAGAGCGCCGAGGGCGACCGGAGAGGTTGGGAGCGAGTATTTGTGTGTGTGTGTGTGTGTGTGCATAGGAGTGGTGGATACCTCAAGGGAGGTGAGGCGAGCCAAGACCCCGGTGTGTGATCACCATCGCCACGGGACAGCTCGCCGCTTATTAGCGGGATTCGCCACAGGACGGCGAGTCGATCTCGCAGCCAGCTGGAGTTTCCTCAGAGCCGTTGGAAGCACTGAGAGAGAGAATGAGGGAGAGTGATGCGGAAACTGAGGGAGGAAGAGACAAATACAGACAATATAATCATAGAGAGGGGGATAGAAAGATGGAGAAACAGCTGGACGGAATGGACCTCAAATAGTCAAAACAAGATACTCCAAGAAGCCCAATAATGGGATCAGACTACATGATACCAGCCTGAAAATGGCCTAATTCTACAGACGTGTGTTAGAAATGAACTCTAGCATCCTAAACCTTCATTCCATCGCGTGTAAAACCTGGTTTGACAACATTTAAATCGGGCACAATGGCGCCTCGGACATTGCCTGGATATGTATCGGCATAACTGACCTGAGAGTTCTGTTTCTGGTCCCTATTGCCCTGATCACTTTTGCACATCGTGCACGTTGTGATTGGTCTGAGTTCAACATGTGATCTGGCAGGATTCAGCAGCAAGGCCTGTGGAGTCAGATGCTCACAGAAATGTCATTAAATAAAAGCCAAAGTATCTGTATTTCTACTATCCACCAGAGACCTGACTGCAGTGAAGTGGGAGAAGTGGAAGGACCAACTAAAGTGTCACAAAGTGTAAATGTTGTCTGTGCTGCGGAGGACGGGAGACGGCGCTTTTTCCTCTAAAACTGGTGCTTCTTGGGAGGAATACACCGATGTAACTAATACAATAAATGGCTGCATTCCATTCAGGTCTTTATAATGTGGAGCCCTGGTTGTGGGCATGCTGGTTTCCTGGTAAAACGAAATAGAACTGAAGCGTTCCATTCGTTCATTATATTAGTTACACTGGAAATATTTGTGTTGCTGTAACGTATGGTGATTGTGATGGTGTTCCTCCACGGTTGCTCATCAGCGACCACCTCTGGTCGACAGAGAGCAGGTGTCAATCTGCCCGACGACTGAGCGGTTGCTGTTGTGTAAAACTCCGTTGTGATTTTCATAAAGAGAGATTAACATTTTAAAACTGATCCGTCAACTGTTTTTGTTTAGTTCCGGCAAAATAGAGACATAAAGTAACAAGAGATTAATTATGGAGAAAACTCGGAGGCTGGCAAGAACATCTGGACATTTAATGTTCTCTTGCTGTGAGATTAATGGACTCCACGTTCAGTGATGAACGCTCCAGCGTACACTCGCTCACGTGTAAACTGTTTGGCTTCGACATCGTTTGAAAGCTCTCAGAAGCATCTCGATTGTTCTTTATAGGTGTTTCTTTCACTCATTGTTGATGAGTTCCATTTTTTTAACTTAAGTTGTTCACAAAGCTATGAACAGAACCGCACACCACATACATAAATAATACAGTGGGTTGTGCAAACAAATACAAATTCAAAATGAATACAAAATAAGAGTGAGTAGTTGTCTGAAAACATTTAGATATTCACACATATATTATTTTAATAAGGCATTCATTCAGTTTGTGTCATAGCTCATATAAGAGTTCCATTTCTTTCAGTTCTCATTAATCGTCAACTTCTCCGTCACAAAGATTTCTTGGACGATGTCCAGCCACTGTTCCTGTTTTGGAATGTTTGCACGAAGCCAATTCCTGGTAACGCCCCCTTTCTTACTTTGTTCACTTCCAGAAAAGATATGCTACATTGTATTTTGGGTGTTCGGGGAAAAAACAGATCAAGTTCGTCCTGCAAAACGTCCTCTATACTCGTGAGTTTGTGGATGTTCATTGTGTCTCACACATTTCAAACCAAACAGACTCTAAAAGAGCCCAAAACACAGCAAACGGTGTCCTGTTCAGTGTTCAGTGAATAATAACTTGAATCACGTTCTTCCTGATGTGCAGCTCAGAGCCCAACAATGCTCAACAAAGAACCAGACGGCGATGTTCGAACAAGCCGCCCTATCTCTGTGTGACACGCTCACATTACAACCGCCTCGTACGCAACGCATGCAATTACACCAACAGTGTAAAAAACACAGCAGAATGATGATATCCAAAACTGTAGCACACACTCTCATGCGCACACACTTTTCCTGTCTTTTGTCACACACACACACACACACACACACACACACACACACACACACACACACACACACACATTTGCAAATGCAGTACTGCAAAATAACACAAAGTGCCTTAACACGTACACGTTTTTTTCTTCCACACACACACACACACACACACGTACACACATGTGCACCGCACACGCACACTCATAGTCCTGAGGTCGTTTTGTTAATGAATTAGCCTGAACAACAACCCAGCATGGAGTTAATTAGAAAGCCTGTCACCTCCTGCAAGTTTAGCAGATATCACTGTTTCCTCAGGCCGCTTTCAACCATTATCACAGCACACACACACACACACACACACACACACACACACACACACACACACAAAGGGAGGTATTTTCATGGCCCCTGAGTGGATGATGCAGCTAAGTCTTTGCATTGTGTCTGTTTGTCCATTTTGCAGGTAAACAGAGATTTCAAATCCCAGTCTGGGGAAAAATAAATGTA
>NC_136636.1:2856324-2878824 GCF_949748355.1 Melanostigma gelatinosum
CACCTCGGCTCTGACTTCACTCATGAACACTACAAAATGCTCTTTTACAGCCAAGTGTGGAGGCGCTGCTTGAGTCTCTCTGCAGAATGTTCTTCTTCTTCTTTAGTATTCCAATGTCGGATCGGTGGGAAACAACTGAGCAATGTCTTTGAACTAACGAGCTCCTTCTGAACTGTGGCGAGCTAACAGGAGAGCTAAACTGTAACAGTTGTAAAGCGCATGAGCGGCTCCAGAACATATTGATGACGTTAGCTTCTAGCTAGCTTAGCTAATACATACAAAAAAGGTGCTAGATTCAGTTGCCACTCATGTGATTAAATGTTGACGCTTAACTTATAGTTTCACGTGGGATGCGAACAGTATAAATGTGCCGACCTGTCTGAATAAACCGGCACGTTCACAAAGCCACTGCCAAGACGTTGGCCGTATGTAGGCCAAGTTGTTTGACATTAATTAGTTCCGCAGATTTTCCTTTTTGTGTCACGTCTAAACCGTCCTCAGGAAACGTCGAGCTCACTTGATCCAAGGTGTCTCTCCTGTCATCACGTCGCCGTAGTTTACGTTATAATTTAGCATTTAGAGTACAATCCTACTCGTTGGAGTTAGATCGTTGCTTGACAAGTCGGCCGAGACTGCGGCAGGAAAACAAAAGCTGAGGAAAGGAGTGGGAGTGAGTGATGGACAAGGAAGTGAAGAGGCAATCATTTAGAAACAATAAAGCCTTATGAGGAAAAGGAGGCCTTTTGTTCGTCCTCATGTAATTGTTTCTGTTTGAGATTTAGAAAAACAACTGATTGAGAATGTTACAATTCAAATTAGTTTTGGCACTTTGATTCATAGAAAACTCTTTGTCAAAGTAAAAGAACCCTTCTTAGGAAACCTTAATTCATTGTGGACTAGGATCGCCTGCGGATTTGTTAAACTCATAACTGTGATTGCTCAGAGAAAACAAAGGAAAGTTCCCACACATAAAATCAATCTCTGCAATGAAGAGGTGGGTGAAGAAGAATCTTACATTTCTTTCTGCGGGTGTTTTAATAGGAATGTTGATCTTTCAGATCAGTTTGAGGAGAAGTGTGTCATGTGGAACTTACTCTGGTCTTTGTCATGAGACAACTGACGCTTAGTCAAGACCGCATGTCGTCACTTTCTGTGGAGCCCTGCGCGTCAAATTCGGACCCTTGGTCAGTACCCCAGAGCGTCCGATACGACGCCAGGAGGCACCCTTTAGTGTCTGTGTGCAGCTGACGGAGCATAAAGTACGAGATAGTCCAAGCAGGGCGTAAGGGAGGGTTGGTGTCTCGTGTGAAGCTAAAATTCAACGCCGACATTTTGTGACATCGTCACGGGACTCTTGTCATTCGCTGGTCACGCGTGTCATTAGTCCGTCAAGAAGACGTTAACCGCACTCGTTTCCTTAAATCTAAAGTGCTTTTGTTGCTTCAACCTAAAGTTTCTTGTGGAGAAATTCATTTTGAAATGTCACTCTGCATGTTTTGAGCCTGGATCCCTCTGCTACGGTGAAGTTACATCTTCTCTCAATGCTCTACAGCAGTCTTGGAATCCGCTGACAAAGCCGAATGCTGAATTGAGTCTATTTCTGTCTCTGTGACCGCTGCAGAGTCTATAATACTTTGAAAGTTGTGATACTGTGAGCTGAGGACGGTCCTCCAGTGCTTCACCGGATGTCTGCCAGTCTGCAGCTGACCTCCTTTTCAAACTTTGAGTTCAGTTGCTCTCAAACATTTCTCAAGGGATCGTTGAGGTTGGCTTGTCTGTAGAGATGGACATCAAGCAAGTGCTGACTGGGAAACTAAAACCAGACAGAAAAAAAGAACCAAAGAAACGAATGTTCAAGTTGTTAAGTTATGCCTTGTTCTCGTCATATGGGTGTTAATTTAATGACCTGTTTTGAACTTTGTAATGTCTTTATACTAAGAAAACTAATGGATGCCTCACATCAGCCAATGTTTGTTGTTTAAGGTTAATCAAACCCAAATGTAATGGAAACATTTTCACCCTCTCACAACTGAAGGCCTTTTCACACGGTCGGTGTGACGAATAAACGGGTCAATTAATCGCACAAAACAAATGCCCAGACACCAACCTCCGGTTCTCCCGAAGGAAGTCGATGCGGAAGTGTCCGTTCTCGCTACTGACCAGCAGGGGGCGACTCCTACGCTTGCTAAAAGAAGTCAGATTGTATAGAAGTCGATGAGAGAATGACTCTACTTCTTGATTTATTACCTCCGTGTTGGAGGTTCGTGCTCCTCCTGCTCATCTCGTTCACCTCAATGGTTCCCAATATGGGATTTGGGTGTGAAGATGATTTCTGGGGTCAGGCTATAATGGAAAAACAATACGCTGCATGAAATAATGATCTTAAAATGAACTTTGTGCTTTTCTTGTGAAGTACTGAACAGTTGAATGTCTTCAGGCCTCTAAACACTCTTCAAAGGAAAATCAATCTTCGATTTATGGACTTGCATTTAGCGACAAGGAGTCACACGTAGGCGAGGCTTCGTATTTGGGGTTATAAGGAAAAAAGGTCAGAATAGTGGAGCCGCACAGACATGGCAGGCTCCCACAGCCATCCCCCCCCCCACCCTCCCCTGGTTCGATAATCTCCAAAGACAATAACTTTTGTTTTATTATGCACATTGTCACCCCAAATGAAGGTCATTTTCTTTCCCGACCTGGTGTCGATATGAAATGCCACTTCGGAAAATACATTAGCTCGACGCCCTTTGATTAGCATTAAATAAACCCACGGAGGATAATGTGCTCTAAAGTGCTGCTCCTTCAGAAGCAGCTGCCTCCAGACAGACGCTCAGAAGAACCTCAATAATCTTCACGGCGCACTTTTAATTTCCTCCCTGCAATCAATTCTGTCAGGTGTCACACTCTCCAAAGAGGGAAAAGGTCACTGCAGGATCATACCGTCTGTATGGATCGTCTCGGGTCAGTGATTAAAAAGCGTGTCCTAACCCCCCCCCCCACCCCCCCCACCCGCCCGAGTTTTCATTATAGCTACCTGGGGTTCACCCTCAGCTCTGCAGCGTGTGCGAGTGTGTGTGTGTGTGTGTGTGTGTGTGTGTGTGTGTGTGTGTGTGTGTGTGTGATTGAGCAAGCAGAAAAGGCTGAGTGTGTATAACAGAGGGTACATTTTGTGTGTGTGAGAGAGCTAAGCAGAAGTGTCCCCGGTGTGTATTATCCTGCCTACCTGTTCAAACAGTGTGTGTGTGTGTGTGTGTGTGTGTGTGTGTGTGTGTGTGTGTGTGTGTGTGTGAGAGACACCTCATCTCCAGAAGAGACGACAAGCTTATTATGTAGAGGCACGGAATAGAGATTAAAGAGCAGATGAGAACATGCATAGGGATGGAGGGACAGAAGAGGGAGAGGTGGGGAAAAGATGGACAGAGAGAAGGACTGTGTTAGGGGGAAGGGAACAGGTGGAGTGGGAAGGATGGAGGGAAGAAGGAAAAAGGGAAGTAATGAAGGAAGGCAGGCAGTAGATTGATTGAAAGAGTTAGCTGTGGTTGCTGTTGTGGAAGGAGACAAACTGTGAAACTGACAGAGTGAAAAAAGTGCTCGTGAGAGAGAGTTAATGGAGCGCAGCACTGCAGAGAGACAAAAAGCCCCACGCTAAGTCTTCTGAAAAATATTGCTTTATTTTTTTCTCCCCTCGTTTTCTCTGGAAGATGAGAGTTTTGAGGGTGTGGCGATGGAGGTGGGGGTGCATCGCTAGAGAGAGAGAGAGAGAGAGAGGAGGGGAGAAGTAGATGTGCTGCCTCTTCCTTCCTCCCTCTCCTCTCTTCTCCCTCAGCTTCTCACTTCTCCCGTTGCTTCGTTCGGCGGATTGTCGGTGAGCTGAGGAAGAGGGAGGAACGAGGAAGGGTGAGAAAAAAAAAGAGAATGGACGAGGTGTTTGCGGGACCGAACCCGAGCAACTAAGTGCTGCATTGCAAAGGGGGAGAAGAAGAAGACCAGAGGAGAGGAAGAGGAGAGAAGGGGGAGGAGGAAGAAGAGGGGTTTTGGTGAAAGCAAGAGAGCCACTGTGCGGAGGGGAAGAGAGGCAGACGAGGAGCAAGTAAGTGCAGAGTGGCCAAAGTTATCAAGATCCCCAAAAAAGAGTTGCACAAGAAGAGGAAGTGGGAGACAAGAGAGGAAAGAGTGAGGAAGAAGAAAGAGACATCAACACCTGAACTCCGCTCAGCCGTCCGTCATCCAAGATGGACAAAGTGGAGCGGGTGATGAAGATGGTGAAGAGGATGTCGCCGAGGAAGAAGAGGAGAGAAGGGGGAGGAGGACGGGGGGGAGGACCGGGAGAGCTGGAGAGCCCGGACACCCTGTGCGACGAACTCTGCCGCTTCAGCCTCTGCATCGGCGGTGAGGGGTCACGACGCCGCCACCTGTGTGTGTGTGGGGGTGTGTGGGTGGGTGTGTGTGGGTGGGTGTGTGTGTCTGTGTGTGTGTGGGGGTGTGTGGGGGTGTGTGTGTGTGGCTGTGTGTGGGGGTGGGGGTGTGTGGGGGTGTGTGTGTGTGTATGGGTGTGTGTGTGTGTGGCACATCAGACGTGTTTCTTCAAGCAACGTTGGCCTGGAATATGATTGCTACATCACGAGTCTATAAATGTAACTCATAGGAGGCTGGCTGAAACAGGCACTGCACAGAACACTTCCTGGGACTCTGTGTTGTCTGCTTGTGTTTGCTGCATTGCTGTTCACTCAGCTTAATTAGTTAGCGCTACCATTTAATTGGCTCTGAGCTGGCTAGTGTCGATGCTACAGTTTGTGTGGTACCTCATGTTCTTCAAAGACGTTGGGAAGTGTTTCACAGAAAGTTCAGATCTTTTTTTTTGTGAGGTTTATTATCCAACTCGCTTTGATCGCACACAAACAGCTCAGTGGAGCGAGCGAGGGGGAGAAACCGTGGAGAGAATTGGCGTATATGGCGGTAAACGCACACGTGAGAGAGAGGGGAGTGAGGGGAGTGTGGGTGTGCCTTCTTCCCTCCACCTCTCCCATATATCCCTTCTTCAAACATCTAACCTAATCACGCAGCAGAATCTGCAGCAGCGAGACTTCAAACGGCGTCAGGCAACCATCAGAGAAGCAAACATTGCACGGCAGGCGGGGAAAGGTTGCTTTGAAAACACAGAGGGAACACGAGTATATCAAGGCAAGCGTCCCAATACCTCCTCTGTTCCAGCACAATTGATGTTTTTATTCTCACATGACATGCTGGATGCTTTTATCTAGTGACTCACTAACGGGAGATCAGAAATGTTGAGTATGACTGGTATGAATCCAGAAGACCTGGACCGATGGATTGTTTTACTAAGCATCTCATCTTGATGCTTGATTGTCACTCGGGTCTGGGTTTAGTAGAGTTAAGTTTCAAACTGAGTTCAGAAGTCTCTCGTTCCCACCAGGCGACAACCAGTTCTGATAATTGAAGCCGATGAGGAAGTGTCTTAAAGCTGCATTCTCTCTAGTGACCACCAGGGGGCGACTCCTCTGGTTGTATAGAAGTCTATGAGAAAATGACTCTACTTCTCTCTTGATTTATTCCCTCAGTAAACATTGTAAACATGAGTTTATGTCTCAATCTCTAGTTTCAAGTCTTCTTCAATACAGCATGATGTTCATTTATAATAATAATAATAATAATAATCCTTTATTTTATATAGCGCTTTTCTAAGTACTCAGAGACGCTTTACAAGGTTCCATGCACACCATTCGCCCAGTCATACCGGTGGTGGTAAGCTACGTCTGTAGCCACAGCTGCCCTGGGGCAGACTGACGGAAGCGTGGCAACTAATTTGTGCACAACGGCCCCTCCGACCAACACCAAGCATTCACGCGCATTCACACCAAGCATTCACCATTCATTCCTTTGCATGTTTTTCCGAGGTGGGGGAAACCGGAGTGCCCGGAGGAAACCCACGCGGCCACGGCTGAGAACATGCAAACTCAACACAGGTTGTACCAGGAATCGAAACCAGAAACCTTGACTGGGAAGCGAACCCAGTACCTTCTTACTGTGAGGCAGTGATCATAACCACTCTGCCACCGTGCCGCCCATTTAGTACATTATGGTCCATTTAGAGTCACACAGACCATAAAGCAGGGGATGCTTTAGGGCGGGGCTTACTGCGATTGACAGGTCTCTAACACAGCATTGTCCGGTTTGGGAGTCAAAAACCAAGATGGTGACGGTCAAAATGACAAACTCAAGGCCTCAAAACCTATGGCAACAACTGGTCCCCTGGCAAGGAGTATTTACTTTTCTTTGATCCACATTCTACTCATGAAGTCCTTACTCCAAAAAAAAGTGCATTCTTTTGCTGACATTGGCAACCATTCTGAAATACACTGAGAACATGGAGAGGTTTTAATGGTGTGAGAGCTACGGCAGCAGTACTTAGTGAAGGGCGGGGAGCTCTTCTTCCATCGCCCCTCTCGTAAAGCATGTCATGGGTCCTCAAATTGGCCTTGACGGTTATCCGTTGCTCAGACATCAGTGAGGTGTAAAGATTGCTTTTCAACTGCACACAAACTACCGTAGTTCGACCGGAACCAATCTCAGACCCACCTTATAGAAGCAGGTAGACTTGAGCACGGTTCTCAGTCCTCAGCTAGTTTCGCAAAATGCATTCATAGTACTCTTCGTTTTAGGTGAACACTTCCTGGAACAGAATAGTGCCGGATTGACAGTTAGTTCCGTGAATAGTTGTGGCATTCCAAGGTGGGCTGTTGTTTTAGAGGCACATCCACACCGACACATATAACTGCACGGAAAGATCAACTTTTAATACTTGGACTATTTGCAGAAGTCATTGGACAATCTGTGGTGTAAGAATATCTGTGAACCATCCCGAGTCCTATCGGTCAAAGACACGCAGCACGATGCTCCTTGTTAGCTGCAGGTCTTATGGGACTCTTCTCCCCGAGCGTGCAGTACAGACGGTTCCGGGCACATCCTGCAGTAATCTGAGAGGAAAGGGAACAAAACCATGGAGCACTTTCTCTATTGTCTCTGAGCACGTCTGTGTATACGTGTGGAGGGTGAAGGAAAGAAACAATGGATAGAGTGGAGCATTATGGGATGCTGGAACACAGTAACTTTGCCTGGAGACCAGGCTGGACCATCAAATACGTCTCAAAACACGGTTTCCTTCTTGCCAAAATGTGACTCAAATGAACGTCAGTAACACGAGTAGCTGTCACCTTGTGCTGCTTTTGAATGAGCGCGGTGGATGTGCCCTGCGGCAGAAATTCAAATTGACGTCAGGCGAACGGCTTTAAAGAGCCAGCATGAGGCACAGGTAGAAGGCAAGCGGCACACGCAATCGGTGGCAAACAACCGCAGCGAGACAGTCTGTATGTCGACGTAAGCATGAACGACTGTGTGATCAAGTGCAGGAGCACGTTAACTAGCTGCAAACAAGTTAACCCCTTCACCGTCGCACATTCTACATTCTACTGGATTAGGTTGGAAACAAACACAAGGACTGTTTAACAAAGTCATGTCAAGAAAACAGATTTAGTGAAATCAAAAATTAAGTTTTGAATGTAAAGCCACAAACAGATTGTTGTTTCAACATTTGGCTTTTAAGGTGGCAATGATCATAAAAGGAGATTTTTCAATAGTTTTGTGGGATCCTGCGTAACAAAATAGAAGCGTAATGAAATGATACAATGCTTTCTTTAACCAGTCGTAGAGTTTGCCCAGGTGATACTTTAGTGGCATCGGGTGTGTGTTTGTGGGTGACTGTGAGAGTATCAGACGTCCCTTCAGCCCACTGATATTGTCAAACCCTGCCAGCTTCGCTTTTGTGCGTGTTCTGGATCCTAAATATACCCCAAAGCTGCTGAGCCTCTGCATTATTTCCGTGAGAGATAATTTTCAAATCTGCATCTCTTAATTACGCCTCGCGCACTGAAATCATCAGTTCCAGAGTTAGAAGCTGCAGCTGAACTCCTGCAGCAGCTGACAGATCATGCGAACTAGATGTGCCATCGAGGTGGGAAGTTACCAATCAGCCGAAAGTCAAATACTGCACCAACAGTCAAAGCTTCACCTTTTCTGGAGGAGCTGCAGACAAACAAACCCCGCAGTACATTTCAGACGTGCTCATTTCAGCACGCTGCCCGGGGTCAACGCAAACATCCCTCCTTGTGTGTGAAGGACTCTGACCGACATGAAGCGCTTCCTTTCAACAGACTAAATGTTTTACCAAACTTTACGTCTCAATATCCATACAAGCAGATGATCTCACCTTATTTTGGTAAACCAAAAAGCTGCACGTTTGGAGCCATTTGGTGGTGTGGTTGCAGGTTGCAACCAGCTGAATCAGCTCACTCCTTCCTGTCCAAGACACCAGTGATGTGAGCTGCCGAGTGCAAAGCTGTGGTCACGGCGTTCGCCTCGGAGGCCGTCCGTACCGTAAAACACGACGATAGGAGCAGCGGAAGTCAGACGGCGGCTGGTGTTGCCGCTGATTCACAAGCGGGTCAGAGAACTACGGTGGCCTGCTGGTAAAAACACAAAAGGCTCTCGTTAGCGCCAGCGTTTGGTTTGTCCACAGCGGTGGATTACGAGATAATGGGCCCCTGGGCACAGGCCCCCACACCAGTCCTACAGAGGAGTAGGACTGGAGCAACATGGCGCCTTCGTAAAGAATCCTCATGGAGGTTTGAATGGTGCATTTTAAGCTTTAGAAAACACAACAATTCTTAGTTTCAGGTGATTATTTACGAATAGAAACATAGTTGTTAATATTATATTCCATTTCTGCTAACAGAGCCCCCACAATGCGACACAGCGTTTCTTTAACACAGCCGGTGTTGTGATGTATATGAAGCCAGGGTTTGGCTCACATCGACACAGGCTCATCATGGTGAGTATATCACGTTTGAACTAAGAAGTAGCACATTCTGTTTCTTAAAAAAGAAAGGTTGATTTCTTTGTCATTGAAATTCACTGTTGCCCAATAACGCTGGATACACTCAGGGATTTCGCTGCCACAGTCTTACTCAGGTACCAGTCGAAAGCAGTTTGAAAGCGTTAGAAGTTCGATAAAAGATCTTTTGAATTGCTGTCCCCGCGTAGTCTTGAATATCAAGGTTTTCAGAATCCTTTGATATTGGTGGTTGGAAGAAGAAGAACCCACAGCTGAGAGCAATGACAACCTTCATATTTCCACTCTGAGCTCAGACACATTTCATAATGCACCAGCGTTCTTTTACTCCATGAATGCACAAGTGCAAATAAAACATGATGCTGAAAAAAAGGAGAAAAGTCATGATAGAAAGTGAAAAATAATGCAGAGATGGAGTGTTTCAAAACAAGAGGACACTTCAGAAGAAACATCTTCAGTGATCCATCAAACATCCACACTTTATTGGACATTAACACGGCAGAATCGAATCAATATATCGACGCACTAATGCCCTCCAATCGATTAGTTGCGAGTGTGTTTTTTGTAACGTCTAACCAATGAAAAGAGAACAACACCATCAGCAGTTGAAGAATCTTTGACCCTTGACCCGCACATGTGATTTTTGTGCCGTTAATGATCAGGGCATCAACATGTTATCGTTATTAAAATGGCTGGCCTCCAGGAACTGTCATTGGTCAATTTAAAATACATTTATATCATTTTACATATTTTGTTTGGATCTGCTCTCGAGCAGTCTCCCTCTCTTTCACATGTGCACATGCTACTTAAGCTCTGTGTATGCCCTGAACTGTGGACTTCTCCCGTCACTATCAAGTACTTCTTAAAACAATGTACCCAGCAGGAGACATGCTGATAACAAGATGCTGCATATTTAGTCCGAAACATATTTCAGTGAATTTATTTTTAGGGGCTATATTTCTTGAGCAGCTGGAGTGACCTAGTTTTGCCTCAGGGATCAACAACGCTCATCATATCTTATCTTATTGGCTACATCTGAAACAACACTGATGGTTGTGTTATCATGTTCATCTTCTCAGAGAAAAGAATTCACACAGTTTTGGCACAATAATAATCACAGTAAGAGAGCTCAGAGTGTAATGACTGATTAAAAATAGACAAACCTTCTGTGTGGGTTTATGTTTCAATGTCCTTCCTTTGACACTAAGTCATGAATTCTATAGATTTAGTTTGGTCTCCTGGTAATGTGTTGGAACATCTCATGTTTTCAACATGCTTATGTTGGTTATAAACGACTTCGTTTTGAGGGAAACTTATTTTGTCATGGATTACGGTGACATTTTCAAACTGAGGTTGATGATAATAAAACTAAAAAAAGCAAACAAAAGCAACCTGTCAATCACTGTGTAGCCCCGCCCTAAAGCATCCCCTGCTTTATGGTCTGTTTGACTCTAAATGGACCATAATGTACTAAATGAACATCATGCTGTATTGAAGAAGACTTGAAACTAGAGATTGAGACATAAACTCATGTTTACAATGTTTACTGAGGGAATAAATCAAGAGAGAAGTAGAGTCATTTTCTCATAAAATCCCACTTTTGTTTTGCTCTCTCATCTCTCCATCCCGGTCCTCTTTTCTATCTCACTCGTCTCTCTGCTTCTCCCTTTGCTCTCTGTCATCCTCTCTTCCTCATGTAGGCTACTTTGCCACCCCCCCCCCCTCTCTGGGAGATAATACAGTCGTGTGTGGGTGGATGTTTCATCCCTTCTTGTCTCTTCCTCCAGCACCAGAACCTTCTCACCTGCTATCTGTCTGCAGCTCTGCACGTCGTTCATCTGCCGCTTCGTTTTGTCTTCGTTTGATTTGTTGTGAAGCACATTTGCAAATGCGTTGATTGTGAGTCACGATTGATTGAAGCACTTGTTTTGTGGAAAACAATTTGAAAACAAAACTTGCAATGATTTTTTCACCTGTTTTATTGTTCTTGTGTCCAATTATTTAAGAATTAATTTTCCGCCATCAGCAGTTAGCGAATATTCTGTTGCTAACAGAAAGTGTAGTGGCACAGCTCCATAGCAGTGTAACTGACATCCATTTAGTCCGACCGCGCTAGCAATTATACCGGCTATCTGATGCTAATAAGTTACTCAAAAAATATTATCGCAGGATTCTACAGTCAGAGTCATGAATCTGGGAACCGGTTTATCGCCTGACGATGATTTAGCTTGAAATTGGTTATAAAGTTAGCTTGTAAACTGGCGACTTGTTAAACAATCCGGTCGTACACGTCGTGTCTCTGCTCCAACTCTGGTCTTGCACCAAAGTCAGTGTCGTTCTTTGTACCGTCCAGCTCTGATTAGGGTTGGGTACAGAAAACCGGTGCCGGTATGGCACCGAAATGCAACGTGCTTCCTTTCGGTGCCTGAGCCGATTGAAATACTTTTACACTACTCGTTAGCTCTAGGTTAGCTCGTCCTAGGACCGATGCTAACGATAGCATCGGTCCTCCGCTCCTCACTCATGGTATTATTTCAACCGGATGAGCCGTGCGTGCTTAGAAACAAACCCCTCCATCATTCTGATGAAGCTTCGGCCATGATTTATTAAAAAAAACAAAAACAGAGACCGAGATCTGTCATACGGCTGGCAGGCTACGGACTTCCTCCATCGACATCCGGGTACTTAGCGTTGCCGCTCATAACAAGCACAACATCCGGCACGCAAAACCTTCTTCTGCTTCGAGGTGTAGTGGCGGTTGGACGATGAATTGGCACATTAGCGCCACCAACTGGTTAAATGAAATAAAATAAGTCATGAGACGTGTCGTATTTTGCCAGAGAATGCAAATATTCTCATATGTCTGCAAAAGAATTGCTGAAGTTTGAAGCTGTAGTGTGTGTACAGTGTGTGTGTGTTTTGTATTTATTTATATTTATTTAAGTACACTGTAAACTGTTAACAGTTACTATATTGTTCATAGTTTGAACTTAAAAAGTTTGAACCTGTAGTTTGAAGCCAAGTGTTTTGTATTTATTTATATTTATCGTATACTTTAAACAGTGAATATATTGTTCAATTTGAAGAAAAAAGTATCGGTTCACGCACCGTTTAGGCACCGGTATCGTTTTAAAAGTATCGTTTTAGCACCGGTATCGGGAAAAACCCAAACGATACCCAACCCTAGCTCTGATACAACTGATGACTATTGCAGCGTCTGTGTTGTTTAGCACTAACAGTCGCCTCTAAGCCACGCCCCTAGCTTCCAGTAGCTCCTCACAGGACGCATTGCTTGAACCCTGACAATATGGATTCTTGGGCGACTCTTGTGTGATCTTGTGACATCGCGAGTATCCAGCTGCCGTGGTTTCACCTCTCCATTTGAGAAGTTTGTCTCGTTCCAGTTCCAGTTCTCTGCCCTCCTGATACCCGTGAACTGCAGCGTATAACTCCCCATTTCCTGGCGCAGGTTGAAAACCCATCGAAGGAAGACGAACCTCACGTCTCCCTTTCCCCGCTGGTTCACACGTTCCCATCTCCTCCACTCAGCGTAATAGATCTCACAAAGTGCCATCTACCTTTCCTCTTTACTTCTTCTCTGCGTTGTGCACTGCGTCTCATTACGGAGCAGCGATGCTGGACCTGAAGCTGGCTCGCAGCAACCCTTGGTACACTGAAGATTAGCCCCACAGAAAGTTGTGAGTTATATTCCTCTGCAATATATACAGCAGGCGTCACTGCAGGAAGTTTATGAAGGGACAACTTTGAGACACCGTGAGGTGAAATACCTCTTCGGTATTGAGGCTGAAGAATGGATCGACTCTGAACACCAGAGGAGGTGAATTGCAGCAGAAAGTGAATCCGTCGTGAGTCCATCCGTCAGAGAGTCCATCAGGCTCAGCCGGAGTTACAGACTGATGTGTTTGTGTCACACACTTCTAATCTCACGGGGGAAGCAGGTTGCCAACACCTTGTCTACAAAGCCTGGATTGCTTGGGTGTAGCAGCGTGAATGGAAAGGTGCAACACAGATTGGGGTTGTTGGGAGAAGACTCTCAACTGGGTTTCTGTAGCCAAATAATTATTAATTATTCAAAATGTAATCATTGAATGATTTTATTGCTTCGATTTTTGCACATGCATTCCCGCCATGGATTACTGTATAGGAAGGTAAATAGCGATCACAAAAATAAAAAGGAAATTATGACTTTTGGATGATTTTTGGATGGACATAAAATCTAAATATGTTACATCATAATAACATTCATACTGATTTAATGAGATAAATATTCTGTAAAATAATAAAAAATAATCAGCAAAATCAGAAGAACTTTTTTTTGCTACCAAACTATCTGCACAGAAACTGTCTCAAGATGACGCTCTCTCACTGTAAAGCAATCGAACGACCTCACAGTTGGAAGGAGTATTGCTGGGGGACTCAGGGACGTGTGGCCCGTTCACATTAACAAACTTTGAATAAACAGGTGATAGCGCTGTGTAACACTGTGGGTGTCGGGGCTTTGACAAGCCGCGGCTCATTGACTGCAGTTCACGTCTGCTTCTCGTGATGCTGGATATACTGAAATTAAAACTGAACATTACATTACAGTCATTTAGCAGACGCTTTTATCCAAAGCGACTTACAATCCAGATCCTATCACATTTCTACATCGTAGGAACAGCTACGGGAGCAATTTAGGGTTAAGTGTCTTGCTCAAGGACACATCGACCGGTTTTGAGCCGGGGTTCAAAACCGCCGATGCTCTGATTGAAGGACGGCCCTGCTCTCCACTTAGCCACCGTCGCCCTTGCTGAACACTTACATGAAGCGTTGCGTTAGTTCATGCAGGACACGGAAGTCATCCGCCCCCAGCTGCAACCGGCTGCCAGCCGGCCGATTGAATCATCGCTTCCAATCGGTCACGCACCAATCACAGCCCACTCTCACTTCAAGGAGGTTCATTTGAATATGACTCCCTCCTCGCTGATCCTTTCTACATCTATGCTGTTACAGACCGTACTGCTTGGTGATGCTCGGTGCTCCCCGCTTTGGCTTGGTAGCTGCTGGCTAACCCGGGGAGCATTTAAAGAGCGCAGCCATCAGCGCCAAGTTTAACTGTATTTCCATTTGTTGCAATAAATGGTGAAACAATCTATGACGAGAGTGTTCCTGACTGAACTACCCTGGAGTTAAAATGCGATGAATGGTTCTTGACAAGGCTGCAAGCACTTCCAGGGTCCGAGCAATCGGCCCGCTCCGAACGGGCACACCATCCGCGACATTCTCTGAATCACATATCCTCATACGGCAGTTCGTACGATGTGTGTTACTCCTCATTTTTCCTACGAAAGTCCAGCAACACGTGTCCATTTCCACCTATAGTTACAAGCAGTACGTCTTTTCAAAATAAACTTCTGTCTCCACAGTAAAGAACTAAGTTAGGTTTAGGAAAAGATGGTGGTTTGTGTTAAAATACCTTTGGGAGTGCACAAGTTACGTGGCAACAAGATGAACCTTGACTTCTTGTTTCACACGGGGAAAAAGATGGCTTTAAGATCAGTGTTTGTTGGACCCATGTTTTTAGTTTTAAACACAATCACGCACGTGACAAACAAATTAAAATAAATTGAAAACGTTCTTGTTACACGTGTGGCACGAACAGCGGTGCAAGACCGTTTTTTGTTGGAGCCATCCACCTCTGATCCCGCCCTGTGTGGATTTTGCGATCTTTATACTTCCTGGGTCATGATTACGTGAATAACATTCATTTTCCTCGCTGTAGCTCTGAGCTCTGAGTATAATGAATCAACATCAGCAGAGGCAGATAACTCATTTATATGTCTCCTTTGATTAAACCCTTATGAACTATTTCGAGCCTCTAGCTGTCTGGTGGGATGACCACTTGTCTGAATGGGTACTTGATGAAGCTGATGCACAATGTGGAGGCTGAGCGGTGGTTGCCGGCTTCTCGTGGGGGAGGGGAAAGAGCAGCCATCGGCTCATAACGAGTCCAGCCAACTCAGCAGGCTCTGACAAACAAAATTGGCAATTTGCTTCCACTGTGAAACGTCTGGGTCGAGAGGTCGATTGGCTGGCAGACACCCATGATCGAATCAAGATAACCAAGCCACGCAGCACTACCCAGTGACTCCTGCGGGCTGCGAATGAACAACCAGACCATGTTTGATCAATACCAGGAAACCATCATATCACCGAAAACATTTAGAGGCTCGATCTGATGGCTGTGATTCAATCCGAGTGCTTTCACTTAATGGCGCTTTTTAAAAGCACATTTCACCAGAGAGCACATTATTTGTTGTGCCCAGTTCGGTAGATTGAAGAGCTGCCATCTGCTTTCCTTAATAGAGTCTGCCCTCTCTCATTTGATCTGTCAGCAGAATTGGCAATTTGCTTCTCGCCTGAACCATCTGAGTGCAGAGGTCGATTCACTTCACCTCCTCCCGATGGAGTCGTGCCACGCAGGTCTGGCGATAGCGGCTGAGAGGGGAGGTGCTGTTTCAGATTAGACCTGGAAGAACTGAATGTGTTCTTGCTCTGCAACAATATTGTCTTTAGAGGTATGACAGAGCCACTTACCTGTTTTTAACAACAGTTAAATGACACAGTGGGTTGTTTTGTCAATGCTTTCCCAAACCAATAAGAGAATTCCATGAATGCTAACACGGTTAAAAGTTATGACTTGGTTGACACAGCTTATCAGAGCAAGTTGGACCAGGTTCCAGTCTGGACCACTGGGCTCTTAATGCTGAGAATGGCTTTTCAAATGCAGTCCATTCACCAGCTGTTTAGCACCGTGTATTCTCTCTTTTCAGATTATGTCTTTTTTACATTTAAAACAATAATCTGTCATGTTAAGAAGTTTCAGTTAAGTTCAGCCGCGTAGCTGTGGTGGATCGGAGCGGGCCTGGCTCCACCCACTTGGAACCAGGCCCACCAAAACAGGTTTCCTTTTTTTGCTGGATCATTAATTGATCAATGAAGCTTGAATATGACCAATATAAATAAGAAAAACTCTTGTTTATTGATTCTTGTTTAGGCTACCTGATAAGCACCATGTTTGGAGTTCCAGGGCATTTCGCAAATGCCGAATGTGTCGCTGTTGCTCCTGACAGCAGCTGTTGAAAACACAGACAGAAATCCTTGAATTTGACTTTATGGATTTTAAATAAATACTGTTTTTACTATCGACGCCAGCCATGTTTGTGCCTTGTACCTCTTTCCATGTGGTTGAATAGTGTTGCTGTTGCGTCTCTCAGCTGTATGTGTGTGAATATGTGGCCTTTAATCCGGGCTATGCAACAGTGTTAATGTTCATCTTGTTGGTACCTGTAACGTTACCTCTGATGATGATGATGATGATGATGTATAAAGCTGTATGAATTAACTGTGGTGCATTCAGGCAATAGTTTTAAGGGCCTATTTTGGTTAACATATGTGTTTCAGTACCTATTACGTAGCCTATGATTGCTCTTGGACAGGCCTGACCCCCCTGACTTACTCTGTTCCGATCCAGAACCACATAGCAACCAGACAATTGAGGGATTCAGACTTCGACATACCGGTTCAGAGACTAACGTCGTATCACATATCTCTTTTTTCATCATTTGGGTGTTTTTTTATGTCAGGCTGAACAAGCACCATCAGGTAGCCACAATGCTGTGATGAAGAGAACACTGGAGAATATTTTACACCCTGAGAGACCGAGGAAGAGCACGAGACAGAGACGTGGAGGACAAAAGAGCATGGCAAAGAGAAGTGCCGATGTCAACACAATCACAGTCTGTCCTGCTGAACCCCGCTGTTCATTCTTTATCTCCCTCCTACAGACAAGCACACGAATGTACACACACACACACACACACACACACACACACACACACACACACACACACACACACACACACACACACACACAGGTCTGACAGCAGAAACCCATACAGACCCATCTAGTGATGAAAAAAAGTGTGAATAAAAACACACATAGATATTGATGCAAACAGGGTTTTTTGTGTTGAAACAGAGTGTATGAATACAGAGAGCAGCAGGGCGGCAGAGGAGACGGGAAGCCCTCGATTTCAGGAACATCTGTCTGTTCCAGCCTTGATCTACCCGGGGAGCCAGAGGAGCTTTCTACCATCGGCGGGGAGAGGAAAATGAAATAATAGAAACATCTCCTCCTCTCTCTGTCTCTCTCTGTCTCTCTGTCTCTCTCTCTCTCTCTCTGTCTCTCTCTCTCTCTCTCTGTCTCTCTCTCTCTCTCTCTCTCTCTCTCTCTCTCTCTCTCTCTGTCTCTCTGTCTTTCTCTCTCTGTCTCTCTCTGTCTCTCTCTGTCTCTCTCTTGCTCTGTCTCTCTCTGTCTCTCTCTCTCTCGCTCTCTCTCTCTCTGTCTCTCTCTGTCTCTCTCTCCTTGATGCTATTTGGAGCACGAGGAACATCTTGAGTTCTGTTAGCGCCTTTACATCTGCTTGTGCTGTCATTGGCAAGAAAAGTTGCTCACTCGACTTCCTAATATGTATCGGAATTCATATTTTATTATTGAATCATTGTAGTGTTTTAGGTTGGATTCATTCATGTTTAGGGGTTTTTTTGGGTGGGATTGGCAACATTATTTCAACTTCAGGGAAAGTTGGTGAGCAGAGAATGAGGGAAGGATATTCATGAGTTTATCCTCGGAGGAATGGAGTGTCAGCGTTAATGAAGAACAATCTGCAGTCGTGTTGCCGGATTGAGCTGCTTTTTCAGCCCAAATGGACGAACTGTGATTAAGTTGGATTGGGAAGAAGAACATTTGGCTGGTTGATAGAATTTGTAATGCTTTTGCGTCTAATGCTTGCGTCTAATGCTGATGGCTTGCAATGACTGATCTCCACACGTAAAGGAATGAATCACATTCTCCGAGCAGGTACATGGTTTTTCCAAGCAAGTTGAAAGCTATTTGTTGAGGACATGCAGAGCTCAGAGAGTCTCACGTTTGTCTCTTTATAGTGGGAATAAAAGACGAAATATGTAAAAAGGTTTTTGTTAACGCCTGTGATGATCTTTTTAGTTTCTAACTGGTCAGGTCACCTTTGACTACTAAGATCATCTAAATGCCGAATTCATTCATCTTTTTTCTTTTTGAAGCTCCTTTTGAAAAGTTGTTCTTTGCGTCCTTATCAACGTTTAATGTGTCAAACATACAGTTTGGGAAAGATGTGACGAGATAAGGAGGAAAACAAATGCAAAGTTTAGCATTCTGTATATGAGTCTGCTCTTCTATCCCTTAAAGATCTATTTCACTGGAAGGATCTGGTAAAGTGACTGACTGTCAGTGATCAAAGTGAGACAATATGAATAAATACTGCAGCATGAATTAAGAATGAGCAGAAACAGACTAAATAATACACAAAAAGGTGGAGAAAGAACAGGAGGTTTATGCTCAAACACGGCCCTTCATGTGTCACTGCTGTCCTTCAACATTCCTGCCACAACCTGTTTTTTTTGGTAAACTTCATGTGAAGCCTCCGGGGAGCAGCTTGGGGTCCAGCGTCTCGCTCGAGGACACTTCAACATTCGGAGCCGGGTATCAAACCGGCAACTTTGTGGCAAAAGGACAACCTGCTCCGTCTCTTGTCACAGAATGAACCCAAAACACCAACACTTGGACTGATCAGCAGGTGGAAGGTCTGCAAAGAGACTTCTATCTTCACCACTTTGTTGTATTTTATGATTTCAGATCGTCTCTCAAGGAAGGTTCAACAAGAGCACAGAAAAGAAGAGGAGAGGAGATAAGAGAGAGAAATGAATGTTCTGTCTTGAGACAGAAGATGTTTTCCATCTATCTCTCGATCGTCACAGCTGCGTCCTCTTCGTGTTCATACATCCACATCAGCTCACCAACATCTGTGTTCCGGTCCCGTTGTCGAGATGTTTGCGTCCCAGTGTTACTCATGTATGGGTTTTACACAGTGTTTGTCTTTCTCTGTTTGCTGTGGTTCAATCTGCCCGCGCCGCGTAATCCCGCCGTTGGTGCCGTCGTCGTTTTACGACGTGAAGACAGTCAATCAATCGTTACAGAAGCAAATGAAACAGAAATCACAACATTTAAATGAAAACAGGAAGCTGAGGTTGCTCGGCTTCATCGTATCTTTGACTATTTCATTGGGAATTTAAAGCCCCCATATGTGTGGCATTTATACGTGATCGCAGTATCTTTCAGCGTATTCTGATGGCAGGGGGCTTTCTGTTGCCGTATGTTAATGCTAGCTGCAGCGTCTTATCTTATTTTTAGAAACTGTCACTGGAAGTCACGAGTCTGAAATGAAACCAACTATTTACGTATGGAAACCAAACCTTGACATATTTACACTCATAATAATCCCCTATCGTCACTCTGGCAGTAGAAGACATTGTCTTTTTGAAAGCAAAGAATGCTTTTTGTTGAGTTTGGAAGATTTGTTCACTCTGTCTTTATTTCCATACGACCAGTGGAGGGTGCAAGAAAGAAGAAAGTGAGGGAGACAGCGAAGAATCACATACTTTCTCTATCTTTCTCCTTCTCCCTTCAATTTAGAAATGAAGAGTGCCGAGCAGCTCTGGGATTCCCTCACCTCCATATCCACCCACACACACACACACACACACACACACACACACACACACACACACACACACACCCACACACACACACACATAGACACACACACAGACACACACACACACCCACACACACACACACCCACACACACACCCACACACACACCCACACACACACACACACACACACACACACACACACACACACCCACACACACATTATATCAAAATATATCTAATGTTAATATCAAATGGGTCTGAAATGGAGGACAGCAGACTGTACAGTTAGGTGAACAGAACCGTCCCGCCTGCTGGGATAATTAATTAAAGTGAGAAACTGGAACTAAGACTGAAAGGGGACGTAGTCACCGTGCACCCGTTGGTTTGTGGACGAAGTGTTGAAGCCTTGAGTTCGACATTTTAGCCGTCTGTTTTTGGCCGTTGCCATCCTGTGATTTTGTAACCAGAAGTGGTACGATGGGGTTGAGCGAAATAAAACATTTTTAAGCAACACAGACAACTCCCAGACTGGAAAACTCTGTGGAAGTGACCTGTCAATCACTGTGTAGCCCCGCCCCTAAAGCATCCCCTGCTTTATGGTCTGTGTGACTCTAAATGGACCATAATGTACTAAATGAACATCATGCTGTATTGAAGAAGACTTGAAACTAGAGATTGAGACATAAACTCATGTTTACAATGTTTACTGAGGGAATAAATCAAGAGAGAAGTAGAGTCATTCTCTCATAGACTTCTATACAACCAGAGGAGTCGCCCCCTGGTGGACACTAGAGAGAATGCAGCTTTAAAACATGAAGCGTTGGCTATTCAGACTTATAACAGACTGTTATTTAGACTTGAAACTAGTAATTAGGTTTTTATCATACAATACATTGTCATTTTGTGCTGTAGGGCAATCCACACTGTTTTTACCTCGGCTTTAATTTTATTTATTTTTGGAATACCATAATTAAATGTTATGGTTTTTTTAAAGCTGAATTAACTGAATGAACATAAATACAAGGAATATAATAAATTATTAATAAACAAGAGATTCATTAAAAAAAATATGAAAGTCTTTTTTTATCAGTAAATAAAGATTACGATATAAAACACATTTTCATCTCATAAAAATTATAATAAAGGCAAAAGAATCAGATACACCAATTTGTCCGACTAGATTTGTTTGACATGTTAATAAAACTTAATTCACATGTTTCAGTGAAGCTTGTTCTCTGAATGCTGCTGATTCACGTTCGCCTTGATGTTTGACTGTCGATGTTTGACTGACGATGTTTGACTGTCGATGTTTGACTGACGATGTTTGACTGACGATGTTTGACTGTCGATGTTTGACTGACGATGTTTGACTGTCGTTGTTTGACTGTCGATGTTTGACTCACGATGTTTGACTGACGATGTTTGACTGTCGATGTTTGACTGACGCGATGATGTCACAGGAAGAGGTTGGGATGAATCCGTCATCACGGCTCCCTATTGGCTGATGAACTGCTTTTGGACTCCAAATATCCCAACACTGATGTGATGCTGTTTTTAGTATTGATATCTGAAGATGTGGCCTAGATTCAAGACTCTCTCTCACACACACACACACACACACACACACACACACACACACACACACACACACACACACATAACTTGGCAAACATCCACAAATCTAGAGCACCCATAAAACAGACAAATGCAACACACACTCGCACAGAACACAGATGCACACGTGCACAAAAAGGCCAACATGCACACAGCATGCAGGCATAAACAACTGCACCCTCATGCATGTATGCAGATGCTCATTGAGAGCACAGCCACAAAGAGAAAAATAAACACACACACACACACACACACACACACACAGTGGGTGGGAGGAGAGGTTTGAGTGCATACACTCTTTTGAATGTGTGTGTGTGTGTGTTTATGTGTTTGCGTCTACAAACACTGAGCCTCGTGCTCTGAGATTATAACTCATTTCCATTTCTGCCAAAAACTGAAGAGGAAGAGCAGGGAAGGGAGGAAGAGGAAGAGGAAGATGGGTGACCCCAAATCAGAAATAAAAAACAAAAAAGAAAGGGAGAAGGAAAGACAGGAAATGAGGATGAGAAATGAAATGTGTGCATAAGGAAAAGACACATTTTACGTTTTGTCATACCCTGAAGTGATATCGTTAGATATAGATATATCTACATATAACGATATAGTGTATAGTTAAAGGCATGTTTTTATCATAGACTGCACATGAAACGTGGACGCAGTCATCATGATGTCACGCGTGTGTCAATTCCCAAAATAAACTGCCGTCTTCACAGGAAACAACTCAGTTAGGTTTAGGCAACAACACTACTTGGTGAGGTTTAGGAAAAGATCGTTGTTTGGTTCAAATCACTTGCACAAGTTACGTGACAAAAACATGAACCTTGACTTATTGTTTCACACCGGGAACGACCAGCGGTCTCCTGGTTTAAAGATCATTGTTTGTTGGTCCCATTTTTGTTGTTTTTCTACGAATGCTGGATGAGAGCAGCCTGCCTGTGTAGCATTGAGCCTGTGTAGCATTGAGCCTGTGTAGCATTGAGCCTGTGTAGCATTGAGCCTGTGTAGCATTGAGTCTGTGTAGCATTGAGCCTGTCTAGCATTGAGTCTGTGTAGCATTGAGTCTGTGTAGCATTGAGTCTGTGTAGCATTGCGTCTGTGTAGCATTGCGTCTGTGTAGCATTGAGCCTGTGTAGCATTGAGCCTGTCTAGCATTGAGCCTGTCTAGCATTGAGTCTGTGTAGCATTGAGTCTGTGTAGCATTGAGCCTGTGTAGCATTGAGCCTGTGTAGCATTGAGCCTGTCTAGCTTTGAGCCTGTGTAGCATTGAGCCTGTGTAGCATTGAGCCTGTCTAGCATTGAGCCTGTCTAGCATTGAGTCTGTGTAGCATTGAGTCTGTGTAGCATTGAGCCTGTGTAGCATTGAG
>NC_136636.1:2883824-2886324 GCF_949748355.1 Melanostigma gelatinosum
AGTGGCTCTCTGCTCTCTGAGTGTGTTGAAGGGTGATGAAGTGCACCGGCTTTACGCAGCAGTGCTGTGATCAACAACTCAAGAGACTCGAATAAGAACCAGAGAACGATGCAGCTGCTTTCGCCGCTTAAATGTCTTTGATCAACTTCCTGCCGCTCTGTCTGTTGGCGGTAATCCCTGTTTCAGTCCAACAGCCCAGCAAATATTAACCAAAGCTCTGAAATATGGAGACCGTCCTCACCAGAGAGACGACGGCTTTGATCATGTGACCGAGTGCTTTCTGTTAGAATTAGGAGGAAGTGGCCTGATGTTTAGAGAATCACTAAACCTCTCGGGTGGGAATGAAGAACGGGTTCCTCAGCATTCGAACCATCGATTCCTCTTACTGGTGCTTTCCTACAGTTGCACATGCCAACGTGTCCTCACACAACGGTTTGTATGATGTCTTACCAAAGGGTTCTCATTTTTCTTACATTTTCCTACGAAAGTCCAGCAATACGTGTCGACCTCCGCTCGTTACCTGCACGCGTTCCTTTCTACATATTCTTGAGGTTAACTAGCTTTACTTAGGTTCAGGCAACAAAACCACTGAGTTAGTTCAGGAAACCATCGTGAAATACTTCACAAATAGATCGTCATTTGAGTTCAAATAACCACGGAAGCATACGTTATGCGATAAATAAATCGAGGTTTCACGTGCGGAAACAAACCCCTGTTTGTTTTTTAAGTGAAAATACAAGAAAATATTTCTTTAATTGTTTTCATGCAAATAATAAACAATTGAGATATTACAGTAACAAAGTGAAAAGGAGAACAATGTTGACGGTGTACTGACTTCAGAGCAGTTCAGGATGGTGATGAAAACGACCACCCAGCGATTTATCAGGGAACCAATTAAGAACTGGAGGGACAACGGGAGATATTGATGAAAACCTTAAACGTTCCCGTCCTCATAAACCTCAGAGTCTTACTTTGACTCAGGAGTCCACAGGCTGTGGTTTGTTTGAGGTTTGACTTTGAACATGTCCTCCCTGTTAAAGTAGTTTTAGTAATCCAAACACACCCGAACCATAAACGGCATGGCAGAAAAGAAACTTCTCTAAAACTTGTTTTCGACTTTTTGTATTCTTTCTTTCTCACTCTATCTCTCTCTCTCACACTCACTCTCTCTCTCTCACTCTCTCTCTCTCTCTCTCTCTCACTCTCACACTCTCTCTCTCTCTCTCGCTCTCTCTCTTTCTCTCTCTCTCTCCCCCCCTCAGGCAATTTAACATTTAGTTTGTGTTGTTGTGTGGGCAGATGTTTGAGTAGATGTTTTTCCAGTGCCCTCTGCTCGTGTGTGTGTGTGTGTGTGTGTGTGGGTGTATTCTTTGCCTGCAAATTTGTGATGTGCGCACAACTGTGCTTGTGTGTATATGTGTGTGACGCACTATCTGTGTGTGTGTGTGTGTGCTTGTGTAAAATGAAATGGAGGAGATTGCCAGTAAGGGAATGATAAATATGGATCAGTTGCTCTGCTGGGGATGGATTGGAATGCCAAAGAGAAGCGTGTGTCTCCCTGAAAGTCCTGCAGGGAGCTTCTACCTCCAGCAGCTCAGGTTTGTCTCTTCTGCTCGTCTACTCGGATCCAAGAAGCTCCAGCGGCTGCCGTCGCTAATTCGTTTTCTTATTTTTCAGCCTCAAATCAGTGAGAGAGTAAGATAAACCAAAAGGTGGAATTCTTAATTGTTAATATTTGTGTTGACAAGTAGCCCGACCATGTTGAGTTTCCATCATCCAGAGTCCTACTAGGTACATTTATCGGTGAGATATTCTGACTTAATTATCATTATATCACAACTTTATCATCACAATAATGCTTTTGTGAGTTCTCAGAGAACACAGATTGCGGGTCATGTTTTGAATGTGCAGAAAGTTGTGAACATCCACAGAAATCGTACTAACGGTCCAGTCGGTTTGTATCATCTAATAAAGAAATGAACGTATCACTGACGTGAATATGGTGCCACATGCACATTTAAAGAGGTTACTTCCCCAAACAAACTCACGCCTACACGTGCGTTGACTGAGCAGATGAGCGTCTACAGGAGAATACAGGACGACTGAGAGCAATACTTTTAATTAGCCACGAAGTAGCCACCGTAGCAGAACATTGAGCCGGTGTAGGAGTGTGCATTTCCTCTAATGTCTGCTCGATGGCACCCATTAAAAAAAAGGTCAACATCTTCTTAATACGTGTATTTATTTCACAAGTCATTATGGTCTCAATTACCAGTTTCATTTCCCCGGTAATTGTGCTGTATCATTATTTCTTCATTAATGAGATCATTCCGTGGTGTTTTCTGTCTGGTGGGTATTTGATTGACAGCTGATATTGACGCCGACTGTGCTGCTCCCTGTCAACCGTTCGTGTAATAGACCGTTCACTGGAGGCGTGCGTGACTTCTGTGAAGCACTTTGAATTACTTTGTTGTTGAAATGTGCAATACAAATAAACGTG
>NC_136636.1:2891324-2893501 GCF_949748355.1 Melanostigma gelatinosum
CATCTCCGTGTGGAGTTAACGATCACATCTCATCCAAATATTGCGTTATTATTATTATTGATCACGGTGTTTGTTGCTCCCCATCTCTGCAGCTGTGTATGTGGGTTAGCTGTGTGTGATGTTTCATGTATGACATAGGGGTTGGGACTGCATGTCTTTTTCACGTGTTTGTGTGTGTGTGTGTGTGTGTGTGTGTGTGAGACAGGGAGAGAGATGCATGGTGGGTTACCAGTGGAGCTTGGGGCCAGTTTGTTGTGTGTGTTGATTGATCTCCAAATCTCTGCAAGCTGTTGGGACCTCTACATTCTCTCTCTGCTCACTGACTTTCATGATAAATGAGGCCACTGCTCACAGTATGTGGCCTGTGTGTGTGTGTGTGTGTGTGTGTGTGTGTGTGTGTGTGTGTGTGTGTGTGTGTGTGTGTGTGTGTCTATGTGGCTGAGGGAGCAGGTGACGAAGTATGTGCACAATGTGTGTGTGTTTTGGCATGTTTGTCATATGAGTGAGGAATGTCACTGAACACTGTCTGAACAGTTTGACAGACTGTGTGTGTGTGTGTGTGTGTGTGTGTGTGTGTGTGTGTGTGTGTGTGTGTGTGTGTGTGTGTGGGTGGGTGGGTTGGGTGTGTGTGTGGGTGTGTGTGGATTGATGGTGTTTGGTCTCAGAGGGGAATGTAACGGAGGACATGGCTGGAAGCTGCAGCTGAATATAAATCAGCAGTCGTGTCACTTCTCCGTTTTTCACCGATCAACAGCAGCTCACATCCCATAAGGTTTGTAGCCAACGAAAAATAAATCCACGAAACCACGAACCAGGAAGAAGGAACACACAGAGCGGGCAGGAGAGCAGGTGGACGGGCTTTCACCCGGCTGCGTGTCCTCATACAGCGGTTCCTACGATATCTCAGAAAAGCTACTCGTCATATTTTGTGCGTGTCAACACGGTATCAATTCCCCCTCGCTACATGCAGACAGTCTTTTCAAAATAAACTTCTGTCTTCAAAGGATAACTCAGTTAAGTTTAGGCAAACAAACTACTTAAGTTTATGAAAATAACTACGGAAGTGCCGTCATTGAAGTCGTCTCCTGGGTGCCAGAGACTCCCTCCTGTCCTGAGTGACCTTTGTACTTTCTTGTTCATTTATTACGTGGATAACAAAGGAACTGATGTCGTTATGGTCCTTAAGATTCCTCTGTTTTTAGGTGTAGCTATGAAGGCCGGATGAGACCAGACGGTTGTTTGTGCGGCGTGAGAAACGAGAAGTCAACGTGTATTTATTTGTCACGTAACGACACTTCCGAGTCGTTTATTACCGTACGCAGCTAGAGGACTATCTCAAGCAATACAATCATTTTTCAATCAATGAAATCATTTTCAAGACAATATTTTGAATCAAACTACTGATTTCGGTGAGCGGGACGTTAATGTATCCTAGGAAATGAGCTTTGGAGGTGCTGGAAGGCAGACTTTGTTGCCTTTGGTACCGAGCACGGCGAGCTGTTTCCCCTGTTTCTAGTCTTTCGTGCTAAGCTAAGTTAGCCGGCTGCTGGCAGTAGATTCCTATTCAGCACACTGACATGAAAGTGGTATCAATCTTCTCATCTTAACACTCAGCAACTGAGAGAACAATCCTAATTTGCAGAAAGATGCTTGCGAGAGAGACATAAACATCTTACGCTGAACATTTTGTTTTATTTTGCTTGTATTCCCCGTCAGCATGTGCACTCAGCGTTTGCAAAGGAAACGTATAAACCTTACCGCGTTAACCTGGACTGCAGTGAGCGAACGAGTAAATGAGAAAGATGCGTGCAGCAAACTTTTCCCTGGGTCAAACACATTTCTCAAAATAAGGCTGAGCTGTGGAAAACCCAGCCTGCAGGATTCCTCACTTAGTCGTAGGTGCGGAGATCACGAGAGCAGAGGTGCTGCTGGGTGCATTAGATAAGAGGTTCACCCGGTTCAGACAGCTGAGCGGCTGAGGAGCGCCACCATAAAGCCTCTGCATTGTATCTAAATGAGTGTCCTGCTCTCCTCCCTCTACCTGCCCGTCATGTGTGATCGTTCCAACATATTATTTGAGCGTAGCTGGTGATGTCTGATATTGAAATGTAAATGTTGGCTTTGATTGTTCTCTTCAGCCTCACCCCATGGGCCCCAGTGCCCCAGCATTGCCTGCG
>NC_136636.1:2893701-2945327 GCF_949748355.1 Melanostigma gelatinosum
AGAGCAATGAGCGGTTTCTTCCTGTTTGTGCATTATTACATATTTATTCTGTTTGTTTTCTCAGTTCAGAAATAGCTCTCTTTGAAGGCGCTCTGTTTTTGTTTTCTAGCCATTTATTCCAACAGGTGGAGAGAACAGCAGCTGTCAGCTTGAGTTCATGTCGGTAGCGATGCTATGGGATGATGGTGTTCACTGTGGACAGACGTCACAATGTCTCATAAACACCAGGGAGATCTTACAAACAGCATATTTCTCTCTTCATCGCAGGCTGGAGTTGTGCTAATTTGATGGTTTGGCTCTTTACATTATTTGTAGTGCTGCCATGTTTTGTGCCACACTGAGAAGCTGTCCAGCTTCAGGATGACTTTGGTCACTGCTTGTGTTAGACTCGCCTTTATTTGTCAGGTGGAGGTGCTGCTCGGCGTGGCGGGGGATGTTGCTCCACTTCCTCCTGAAGTCTCGGTTACATTTCAGTGCACAACTATGGGATGGATTGCTATAAAGTTTTTCTACAGACGTTCATGTTCCCCAGAGGATGAATCTGATGTTGGTGATTCTCTGACTTATCGTCTGCTGCCATCAGGGGGTTGACGCTGTGGGGTTGTCATGAAGTGTCTCAACTACTATGGGATGGATTGATATGAAGTTTTGCACAAACATTCATGTTCCCCAGAGGATGATTCCTACTGATTTTGGTGATTCCCAAGAGAGACTTTTCTCCCTTGTGGTCCCACCATCAGTTATCCAGTGGAATATTTTAATATCTTATCTACCAGATGGGTCGTCTGCCGCTCCGCAGGATTAGTCCCTCTCCGGCTTGGAACCGGGCGGAGGCGTGGAGACGCCTCATATTGACTTTGTCCATTTCCTGTTTTTTCCCTTGACTGAGAGAAATAAACGAACCTTGGTTTTGAAATAGAACTTTGCTGTCTGAGTCTGCATTTGGGTCCGTGAAACACCCCACAGCATAACACTGACACTGCCGTCCATGATATCATTGCTGTTAGTAAGAAACAAATGACAGCTGATGTATTGCCTTACAGGGATGTCAATACATCTTCTAATATATTGTCATTTAGCATCAATCAAACTAAGGTAGTGCTTTGTTTCCACTCATTGTTTCCACTATGAAGCTGAAGCTCTGAAGCTCTGAAGGAAACTGTTGAATTCAGCAGAAATGAATCCTCTGTCTCAAAGACCCATTTATACAAGAGCAGAAAAGAAACAAAGCAAACAACAGAGGGTTCTCATTCTGTAATTATAGCTCGACCTGCACACATGCAGTACATTGATCGAGTGTGCGCTTCGTATCTATGGCGGGCACTCATTAACCCGCTCGACCAACAGTGGGAACTATTATTGCAGCAGGACTGGACCTGCAACTTCACTCTGCAGGATTCCGTGTCTTGCATTGTCAAGTGAAGCTCCAGCCTCGCTCCGTATGTCGTCATGTATTTTCCGTGTGCAGTGGCTTCGCGCTCCTAAGCGTGTTTGTCGATCAGATGATCAAACTGTCCTCAGGAGGACGTGAGGCGAGGGGAGGCACCGTCTGCTGTGTGTTGTGTGATGAATGCTTCGCTGTGTCGGGAGACATTGCTGACATATCTGGAGCAGAGACAGATGACATTCTTTCGCTCATTAAGAGGACGAGGAAGGCGAGAGATGGATGAGCGATGTGAGGGGGAGGACAGGACGGACGGTGGATAGGACAGGATAGTTATGACAAGAAATAAATAAGAAATGATAAGTGTGAGATGAGAGCTCTGCAAACCTGATGGTGGAGAGAAAGTAAGGAGATGATCATTAAGAGGTGAGGAGAGAGGATGAGAAAGGAAGAGAGGAGAGACACAAGCAGTGCAACTAGCTCTCCACCAGTCCTTGAATCAAGTGCTGACACAATCATCCAGAGTGGGGAAATGTTCGGTCTAATAATGAGCCCAATAATTCTGTCATTACAGTGATTGCAATTTGGCATAATTATGATGATTCCACAGTTATGAAACCGCAGTTTTGAAACGATTCAAGGCCGAGGCAGTGGAAACAGCAGAGTCGTAACATTCACAAAGTGTTCCACGTTCTCCTTCCTTAGAGATGCATGGTGTGTATTTTCTTTTGGGGGGGGGGGGGGGGGGCCGATATGAGTTACAAGCTGTCCATTTGCAAAATGCTCGACTCGTTCGTCACTAAGACGCTATGAAAGGCTCGTTTGATGTTTCAGGAGTTCTAATTTGCTTCCCAAAGCGGCTTTGCATCTTTACGAAGAAGACACCTCATCCCAGCCAGGCAGTCTGCATTATTATTATTATTATTATTATTATTATCATTATTATCATTATTATCATTATTATCATTATTAAGTGGCTGTAAATCTTTACTCAGCCAAACTATTTAACTTTGAGCAAACACAACCTGCTGTCGTCGTCCCTATTTGTCCATAGTCAGCATATTTAACTGAAGTAAGAAGAAGGTTTCAGTTGAAGAGTCGTTCTCTAATGGTGGGTACATTTCATCTCCATTGATGGTGATGACATGTTTGGTTGATATTGATTGGTTTCATATGAATATATCAGTTCACTAATGTCTGCAAACGTTCTGCCTGTTATTAGCAGAACATCCCCTGCAACTAAAACATGGTTTTCTGTAGCAGCGCGTTGTCAGGGAGTATATCAAGTGATCATCTACCATGTTGGGTACATTGTTACTGTTTAACATCAATTATTTAAGATGATTACGAAAAAATCAATGCAAGCAATGTTAGGCCATTGAAATGATCGGCTGAAATAGGACAATTGTTCTGTAAGTTTAAACAGCGTAGGAACAACTCAAGACTCACCTCGCTGACTTCACCCGACGGGGATCACTGGGAGAATGTTCGTGGCCTTAAAATACTTTAATAAACTGTTAAATTATAAATATTCAAACTTAAATCACTGATTTCTGTTGTTGCTTTGACTGCTTTTCGTATTTTTTTTTGCTGACGTGAAATGTACCCAAAATATAGAATGACTCAAATGCAAGTTAACATCTTGCCCTTTAGCCATGAACAGCTGGTCCACAATAGATCTGTATTCTAAAGCCGCTTCATCAAAGAACTGAATTCAAGTTGGGTAAATTGGTTCAAGTTCCTTTTCCTTTGGAAGATGAAGATCAGAATATACTCCAACCAAATAGACTGGAGACACTAAACTCATTGTTATGCACTCGGGACCAATGACGGTCCACCTGGCCCGGGTAAAGTGACACAAACACGAGCCGCAGCTTGTGAAGCAGCGACTTTCAGTAAACCCGAGCCCCCTGTTAACCTCCGCCGCCCAACCAGCGGCGAGCTCATCCAGCCGTGACGGGGAGATGAAGGCGAGTCCGACCCCGAGGACACAAACTGTTTTTTATCTCCAGTTCATTACAGACTGACGGAGGTGAATGCTCTCACACCACGTTAGCTTAATAAACGGATGCTCCCCACTGTCTGAGGTCAGCCACGCGTTCACCATCTCCTCCCGTCATGGCTTATTATGGATGAGGCCGTTAACACCGGAGAAGCCTTGTTTCTTTCAGCCCGCGGGCTTTGTTGAGCCGATTCATTCATGTGATGCTCCAATGGCTTCAGTTCTGAAAACTGAAAGTTCAACGAGTCGTAAAGCAACAGTCTGAGGAAGTGATAAGGTTTAGAAAGATTCTAATATGAGACAAAATATTCTGACAAAAAAGAAGTTTTCATCTCTTTTGAAAAGCGAGTCTGCCATATTTTTTGCCATATTGTAACTATATATATTTTGTCCAATAAATGTGTTGTATTTTAGGATTTATTGCACACCAATTTATACAGGGATTTCCACTTTGTAACCTGTATTCCATTACATTTTATTTTCTATGAAATCAGCAGAAATAATTTGGTAAAACCTGGTGACATCTGGTTCTAACAGCTTCATGTGTTAAAGCTGCATTCTCTCTAGTGTCCACCAGGGGGCGACTCCTCTGGTTGTATAGAAGTCTATGAGAAAATGACTCTACTTCTCTCTTGATTTATTCCCTCAGTAAACATTGTAAACATGAGTTTATGGTCTCAATCTCTAGTTTCAAGTCTTCTTCACTACAGCATGATGTTCATTTAGTAAAGCAGGGGATGCTTTAGGGTAATCCTGGCACAATTGGAAAACAAAGAGCCCCCTGATGCCATTAAACATTTTAGGTGTGGATTTCCTCGGTTTCATGTAAGTTCCTGTTCTAGATGGAATTTCTCTTGAGACATGAAGACAATCAACCACAAACACTGGGGATGAAAGAAATGGGATTTCCACGGTGACTGCTCTGATTATATGGACAGTACATACTTTTTAGGTTTATTATGAAAATTCCCGTGAGCCTCAATGCATCACATCCATTTGGACAGCTGACAAAAAGAAATTGAATTCCAGTATGTGTAGAAAACATGATTCATTACATTGGCTGCCCTCGACCAATAATTCATCTTTATTATAACGGAACAGAATAAAAGTAAGAAACCTTCTCTTTCTGACAACGTATTTTATAGTTATTTAAAAAAATATATTGTTTTAACAAGATGCTGTCCGACACCTTGGAGCACATTTTTAGTGAAGTGAATCTGACTCGTGAAGGAATGACCTGCGCTGGCAGGCTTCACGTTAGGAACATTTAATCAGACAGTGTAACATAACGTGACAACACAACAATTAGAGCATGAGCACGTGTTGTGGAAGTCCCAGATATCAGGAAACTGAATGCCGTCTTGTCTGGTTCATAACATAGTCCGGAGGAGCTCCGTGGATTTCATCGAGCTGTGTTCACTGTGTAGTGAGTCACACATCGGCTGTTTACTACAGCTGTATGAACACTGAATAAACTGATTTGGCTGTGATTCTACGGCAAGAAACAGACAAAAAGGGACTCCGAAACAACTACGTAATGATGCCGATTTGTAGGCTACTTGTCTTCTCAATGGAGCGGATCGATTGGTGCTCGGCTAAGCTAACATTGTAGCAGCTCCACCAACACTCAGACTAACGTCATCGAGACGTAAGTACGGCAGCGTCTATTCATTGTTTGTACCGTATGGTTTACACACATTTATACACATGGGTTGGTCTCTGTTGATATGAGGTATCGTAGAGCTCTGGGTGAACACAGACGGCTACAGGATTTATTTCCTGATTCAACAACGGCAGGACGTCAGTGATGACAGCAGAAACATCTCAAAGCTGATAGGCCATTTTGTCGCCGAAGTTGAAAAATTTCAACTCACGTGTTTGTGGCGTTTTGGCGATTGACGCAAATTTGCACCAAAAGCGCCGCGCTGTCGCAAATTTGCGTCACTCCAGTCCCATCGCGTCTGTGCGTAGACTTTGTGTGTCATCTACTCGCACGAATAATTGGCGCCGCGCTTGGTGTGAACGCACCTTTACAACTGAAAACACACGTGAAGGGGTTAACGCTGTAAGACGAGACATGTGCTGCTGATGGTATATTCTGATCTGATCTGTTCTGAGATTTATTTTCCCCTCTGAACTTGAACTGTTTTTCAATTTAAATATCAATTCAATATAATCCTGAATTCTTTTTTTTTTGTAAAAAGGAAGCTGAAAATAATGAGCCCCAAGTATCTTACCCAGCATGCTTCATTAACTGAGGCATGACTCTCGTGTGTCCATGGTCCGAATTAAGTCGAGCAGAACTCACAAGCAATCTTTCATTTCTGTGTGTGTGTGTGTGTGTGTGTGTGTGTGTGTGTGTGTGTGTGTGTGTGTGTGTGTGTGTGTGTGTGTGTGTGTGTGTGTGCGCGTCTATGGGATCCTTATTAACTGTGGCAGGACTCATCCAGCATGCATGCACAGATTTGCATGTGGACAAGCAGGGATGTGCTGCTAAATGCTCATGCTTTGCCGTTGTTCTGAGTTTGGGACATTGTTGGTGCCATTGCATAGTATCAGAATAACAAGCAACAGCAGAAAGTGAATTCCCAGGGTAAACTTTAAAAGAGTTTTTACTCACTCAAAGATGGGACAAAAAGATTAAAGTGTATAAACTCAACAGAGCTTCTCTAGAGCCGCCTATAGATCAACACAACACAACAGAAATTGGTAAAAGCAACATCGTGAGTGCTCCACAGACCAAGAGACACCGCCTTCATCTCCTAACTGCAGGATTATTATATTCAGAGACGGTTCAGAAAGGAAACACCAAACGGAGAGTCGGTTTTCTGTATCTATGTAACGCGGGTTTAGCCGCTGCCCAGTCCTGAGTCTATTAACTCCAATGGGAGAAGTGAACGTGAACACGGATTATGAACCGAGTCTTTCAAGTCACCAAAGTGAGTATTGACCCATTAAAAAACATTTTGACACTGAAATGTGGTTGTTTGTAGCTGATGTAAAGATTACAGTCACATCTGTATGTATATTCTGACAGGAGTTGGGTAGTGTGTTAATAAACACGGAAAATAAAAGCGGCCCAAGGACCGATCCTTGAGGAACACCTACAGGACATTCAAGACAGGGAGACCTAGCACCATCTACAGCAACAGATTGTTTTCTGTTGGATAAGTATGATTTGAACCAGTTCAGAGCATGGGTGGAAAAGTTGAACTTAAGTATTAGAGACCAGGTTGCATGGGAAAGTCATCTCAATCTAGAATAATGGATGCATCCAGCCGCACATATAGAAAGACTAACCTGCAGTCAAAACCAAAACTCAAGCAAATCTGAATTATTAAAATGATTGGTGTGTCCTTGCCATGGCATGCTACAAGATTAGATTCACTTCAGCATAGCTCCGACAGCACTGCAGTCGGAGCTCTCGTCTCGTCGGCAGCGTCGCACCTTTAAGTCAGCAGATCTTTAATTCATTATTCACAGCGGCAATCAGTGGAAATCTCATATCATTGAGAAGCCATCGAAATGCTCCCAAACATGGAGCTTTCACTTTTAAATGGACTTTTACCAAATGTTTTAGTTGAGTTGCCTAACCCTACGATACCTTAACCACAGTTCATTTGCTCTGACCACATTCTCTTCCCAACCATGACCAGATATTAAGTGATCATTTTAAAGACATTTCTTTGGATGTGTAAAAAAGAAAGAAATCGGTATTGGACATAATCTGTAGTTTTGTAGAATCAGCTACTTCCTGTGTTCCTGGTAGGGTTGTAATGTTGCTATGGTTCCACTTGTTACCTAATTTAGAGGACTGGTCGCCTCCATGCACACCTCCCTCACCTGTGTTACTGAATCTGGACAGTGAGTCCAGCAATTGAGTGATCGTTAGTGAAAGATGTATGACAGTTAAGTGGTGTAATAACGAGTATAGCAAGAGAAAGATTCCTCTAAGGGCCAGTGGGAGCAGTGGTGGATGGGTCAAACAAACACAGGACTTTCACCCAGGACCAAGCTGTTGGTGTCCCGTGTGAAATTAAAAGTAAACTGACCCAAAAAGCTTTTTGTGTAACGGTACGTAAGAAAGTCTGCAAAGAGCGGCTACTTATGTTGTTAAGGTTTTCACTTCATTCTGACACAAACGTGATCTTTTTTCTAACCTTAACTCAGGTTTTGTTCCCTAAACCTAACCAATAGTTATAGTTAATATATCATTGTAGACACATAGTTTTGGTTAAGAAACATTAAGACACAATGTATCACGTGGTTTGCAGAAACGCACAATGCCAAAACAATTTCTGGCGACTCTGTTGTGGACCCACTGTTGCATCTATCGTGAGCAACACCTGTGTTTGTCAAGAAGAGACTGCCCAATTATATTATATCTGGAGGCCCACTTGTCCAATTAGATTACACCAGGGCTTCTTGTTTGTCCAGTAGAATTAAGCACCTGACTGACTGAGTGGCTGCACAGGAAGTTGTCAGGAGCCGGGACCTGTCAGTATACGTTAGTCCTGTTTCTGTATGTATTGTGAGTGTGTGTGTGTGTGTGTGTGTGTGTGTGGAGAACACTTAGTTCCATTCTGCTGCTGTCCCCAGCAGAGGCTGCCGTTCAATTTAATCAACTTGACACACCAGGTGGGATAGAGTTACTCACCCTGACCTGACCCGCAGAAAATAAGCAGTCCCCAGCAGCAAGTGCATTCGATTTGAGTTCATCATGCTAAATAAGGTGCTGAGAAGGGAGAGAGCTGGAGAAAGAGACACATAGAGAGAGAGAGAGAGAGCGCTATGATATCAAGGGCATGGTAAGAAATACCAGACCGTATTATGCAGAAAAAAACACGGACAGGAAACCTCCAGAGAATTTTCTTCTGGGTTGACTGAGCAAGAAAAACAAAACAAAACCTGACTGCCTCCACATCAGCTGCTCGCTCCTCCTGAATCATGTCATGACTCATTCATCGGGCCTCTTTAGCTCGCTGGGTTCACCGTCAAAAGGTAAGAGGAGTGAGTGCACGAAGCATCTTTGCATTCACGTAGAGGTTAGAAAATCATCAACTTTGCAAAATGGAAATGTCACTACGATCTCATTGCAGTTCACCTTACAGCTCTGCTTTACGCTGACAGAGGGTTTGTAACCAACATAGCAACCATTCGCTTCTAGCTTCGCCTTCCACAGTTATTGTCCTTGTACTAGAGACGGTATACAATGTGGAGGTTGTGGCGTTTTCAATTCAGATTACATAATGCCTCCCTCAAAACCCTGTCCTTGCCCTCAGAGTGCCCCTGCTTGTTCTGGGTTTGCTCTGCCTCTGAGCAGTGGGCTGCCCATGACAGGCGACCGGGGTTCAGTGTCTTGCTCAGGCACACTTCGACACCGTCAACCTCACAGTTACCAGACAACCCTCTTACCCCAGGGAGCCACGGTCGCAATCTCTGTATTTATATAGATTCCTCATCGTCTGCCAGCTCTTTGGTTTTAAATCTTTACCTGCTGCAAAAAGATTAGACTTTCACGGAGGAGACAGCTGTCAGTGTCCCCAGAAGATAAAGTTGATTTAAGGAAGTGAGGATTTTTATTGTCAAATACATTTTACACATACACAAAATTTGACTACTGCATTTGACCCATCCCTGTATATAGGGAGCAGTGGGCTGCCATTGATCGGCACCCGGGGGTTCAGTGTGTTGCTCAGGTACACTTCGATACGTGACACGTCCCAGTCGGGGATCAAACCGTTGACCTTCCGGTTCCCAGACGACCCACGATCCTCCACGGTCACCCCATAACTTCTGTACACAAGTAACGCCGTTATTATTTGAATGCAAAACATGATCTTTTCCTTAACCAAAGCAAGTTGTCCTGTAAAGATGGAAGTTCATTTTGAAACATTGCTGGACATTCTGGGCAGATTATCATATGAACCATTTTACCACATTGAATTATTCCAGACGGTTAATCCCCTTTTCAGACATTTGTTGGTCATGTCTTGTGGACCATGTGCACACAGGTAGAGCTCATTCTAAAGTGATGTTCGACATAAGCGACTGAGAGAGAGTGAAAACATCAAACTACCAATTTCTAGCGTGCAATTTGTGGTCATGCTCTCTAGCAGAGGAGAGATGAAAAAACCCAGCAGGAGTGAGTGCCAGCAGACTTCCACATCCTGTTTCTCGGAGGACAACTCCCTTCAGATGGGTCACTGTGGACACAGGAAAAGATGAAAAGACCTTTTCCCTCAGATGGTGAGAACATTTTTGACACTTCTCTGACTGTAAATGAATTGATTGCATCATACAGGAACCTACTGCAATATCCTTGCAACAAACACTAATTCTATGAAGACAATAATTGTTTTGTTAAGGCAGAGTAAGGGGAGGTGTTGATTCATCTCTGTGGTCATTTTCAAGCAATTTATTTCACAATGTCACAATTTCAATTGTGACACAAGGAAGAGAAAAACCTGAACATCTTCATGATGGAAAACCATTTGTTAAGACTATTGTGTTAACTGGTGTGAAATTTATCGTAAAACAAACGCGGGACGTTCACACAGGAGACTGTTCATGTCCAGCGTGAATCTAAAAATAAACTGTATTTATTACGCTTGTTACGCTTTGGAGGTTGTTGTTTATTTACCCGAATCCTGTTGATGAGTTACATTGTTACGTTACATTGATGAGTTACATTGTTACGTTACGTTGATGAGTTACGTTGATGAGTTACGTTGATGAGTTACGTTGATGAGTTACATTCTTACGTTACATTGATGAGTTACATTGTTACGTTACGTTGATGAGTTACGTTGATGAGTTACGTTGTTACGTTACGTTGATGAGTTACATTGTTACGTTACGTTGATGAGTTACGTTGATGAGTTACGTTGATGAGTTACGTTGATGAGTTACATTGTTACGTTACGTTGATGAGTTACGTTGATGAGTTACGTTGTTACGTTACGTTGATGAGTTACATTGTTACGTTACGTTGATGAGTTACATTGTTACGTTACATTGATGAGTTACATTGTTACGTTACGTTGATGAGTTACGTTGATGAGTTACGTTGATGAGTTACGTTGATGAGTTACGTTGTTACGTTACGTTGATGAGTTACATTGTTACGTTACGTTGATGAGTTACATTGTTACGTTACATTGATGAGTTACATTGTTACGTTACGTTGATGAGTTACGTTGATGAGTTACGTTGATGAGTTACATTGTTACGTTACGTTGATGAGTTACGTTGATGAGTTACGTTGATGAGTTACGTTGATGAGTTACATTGTTACGTTACATTGATGAGTTACGTTGATGAGTTACGTTGATGAGTTACGTTGTTACGTTACGTTGATGAGTTACATTGTTACGTTACGTTGATGAGTTACATTGTTACGTTACATTGATGAGTTACATTGTTACGTTACGTTGATGAGTTACGTTGATGAGTTACGTTGATGAGTTATTTTTAAACCAAGTAGTTTCATTAAACTGTATACATTGGCTCAGCTTTATAATGGATGCCCAAAAGCTAACTCTTACGGTTATAATTCCGTTCTTACGTTGTTGCGTTGCGTTGTTATGTTGCGTTGTTATGTTGCGTTGTTACGTTACATTGTTACCGTGCGTTGTTACGGTACGTTGATATGTTAGGTTGTTACAGTACGTTGGGCTACATTGTTGCATTACGTTGCTTGGTTACGTTATTATTTACCAATGTCTTTTTTCTAACTTAAACCAAATAGTTTTGTAACATTGTATACTTTAGGCAGGTTTATAATGAATGCCCCACTTCATATATGATCAAATATAACCAAGGAAACTGCCCTGTGTGTGGCACCCTCAGTCAAGATCATTTCTCACCCATGTTTATCTCCAAGGTTTTCATCTTATTGTTTACCTCCGGACACCTTGAGCCTTCACACATAAAGTATGCCAAGTGTGAAGGACTCTGAGGTCTCACAAAATACCAAACCATGGCAATTACATTGTTACGTTGTAAGGAAGCATTCATTCCTTCATGTCTAATAAATGTCTACCACACACACACACACGCACGCACGCACGCACGCACACACACACACACACACACACACACACACACACACACACACACACACACACACACACACACACACCTAAGGACAGGGGAGAATTGTGTCGTGGAAGGAGAGTGATGAATAGAACCAGCTGCAGAACACAACACAACAAGGTCTCACAGGACTTTGTGGAGTGAGTAAAAACACAGATTTTGTGTGGTGGACGGTAAGAATGAGAACATTACAATCCTCCACCAGGGGAGGATTGTGTGAAAACTGCACAAACTGGAGGATGCATTCTCGGAACACGATGTTAGATCATGGTTCAATTCTCAGACAAACTGCATTGTTATGAGGGGAGAGCTGAACCACGTTGTTAAGTATTCTGGCCTCCACAACCTGGCTTTCCTCTGCACAACTTTAATGTCAAGCTACTTCCTGTCTCTATTCTTCAATGCTTTTGTGGCGTGAAGATGAACTTTTTCCCCATTCCATCTCAATTATTGCTGTTCACAAGATAGATTTACTTTTTAAAGGGAACATGCCATGCTTACATCAGGTTGATACATTTTCGGTCCCAGAACATTTACAGTATATACTTCAATAACTAACTTCAATAAAAAATGTAAAAGATCCCATGCTGTCTGTCTGTATTCACCCTCTTTCTGTTGTAGCACCGGTTTTGAAGCCTTGAGTTTGCATTTTTGGCCGTCGCGCTATCTTGGATTTTGGCTCATCACCGTCTTTGTTTTTTGCAACCAGACGTGACACAGGAAGGTAGAGCTAAGTACAACCCAGCTCTGAATAAGACCTTTTCAAGCAGCCACAATGTTAGCATTAACTTAATGAACTGTAAATACATTGTGAAAGGGTTAAAGCTGTATGACGAAGACTCATATCCCAGATGGAACAACACAGTGATAGCGACCTGTCAATCACTGTGTAGCCCCGCCCTAAAGCATACCCTGCTTTATGGTATATTTGACTCTAACTGGACCATAATTTACGAAATGAACATCATGCTGTATTGAAGAAGAGAAGACTTGACACTGGAGATTGAGACCATAAACTCATGTTTACAATGTTTACTGAGGTAGTAATGAATCAAGAGAGAAATAGAGTCATTTTCTCATAGGTCTGATACAATCAGAGGAGTCGCCCCCTGGTGGACACTAGAGAGAATGCAGGTTTGAGGAACTTCTGCATTTACTTCACTTTGTAGAACAAGTGCTCCTAAGCTTCAACGCTCTACAAACCCCTCTAGCGTCAGTGTGGGACGTGTCAGGGACGGCGTGTTAATATGCGTTACATGCATTGTCTCTTCAAAATAAACTTACGTCTTCACAGGAAGTTTAGGTTGAGGCAACAAAACCACTTAGTTAGGTTTAGGAAAAAATAGCGTGGTTGACTAGACTGACTAACCACTCACATGACCAAACGTTTACTTTTAGTTTTGCACTGGACATGCACAACGGCCTCCTGGGCGAAAGTCCTGTGTCCGGCCCGCCCTCTGTGCATCTTACAGTGTGTAACAATGACGCTGGGTGTGTTAACATTGGAGTTAGTTGCAAGCTCGGCATTTTGGGCTTTTTTGTAGTTTAGCTTGTAGTGTTTTGCTGTGTCTGTATTTTTTGAATACAGAAATCATTGCAACGCTAAATTATGGGCAAGTGCCTCTAGAAAGTGAACAGGGTCGTTGCAGACTGAGTGAAAAATCTACACTGAATCCTCAAGTTCTCACCGGAGCCTTGAAGCGCTTGCTGATGGTGCAGTGGCACAGCTCTAAACCGTTGTGGACTCGGCAGGAGTCTGAGTCTGTACGTTTAGCCTGTGTGTGTGTGTGTGTGTGAACCATGTGGTGAACGAGCAGCCTGGGTGTAACCTTGACTTTCTGCACACCGGCCAGTGCATGTTGGGACATTAAAGTTTCACCCCACTGTGAAACTAAGCGGCGTTAAGCATGGGGGGAAGGAAATGAATGGACTCTGGCCGAGCTGGGTTAGCCGTCGCTGTCCATGGTGCTGAAGTTCAGTACTCAGCCCTGTAGGTGTTTTCTGTCTCATCTATCCTCCTTTATTTCTTCTCTTTACTTCAAATCCAGACTTGTGCAACCTGCTAACACATGTCACGTATTTCAGACTCGACTTATATCTCTCTCTGCGGAATTCGTTGGAGGGGGATCAGCCCATATTTGTACAAGTTTGCTCTCGCGGTCTGTTTGCTCCCACAAATGTCAAGCGTGTAAACCAGGGATTTCTTTTTTCCATTTCACCGGCTCTCCAGGATCTGAAACGAAGCAACGAAATAGGAGGTTGAATTGCTGACTCTGTGCTTTGAGTTTGGGTGCGTTCACATCCATTATGTCTGAACAATGTTCGGCCTTTTTGTTTTTTACTCTTGAGGGTATTACAAAATAGTTTCCTCACAGTTCGCCCGATGTGGACGTAAACACCTTTTGTATTAAAGCTGAGAGTCAGCACCTCCTAATCACTTTTTTGTTTCGTTTCCCAAAACAAAACTGTCTAAAAGCGTACACTGTGTGGGACTGCAGATGACTTTGTATTGCGGAGTGAAATTGTTCCATGTACAACTTAACAGCATCCGTGCAATGTGTCGGTCCATCAAACCCACGACCTGCAACGTTTCCTTGCCGTTTGCAAACTTTCATCGCTCTGCGATACCGACCCGAGCACCATGTTTCTCTGCCTTTTTTTTGTTGCTTAATATATGCTGAGGCATGCTCCTCCAGCGCTGTGTGTGTGTGTGTGTGTTGAGGGAGAGCGCATTTCTCAGTTTCATGTCACTTCAAGCGCCATCGGTCACCTTATGATCACCAACCGACAGGGGAGCCGAGAAATAAGTCGTGATCTGGAGTTGGAAGCTTTCATCTCTCGGCTACACTTTCAGCGGGACACACACACACACACACACACACACACACACACACATACAGCCCCACAAGACACAGACTCTGAAGAAAAAGAAGAAAAAAAACTAGGGCATCAAAAGTCCCGAAGGCTTTGAGCTACAATTTGTTTTGCCTAATCAGGAGAGAAACTGAGAGAGAGAGAGAGAGAGAGAGAGAGACCTGTAATTAAATTAGTGCATAAAGACAACGAGGAGAACACAAAGAAACACGAATATCAGGCTTCAGAACAGAAGCAGACTGAGAACAGACGTGATTAAAGTCGATCATAAAGAGGGATTTTTATTCCAGTTTTTCTTCTAAGTGTAAAAGCCTACAGTTCAGCTGGTGTCATCAGGGAGGGGGGGCTTTGAGAGAGAGAGAGAGAGAGAGAGAGAGAGAGAGACAGAGAGAGACAGAGAGAGAGAGCGAGAGAGACAGAGAGAGAGAGAGACAGAGAGAGAGAGCGAGAGACAGAGAGAGAGAGCGAGAGAGACAGAGAGCGAGAGAGCGAGAGAGAGAGAGAGACAGAGAGAGAGAGCGAGAGAGACAGAGAGCGAGAGAGAGAGAGAGAGAGAGCGAGAGAGACAGAGAGCGAGAGAGAGAGAGAGAGAGAGAGAGAGAGAGAGAGACAGAGCGAGAGAGAGAGAGAGAGAGAGAGAGAGAGAGAGAGAGAGACAGAGAGAGAGAGAGTGAGAGAGAGAGAGAGAGAGAGAGAGAGAGAGAGAGAGAGCGAGAGAGAGAGAGATGTGCTTGCAGACAGAAGTTCTTCTGCCTCCCTCTTCCTCATCTGCTCTTCCATGAGGAGAGAATCACCCATCCAGTCTGGAACCGGTGTGGGGGGGACAATGCTTTTTCTTCAGGCCATATTAAAAAGAAGGCTGCTGCAGAAAGGTAAACAAAAACAATTCAATAAAAACAAACATTTTCTCTTCATTCTTGTCCTCGTTAGTTCCGCTGTTCTGCGCTTAGCCTATTGCTGCAACTTGGAAGCTGTCAAACCGCTCCGGGCTACTTCCTTCTCCCTCCGCTGCCATCGATCATGAGTTTGACTGATCTGTGCCGGGACTTGATGCTTTGTTGCGGGCTGCAGGATATGGTGTTATATGGACAATCGAAGTGTGCCTTTAATGATTGTTAACCTTCAATATTTATTATTATGTTATTCAATTATGACATTCAAACATGTTTGCGCTGAATTTGTTTTTTCACTCATAAGAAAAATTGTTTTTTTTTTTATATTTGTGGTTGCTCTTAAATCGTGATTAATTGAATGATTTGGTGTCATTATGGATTTAATTGTATTGATTGCGAGTTACAGTAACACTAGTGTGACATGAATCCTCAATAAGGTCCCATTCATGTGTGTTGTGGCTTCTTTGATGTTTTAATTGGTTATTCTCGATATCTACGTTTTTAAATTGAATTGCATCTTTAATTATGTCTCTATTATGTCACTTATTTTTTTCTAAAAACGTGCTGTTTTTTCCTTTCCTATACTATTTCTTGTAGATTCTTTATTTTTTGCGTTTTATGATGACTCCTACAGCTCATTTTACCGCGTGCATGCGGTGCTCCTCTGCGCTCCCCCCCCCCCCCCCCCCATCTCCCTCTTCTGCTAATTTATTTATGCATTTGGGGATCTAATACCTTTGAAGTGAGGCCTGGAGACGCAGTGGAAAGGTCTGCAAATGGGGACAAAACGCCGCCTATCGCCTGTCAGGGCGCACTGCAGCCCGCTGTGGATTACCATAAAAAATAACAACAATCTGAATGGTCCCAATGATCACGGCCCACATAAAAATGTCTGCCGCTCTGATCCTCCAGCGACGTTTGACTTGAACGGGCATGTCTGTTCGACCCTTTTTCTATTTCTATGCCTTCACACATGGGATGTGTGCGATATTGAGGACTCACTTTTAGGGAGATGACATTTAGAGATGCTGTCTTCTAGATGACGGCGGAGAAGTCGCTTCATGAACGATCAGTGACATTATAGTGATAAGATCAACGTTCAGAGCCACACAGCCGTGACTACACGAGGAGGATTTATCGCCAGACGTTACATCAGTCAGCAACATTTCTGGGTGAGCTTTTATAGTTCCATTAAACTCATGACCTGTGACCTTTTAAAATACATTAATAGCTGAATAGATTAAAATAGCTATCAACGACCTAATAATCAGTATTAGCATTAAAACTTTCATTTTAAAGTCCTTTTAAAAATGATCTCTTCTAAAACATGTCAGAGATACTCCGAGGAACTTTCATTCTGTGTTGATTTTGTCAATCCCTCTGGATCAATTGCCAATATTCTCGCTGATCATCTAGTTTGCTTACGTAGGTCATATAGAGCCATCAGTTGAGACCGTTTCATAACCAGTTAATAGTTCCTGGTTGTGACTTTAAGAAGTAAAAAAGTCCTCACTGTGAAATGGATTACAAGAACTGAAAGCATTATGCAACATCATGTGAAAAGAAAGAGAGATTAATATTCGCCTCGGTGTTATCCTGAAAGAATTCCACAGCACGTCGCTGCATCTTTAATCTTAACCATCTGCTGTTTGCATGACATTTGAACAAACATATGCACTGTAATGTAATGCAGATGATAAAACCCTGAGGAGGTATTCCGTTACCTCCCTCTCCCTATAGGGAGGTCACAGGTCACAATTAGGGTCAGAAGGTCAGCTGTTCACTGTTTCGCTCCATGCCACTGAAGTAAGTTGTTCCCCTGCAGGACTTGAACCCACTTTCACTCCATGTCACCGTGCTGCTCCGAGTAAGAAATGTTCCTTTGTTCAGTCTAAAAAAAACCCACCAAGTCCCTCGAGTCATTCTGCAGCAGCGTAACGTCCGTGCCGTGGCCCTGCTCTGTAGTGCTGCAGGGGCTACAGGTGGCCTGTGATTTATTTTTTTTGAACCACCAAGTCAAAGTCTCTCTGAAGCTTAATAATTCCAAGACCTGCAGGTTTTCCTGTGAAGTCACATCAAACCCATTACACACCGAGCCTCAGGGAATGACCGAGCAATGGTGGCTTTGAAAAACGGCGTCTCTTCTCTCCGGAGGCAAGCTGATGGTTATTCTGCAGATTAGCTGCCCGTCCACAGGGAAGCCCGTCGCTGCAGCGCCGCATGATCTAAAAGTTGAGTCTAAAAGGATGTTTTGATGTAATTTCATACACGCATATGGGTGTATTACTGTACGCATCAGTCAGAGTTTCAGTCGAGAGTTTTAATGTCTCGGACATCCCCGAGGGAACTGGTTTGTTGAGGTGATCCTTCATGCACTTTCACAACTTTGTCGTGTGAAATATCAAGAATGCTCTCCATGAAAGTGCATGAAAGGATTTTCCAATCTGTGAAAAAGAACTAGAGAGGAAACACTCTTGAAATGGACAGTTTGTAATGTTTGGCGCCATCCAGTGGTGAGGCTGCAGATGGCAACCAACTGAATACTCCTCTGCTTACTCCTACCTTACCAAGGGTACATCCCAAGTCTCTTAATTGCATCCCCGTTTCCCTCACTTGCATCCTTTCCTTGCATCTTAGTCCCTCCCACCAGGGATGAATGGAGAGATGCAAGGAAACCATGCGAGGAGAGAGGAACCGAGGAAATATGTTTTAAGAGACATGAGACGTCCTTTCCTCAGTTGCGTCACGTGAAGCGACGTCTGTGTCTGATGACGACGGCCGCTGATCACAGCTGATCACAGCTGATCACATAAAGTTGGTTCTATAGTTTTGCATCAATAATGCGTATGAGTGACCTCTATGGGGTGAAGTAATGAGCAGAATTCAGCAGCAGGAACGGGCTTATTGAGGACTGAGTGTCCACCGGGTGAAACTTAGTGGAAGTTGAGCTGAGATGAATAATCTGACTCGAAGTTCTGCACCGATCTTTTTTTTGTACATAAATCCTTCTCAAGAGTTCTTCTTCACTCCCATCACATCTTTCAATGAGGTTAAAGATCAATCTCCCCTCTTTGCGTCATCTTTAGAGTAACCAATCTCCCTCTCTCTCCCTCCATCACGTTTTTAAATGTGAAATGTTTGAATCATAACTTCTCAGAAGATATCATCCAAACATTTTGACTAAATCTGTCTCTGTCTTTCTCGCGCTCCCTGTTTTTTCCTTCTCATTATCATTAACCTCGCTGCATTTTCTCTCTCCATCCTTCCCCGCATTCCCCCTCTCTTCCCGTCTACCCCTTTTCCTTTCCTCCGTCGCTCCTCTCAGCAATGCAGATGTGCTTTCTTTGATTTTGTCACCAGAGATTAATTAGCACTTTATTAGGAGTCCTATTTATACCTCCAGCCATGAGAGGGAAGACAGAGAGAGAGCGAGAGAGCGAGAGATGAGGAAGGGATGGGGAGTGGGAGACTGATAGACTGAGGCAGTAATTGAGACGGGAAAAGACGAATGTGGGGAGATAGAGGGAATGATGGAAAAAGAGAAAGAAGCAGGAAAAAGTGAAAGACGGAGGGAAGGAAGAGGAAAATATGAGATACATGCAGCGCTGTACAAACATAGAGAGAAGTGCAGCCCCGGTCATAGTCAACAGAGATCGGGGTGAAAAGAAAAGAGAGAAAAAGGGCAACAGGAAAGAGAGAAGTAGACAGGAAGAGGAGATGAAAGACGGCAAGAAGTCCTCCAAACTAACTATGCAAGGAAAGGAGTGAGAGAGAGAAAACAAGATATAGTTGAGAGGTGAGAATTTAAGGTGTTGGTAAAATGACAGAAAAAGAGAGGGCGAGTAATGGAGGACGCCAGAGATGAGAGACAAGGAGAGACAAGTGGGAGAAGGAGAGACTTAAGTAACGCCAACGGAAACCCGTCCGCTGCAGTACTGGACTCTGGGGATCGGGGCGTCAGGGCTGGTGGATGGTGGTGGTGTCACTGAATGTAGGAAATCCATGAGGATCCCCCCTCACCGTGGAATAACTGCAGTTTAACCATCATTTCACCAGTATTGCTACAGATCGGCCAATATTCAATAAATCGACAAATAATGCTTTTTACTCGCCAACCTTTGATAATGTTACATTGTCAACAAATAAAATCTGTGTTGGTATCGGCAGAGGGAGAGTTTGCAACGTTGGGAGCACTGAAGCTAACAGCTAACGCACGGAGGTTCCATTCAGTTCAGGCTCTGTTCACTATGAGTATTGGGCGAAGTTCATTGATAATGTGTGTACAAATTCAGTTTTTGGTGAGAAACTTGAATGAATACAGTTGTCGAAGGAGATGTTTGATCCGAACCGTGGGTTTTGAGATCCATTTCCCTCCTAATGTGTGGCTCAAACAAACTGTTCGAGTCCTGTGTGAAACCAAGAGTCAGTGGACTTAAACGTTAAAGTAACGTAAGGCTACATTACAAAGCGCTCTTAATTGACGTAACTTCACATGGATTACGTAATTGACTAAACTGCAACGTAAGTTGAACCAAAACCACAATCTTTTACCGAAACGAGTAGTTGAGTTGCCTAAAACTGTTTATGCTGTTTATCAGTTCAAATCCCGAGCGCTGAACGTGGATGCGTTCCGATTTGTTTCCACCACAACATTGGCATTGGCTACGATGGTCCTTCTATTCCACCATCGTGTTGAAACGTGACGTTTGATTGAGGGAACTATGATTCTCGTGAGACTTGCCCACTTCAAAATGCGACCCGTCTGTCAGGAACAAGCTGCAGTGGGACAGTCCGTTTGTTGAGGTTGATCTAGGAACAAACAACAGAAGCTGCATTTATTTATTATGTATATCAGCAGCAGCGCTGCTTGTTTACGCCTGACTCGGAGCTCCGAGAGAGAACGAGCCAAAGAATGATAGATGGTAGAACGTACAGATAATTAAAACGGAGCAAGAAAGACAGATGAGAAGAAGGCTATGAGAGACACAATAACAAAAAGATAAATCATGGAATATGGGAGGAAAAGGTTTGAGACGAGCCATAAAAAACACCAACGAGGACGTACAAGAGATGAGATGTTAGAAGAAGTAAAACAGCTTTCAGCTCATGCAAAGGAGGAAGATGGAAAGAGGAAGCGAGACGGAGGAGAAACAAACAGAATGAAAAAAAAGAAAGTGTGAGAAATAATCCATGACGGGTTGTGTTCCACGTTGGGGTAGAGAACGAAGGCAGGGACGAGTGCCAGTGTTGTTCCGGTGGTGCAGCGCAGACACCGGCCCGGTCGGACTCTTTCAAGAAGCCCTTTCAGGTTCAAACACTGCTGCATGGCCTTTCTCAGCTCCCTCAGTCGTCTGCCAGCGACAACAGTGAGCCCGCAGAAGAAGGAAGAGAGAGGGACAAAGACAAAGAGAGAGGAAGAAAGACTGAGGCTTTTCACATACTGGCCTCAATATGTCAAGACCGGGTTACAAGAGAGTAAAAGGGGGAAGAAGACAGACTAAAAAGGAGGGGGGGGGGGCGTTACTATTTAGAAAGAGAATGAAATAAGAAGACGGAGACAGAAGACGGAAGACAGAAGGGATGAGAGGACTTGAAGGACTCTGGACTGCTGCCGACTACAGAAAAGGAAAGTTTGTTGAAAAGCCTAAAATGAACAATGTTTTCCTGACGATACATATTTATTAACTTTACAAATAATAATCTCTGGCATCTCTGAGAGTAAAGGCAGTTATTGCATTACATTTTGTTTGGTGCGTGTTTTTTGTTTCTTTTTCATTTTCACCAAAACTCTGAGGAAGCGTTGGTATTAGCGGGAACCTCGGGGTCTGAAAAGTGAAACAAATGCAGAAGTGCCTTAAAGCTGCATTCTCTCTAGTGTCCACCAGGAGGCGACTCCTCTGGTTGTATAGAAGTCTATGAGAAAATGACTCTACTTCTCTCTTGATTTATTCCCTCAGTAAACATTATAAACATGAGTTTATGTCTCAATCGCTAGTTTCAAGTCTTCTTCAATGCAGCATGATGTTCATTTAGTACATTATGGTCCATTTAGAGTCACACAGACCATAAAGCAGGGGATGCTTTAGGGCGGGGCTACAGGGTGATTGACAGGTCGCTACCACGGCGTTGTCCAGTCTGGTAGTTGTCTGTGTTTTTGTCTTAGAAATTGAACCTTTTACTGTCTTTTCAGTGCGTCAAAGTTAACAGTAACATTTTCTTACCTGTAAATATCTAATTTAGCGTTTATTTTCTGGTGGCAAAAAAACAAGAGGTGACGACCGAAATACCGAACACAAGGCTTCAAACGCCGTAGTGCACAAACCGACGTCACTTCTTCTTTGCTGTCTATGGATGCTAGAGATGAATAGAACCACCGGTTTCTTTGACTCATTATAGCTCCCTGTGTTGAACATCCACCCGAACAAGAAACACTGATAAACTGTGTAATCCAAACCTGTCGGCCTGAATCCAGCAGGAGGAGGAAGAGAGAAAAGGCCATCCAGCAGAGGAAGAGCAGAGGGAGCACTGACAGGTCGGGGAGCTGGCACGGCAGATTCCAGCGAGGAAGAGCAGAAAGCAGATTCGGGGTTAATTTGCATTTCAAACTCGCCCGACTTCCAGTCAGCGACACCAGGAAACCTGCTGATTTGCATCCCAACCCGCTGCTCTGTCGCTTCCCTCTCCGTCTCATTTTTATCTCGATATCTACTTTTTTCACAAATGTCCTGATTTATTGCAGTTTTTTCTCCTTTCTGTCGCTCTTGCTAAATTGGTCTTCCAGCGTGTTTTGTTATTTCTATCTCCATGTGTCATCCTCTCTGTTTCTTTATTTATGCCCATATATATATATATATATATATATATATATATATATATATATATATATATATATATATATATATATATATGTTATTACAATGCATTACTGCAGACGTTTTCATTCCCCTCTGTCTCTGTCTGAGGGCAGCAGCACATAACCTAAAATCTAAAGTGTATCACGATCGACTGTTCCAATTAGTCTGATGTTCATAAATGTGATGAAAGTATTTTAAAGGCCATTCATGAAAGTTATTTAATTCTTTAATTTAATTATACAGCCGACAATATTGAGGATCGGATGGACGCTTCTTGAGATCTGCGAAAGAAATAGAGACAGAGATACATTTTATATTATATTTCATATCATTTTATGATAATAGGAGACATCTCTTTTGCCTTTCCTTCCTCTTTCTCTTCTCTCTCTGTCATTCTACTCTCCCTCTCTCCTTCCTTCACCTCACTCTTCCACCCTCTCTGACTGTCTCTCTGACTGTCTCTCTGTGTCTCTTCCTGTCTTTAGTGTTCACCCGGATGTCCTTTCATTTCTCTTGTGTTGCTGTGAGACCGTTTTTAAGTCTCCATCTGTCCTCGTTTGTCTCCTGCAGTGCGGGAGTGATAGAACGAAGACGCACAGCAGGGGGAGGTATAGACTCAGAGAGACAGAAGCAGAAACAGTAGCTTCAGTGAAGTGGAGACAGAGAGGCAGAGAGGAGGCCGACAGAACAAACCATGAGGAGCTTACGTCTGAGAATAGCAGATGTTCTCTGACTCAGAGAGGAAATGAGTGCATGTGTGCAGATTAGGTAGCTGCTCTTTGTGTGTTTGTGTGTGTTTGCATCGTCCGTCCTTGTCTAGACACTTGTGTGTGCCACATGTGTATGTGTGTGTGTGCGTGGGTGTGTGTGTGTGTGTGCATGCACACGCCTGCATGTGGGCGTCTGTGTTGTGCTTTTCTGTGTGCATGCGTGTTTCCTGCACCGCGCCACAGGAGGCCATCATTTGCCACTTCAAAGTACTTGCCCATAATCCTCGGAGTGCGGATTCATTTGCACTTGAAACTCTCAGAAAGAGAGAGAGAGAGAGAGAGAGAGAGCGAGAGAGAGAGAGAGAGAGACAGAGAGAGAGAGAGAGAGAGAGAGAGCGAGAGAGAGAGAGAGAGAGAGAGAGAGAGAGAGAGAGAGAGAAGGAGGGAATCTGAAAGAGCAAGGAAGAGGTGAGGAAAGGAGACACGGAGGCAAGATGAGAAACACTCTGACCATGTGCAACACGAAATGTGATCTCAAGTGTCTCGAAACTGTGTGTGTGTGTGTGTGTGTGTGTGTGTGTGTGTGTGTGTGTGTGGAGCAAGCTGACATGATTCATTTTCCTGACTGCTTATTTTGCCTCGTTGCACCTCTCTTCCCCTCTCTCCATCCTTTCTTTCTCTCTCTTTCGGAGCCTTGAAGGAAATCTCTCATTGGGATGCCCAGACACACTCACTACTGCAGTATGCACAGATACACACTGACCGACTGCTGATACACACAGATTCATGCACAAAACACTCATTGAGACGGTAGCAGGGATGCAGAAACATGCAGATGTAGCACGCACACGCACACACACACACACACACACACAAACGAGCTACGAGCTAATCTCTCTCAGCACAGGTTTTAAGAGTCGTGAGTTCGGGCAGTGAGGTTCTTTTTTCAGTCTCAATAGACCAGCAGCGACTTTCCATCCACCTCTGACATCTTCACTTCCCTGCTGCCTCGTCCATTCTGTGTGTGTGCGTGTGTGTGTGTGTGTGTGTGTGCGTGTGTGTGTGTGTTTGTGTGTGTGCGTGTGTGTGCGGATCAAATCAGAGTTCACAGTTTCATATGACGACAGATCAAATCAGAGTTCACTGAGCAGCTGGAGAGGTTTTAAGCAGAATGTCTTGCCAGAGTCAACAAGTTCAGACCGCTGTCATGTATTCTGTGTGGCTGATATCAGATTTGATTTGATTTGACTATTCTGTTGCTTTGACTGTTTGGGCTGCAGCGTTTACACAATAACACTTGTCCCTCAAAATGAAACAGAAACAGAAAATGTTTCTCTTTGATTTTTCATGTTTCTGTGAAAGTCAAAGAGCTTTTTTTGGGGGCGATGTGACGAGAGATTGATCACAGAGTCTGAGGGATGAGAGAGCACATCTTGTTATTCTTTGTGTGTTTATTTAAAATTTGAAGCTTCAAATTTGGCAGATGAAAGTGTTTTTCTCCGCCTCTTAACACCCCGATGTATTTCCAGCAGCAACGGCTCGTTGTCCCGCAGATTTGTCCAGCAGCCGCATCATCACAATCACCTGTTTCCTTTTAAATATACACTGAAAACATGTTAAAAGATGTACACGTCATCGGCCTACAATGTACCAGGAGAACAACTGAGAGCACATTCACCTTCCAGTGGTTGAAAGGAAGTGTTCAGCAGGAGATTCAGCAGGAGATGCAGCAGGCACTATAATTAGTTTGGAACCAAAGCTGAAGAAAGACTTTGTAAGTATTTTTAGTTCCGAAGACTGTATGTTTCTAATGAGTGTTTGTAGCTGTGTAGCGGATCACTGTCGTCCATCTGATGCGTGCCGATCGCCCCTCACGGTTCGGCTTGAATCGCAGTTTGACGTTAACCATCAAAGTGTGAAATAAAGTTGAACTGTCAACCGTTCAGTAAAGTATGCGATCAGAACATCGGCGATCTCTGATCATGTTACATCGTCAACAACCAATCTGTGTTTAAATGGACAAGATGTCGGCAGGATTGCCAACGGCTAACGAAGGAAGGTTCCGTTCAGTTACATTATGATGCGTTCAGGCTCTGGTCAGTGAAAATATGAAAAATGAGGCGAAGGCGGTTCGTAACGTTATGATGTGTTCACACCATAAATAGATATCAGAGATGAATTATGACCTGTTTACCCTACATCTAATAACACGTCACTAAAACTACTGATGACAAGATCTGTCTTAGTCAATAACAATTCAAACTTATATTTCTTTATCTTTTGAACCATTTGTTTTTGTGAAAAAACAAAATATAAATTATTTAAATGACTAAAACAAAGTAAAAGGATACAATTTAGAATTTGTTTTATGATTTATTGCTCCTTTTTTCTGTTGTGCTGATCCGATCCGTGACTCTGATCCGTTGCACTGCTCGTATTTTGCAACCCTGGATCCTAAAAATTGTGTTCATTTGCAATTAATTTCAATTACCACGCATGCTTTCTCAGAAACATACCAGCCAGAGGAAATGTGTTTGATGAGCATATCTGTAAAGTGTTGCTCATTTGTCTTCCTACTCCCTTGTCTCTACTAAAGCCCAATTCATAGTTTATAGTTCTGCTTGTAGAAGTTAATTAAGATTGTGGTCTCTCTCTCTCTCTCTCTCTCTCTCTCTCTCTCAGTGTGTACTTAATGGCTGGTTGCATACATGAGGTTAAAGCACTCATAATGATATGACTGTTATTAGTACACAGCACATCATTATTGTAGAACATGATGAAGGTGGATCATGATAAGAATAGAGAGAATCACACACTATTTATTTTCACTGCTTCAATTGATTGAATGTCTGATTATGAATAATACACACATACATACTGATCCGCCCATAAACAGATTCTCACACACACATATTCAAACTAGTTCTACATGGTAATCTACACATACATGTATATATACACACATATATAGGCTACATGATCCATAAGGGCATACAGTACATATATCCTCATATTAATGAGTATCAGATCCTCGTTGGGCTTGTTTTTATCTACTTATTCTGAAAGAGTTGAGATCATTATTGTCGCTATAGATCTCATTGGATGATGCATCATGAAGTCTACTGCCAGCAGCACATTAAAGACATCTCATCTGATTGGTTGTGGTGATGAGGCATTAAATTAGCTGATACATTTCCAACACTGACGCATTTAACTCGTCTGTGATGTTTTGCCGTGCTTCCTGTCTCGCCCTCGCAGCGGTGCCGGTGTTATATTTTGCCGTGATTATGGTCTTGAAATCCTCATATGCGTTCATGATCATCTCCTGCTCGTCAGCGGAGTAAAAAGCGTCTCTTTCTTTGACTTTATTTGACATTGTACTGTTAGAACATCATGGTTTCGGTGATCGACGCTTCCCCCTTTTGACGTCGGACGAGCACGCGCAATCATCCTGATCCCGATCGTCTGGTTCAAATGAACGAGACTGTTTGAGAGGATCAGCCTTGCAGGAACCGAGATAGCCTGACATCAATCATCTCGTGAATGTAGGCTGGCTCATCGGACATTTGATCGACTTTGCTGAACCACTTGCGTGGCACGGGGCCCAGACCTTTACACTTCCAGTTACACAGAATTAGACTTATTTATTCTTATTTGAACTTAATTTCCCTGCTGACTTTGAGGTACATGTGTGAGAAACAATTAAGGGGAAGTTCCTTTCTGCAGCGTCCTCCACACTTGACTGAAAAACTCCAACAAACAATCTCCGCGGTAAAAGTCAGACTGTTTTTTTACGAGACGCTATTAATACAACACGACATCCATTCAACTCGATCAACAGACGCATCGACCAAAACAGCCACTGGTTAATCCCGCTGATGCTTTGCCTCACTGTGCTGCGTGTCGATGGACTCATGGCGCTGTCCGTGGTGCTGAAGCAGCAGACCAAATTGTAATTGCGACTTGAAACGAGAGATTGAGACCATAAACTCATGTTTACAATGTTTACTGAGGTAATAAATCAAGAGAGAAGTAGAGTCATTTTCTCAGAGACTTCTATACAACCAGAGGAGTCGCCCCCTGCTGGTCAGAAGAGAGAATGCAAGTTTTGAGACACTTTCACATCGGCTTCACTCGGCTGTACTAGAGGTTGCCGCCTGATCTGCACTCAGCATTGTTGATTTGCGACGTTATGAATAACAAACAACCTTAGCATTACGTAGGTTTGCAAACCTGCGGGACCATGCGTTTACTTCCCAACACTGTGGCAATATTGGCAATATGGAGACTAACGAACCCAGGAACAGAGTTGTAAAAACAGGGTTGCCGTGTAAATAATTCAAATAAACATGGATGAACTGGCAAAAATCACTTTCACCTCTCTCTCTCTCTCGCTCTCTCTCTCTCTCTCGCTCTCTCTCTCGCTCTCAGCCATCTCCTTTTCTCTTTTTGTCTCTTTTTCCACATTAACTCACAACATTTTTTTGCCTCTCCCCTCCCATCACACACTCTTACACACTTTCTCTCCCCTAAGCTCATCCTACTCTCTCTCTCTCTCTCTCTCTCTCTCAATGGGGGGATGAGCAGTCGTAATGTAAGCGCCAGTCATCTCTTATCATCGCCACTGTGTTCCCTGAGCGCTCGGCAGTCCACATCTCTCCCCGTGTCTCTTCGTCTCTCCGTCTTCCTCTTCTTCTCTCTCGGTGTCATTGGTCTCTCTGTCTTCTCCGTGGATGTGACTCTGATAAGTGGGAACTCGATGTCTGCTGTCATGTTCTGCGGTCTGAGGAGGGACGTTGGGGCAAACAATGTTGGTGAGTGCAGAGCCCGTGAAGGAAAATTCCTTCAATGATGGGATTGCCGTCTTTTAATTATTCATTTATCGTGTTACTGTAAGCTCCCACTGGTGCAGTGATTCGGAACTACACTTCCCAGAAACCACCTGTCATTCAAACATGTTTTTGCTTGGATGTTCTGCAGAAGTTCTGGTTTCTGTAGGTGGCAACGTTTTTTTATTTAGTTTCTTTATTTTATTTTATTTTCCTTTTTTTTCTCAAACCAACCGACATTGACTCCATGAATGAAAGTCGTGCCTTGGAGATTTTTAAGAGGTTCTTTCTTGGACTATTAGATGTTTAATCGTTCTCACTGTGGGTGAAAAAGAGACAACTGCTGCATGCTAGTTATTAACAGCCAAAGTAATCATACTGACGTTATTACATTTGCTGTGATAGAGATCGATGTAAGCGATAATGTCTTTGCTAGATAACGATAATGAACTTAAAAAAAACCAAAACTTTATTGAACTTGATTGATGTTGTGTTCCTTCATTATACCAGCATCAGGAACATGAAGGAGAAAACACAAGCAGCCCGAATCCAACCAATCAAAGCATATTGCCCTCAAAGTATTTCACACAGGCGGCAACCTCCGGTTGTGGAAGTGTCTTAAAGCTGCATTCTCTCTAGTGTCCACCAGGGGGCGACTCCTCTGGTTGTATAGAAGTCTATGAGAAAATGACTCTACTTCTCTCTTGATTTATTACCTCAGTAAACATTGTAGACATGAGTTTATGTCTCAATCTCTAGTTTCAAGTCTTCTTCAATACAGCATGATGTTCATTTAGTAAATGATGGTCCATTTAGAGTCAAATATGTAACCAAATATAAAGCAGGGTATGCTTTAGGGCGGGCTGAATGTGATTGACAGGTCACTGCCGTTACAAGAGCCGTATACGGCCTCTATTCCTCACTCTATAGGTATGGTATAATATGGTAACTTCCGTTCATTGGTTGCAAAAAAAACGGCGGTAATCCAAGATGGCGACATCGAAATCGGCAAACTCAAGGCTTCAAAACATCAGTTCAAAAACCAATGGGTGACATCACGACGACTACGTCCTCTTCTTATACAGTCTGTGGTTGACGCACACTTAAAGCTGGATTTTTAGCATACCTTTGCAGAGACACCATTTAATGGAGGTAAAAACACAAATGGTCTGCAGGTCCAGTGAAGGTATTGCGGGTAGAATTAGGTTGCAGTTGATGTGCACAACTCCTAAATCTCAACAGCAGATCTGAGCTTCAAGCTAAATAATGGTGGAAATGAAAAGAACAAACATGTAAAAGTGGTACTCAAAACCCATCCAAGTAAACAGCCATGCAAACCTCTCAGGACAACAGTTCTCTTACAAGCAGCTTGAATGTTTCAACCTATTAAAGTTTGTGAGCTTCATCATTTTTTCAGAATGAACAGTAGCACAGTAGACTGCACAGTAGGCTCTGCCAAGTGTTTGTTAGTTGTAGACGTTTGCATTTTAATGTGTGTTTGATTGAAAATGTCTTCGTGGTATTATCAGATGACTTTCCAAAACTGAGTATAAATAGGACCTTCGGTTAGCGTCTGTAGCAGCTCAAATTCAGCGAGCACTGACCACATCGCCCGGGGTCACGTTGAGCGAGCTGGTGGCAAGAGGCAGCACTGGGTTTAACCCGTGCAACGGCGGCAACAGAAGGTTTAGCTAATTCTTTTCATAATGAAAGTCGAAGAACCTCCCACGGGTGTGTGCACTCCATTGTTGTGGTTGTTTCCAAGTTGCTGAACTCACCCAGAAGTAACATTTACTCTCAGCACAGCATCTATTTTTGGAATTTAACCATTCTTAAGGGGGTTGTGGGACAGTTGCATACCAAACACACTATGCCTCACACAACACCATCCTCAGAGCGGAATCTTCTCAGCACCACCACCTTCAAGTAGACATCCCATTTGGCCAATTCCAACGCCTACGATGTATTCGTGACCAAGAGACCGATTTTCTTGAACGCGCTCGTTAAAAGTATTTGGGTTATTATTACTTTAAATGCATGCGTTGTGAACTACAACGCTACGTTTGTCACATACCGTCTGTCGTGTCCCGTCACGTGGAGAAGGCCTTTTCTTAGGCCATACCAAAAGACGCCTCGCCGAGCATAAACATGCCATTAGAACTAGGAGTCACAGTTACCCCATGGCTAAGACCCTTTCGTGACTTTCACAATGCTAATGATTCCTGACTGCGCATGGAGGGCTTTGAACACATTAGAAACCCAAACGCACTGATAATTGACGCGCCTCATTTGACAATGGATGCTCCTGTGGTTCACTGCAGGCGACAGATTTGAAATGCCAACACCACAGAATCAACATTATTTTAGGAAAAGGTCCTCTTTTCATGCAACATTTTTGTACATAGCAGATACCTCTCAACAGCTGATTTTTAACCACAAGGAAGTCTTACTTTGGTCTGCCATCATGTTACAAACAGACATTCAAATAGTGACAACTGATGTGCCGGTCGGAGCCGTTTGCCACTTTAACCAGTGCAAGCGACAGTATTATTATTTATTGACAATTTGTTTCGTTGATGAAATATCGTCCTCTGGGGAAAAATTCCTGAACCTTGAATTCCTTTTATCGAACTCCAACCAGAACAAAACAGCTGTAAACGCTTCGTCCTCGCTTGACGCTGAAAAATCGAAATGAGATCGAAGTCGAGGCGTCAAAGCAGTTTGACATGCGTCATAATGCATTTGATGCGTCTTCGGCTAACTTAAAACAATGGATGCACTTTAAAACATGTGTCGGACACTTTCAGTTGGGCCTTGAACCTTTGGTTGGGAAACAGAATGCAGAAACTGGATTTGTCGCAAACAAAAAAAAGCAAAAAAAGCTATGGGTCATGTGATTTCCTCCAATTATTTACTGTTGAGGTGAGGACACGGCCATGTTGTCTGTTTGTTAACTACCCTGACCAAGCAGTCAAACCAAGTTGACCTTTTTTACACCTTCATGTCCCTTCTGGGACTCCGTACTCCTCCCCACTGCTGCTTAAGTATTCTACACACCTCGATAGTCCAGACTCAAAACAAATATGACACCGGCACAAACCAGATTATAGCCTTTTTACTTCATAATATACTGTACCAGTAGAGTAATAGCAGAGTTAGAGGGATGCATCAGGGGTGTTAATAAGGTGAGCTGCATCCTATTTCATGCACCAAAGAGCATAGTGGGAGCTCTCTGCTCTTCAGCGGCCTCAGAGACTAACTAAGCTGATCGCTGTGCCGGGAATGTGCCGAAACTCAGGGAGCTGCTTTTTATTTCCTTTTCTTGTTCGTGTAGATACAGACACTATTGAGGTCTCCCATTTCACTGCATGCTCTGTTAAACTGCTGCCGCACTTCGGCTTCGTCCTCAAGAGGGATTCATTTGGAAAATTTAAGCCATTATAGGCGAGAGAGCAGCAGGCCAAGACACATTCTGGATGATGTGTGTTGCAACGTCTTAAATCCTTCCTTGCTGTTCGGGTAGTGTGGGCATGTCCACTACTTCTTGTGTTGGCTGCTTTCTTTACAGCATTGACTTAATCTGTTCATCTCTGTTCAAGAAATGAGCACATAAAATGGAGGAGCGATTGAGTGTAACTGAATGACGAAGTTGTATTGCCGCCTTGGCTTTCTGCCGACCGCGCGAGTTGATTCGCTTCATTTTCTGAGCGCTTGAGAACTGACCGCGCTGAGATGTTAATGGCGGCTGCTGTGAGGCCGCGAGTGCGTTGGATGTTATCATCAGCTGTGCAGTTGTCTCTGCCGTTCCCTACAAACTGCATTTCAGCCCAGCATGCTGTAACCATAATCCTGCAGGAGGGCGTCTGCTCTGAGAGCGTGACGGCGGTGCAGGCGAGGACGAGAACTGATTGAAAATATATTCACACGCACACACACACGCACGCACACACACACACACACACACACGCACACACACACACACATATATATAAGGCGCAGCAGTTGTAGGATTATTTCATACATTATATTCAAAGTGATGTGTAGCCAGCAGTACAAACTTCTCTGTGTCTTCATCTGCTTCTCTCATTTACATTGCAACGTACGGCAGCTGACGGGGACCAAACCATGTGACCTATCAATAAAAGGGCCGTCGCACTCGTCACCTAAAAGCCACTTGATTCGCGGCATCGAAGTGTTGGCAGAGAGAAAAACTAAACTGTAACTTCAAAGGAGTTTTTGATGTTTTTTTTCCTGCCCTAAACCTGCCAAGCTGTTTTCTCCTCACGCCTGCTTCATTCTGCCGTGAACCGTTTCTTTCTTCTTTTTCTTTTTGAACACCAGCTTTCCTTTTCTTTGCCATGTTTTAAGAGAGGTTTGCATCCTATTACTCAGGGTTACACATATTATGTGTCTGACAGTTCAAAAGCAAAATGCACGAACATTTTGAATGTCATCGGCCCATTAAACGCCCGTTTTCGGACGTTATCACCACCAACGCTTCAGTCCGAGAAAACTGTGCTGATACCCACACAATGTGAAAATGTTGCAGTTTCTATGGTTTACATTGTGAATTTAAACAAAAGTACTTGGTAAGGTTTCGGAAAAGATGACGGTTTGAGTTCAAATAGGTATGTTTGTTACTTATATGCGGAAGTGAAGCTACATTGCATTCCGGTGGTGTTTTGTTAGATTATGTTGCGTTACGTTGGGTTTAGTTACATTGCTTTACGGGTTGCTTTCTGTGCGCTGCGCTGCGTTGCGCTGCGTTGCGTTGCGTTGCGCTGCGTTGCGCTGCGTTGCGTTGCGCTGCGTTGCGTTGCGCTGCGTTGCGCTGCGCTGCGCTGCGCTGCGCTGCGTTGCGCTGCGCTGCGTTGCGCTGCGTTGCGTTGCGCTGCATTGCGTTGCGCTGCGTTGCGCTGCATTGCGTTGCGTTGCGCTGTCTTACGTTGAGTTAAGTTGCATTACGTTACGGTGCTTGACATTATGTTGTTTTAGTTACATTGCTTTAGTTACGTTGCTGCTTTACGCTACGTTGCACTGCGTTGCGCTGCGTTGCGCTGCGTTGCGTTGCGTTGCGTTGCGCTGCGTTGCGCTGCGTTGCGCTGCGTTGCGCTGCGCTGCGTTGCGGTGCATTGCGTTACGGTGCATTAAGTTGAGTTTTATTATCTTGCAATACGCTGATTTGTTACGTTACATTGCTTTATGTTGCGTTGCATTATGTTAAGTCACGTTACATTACGTTACACTGTGTTGCTTTAAGCTGCTTTGCGTTGCGTTGTGCAGTAACTGAAACTCTGATGCATCCGTTTTCAGGCTGATCCTCCAAAGAGTGAACACTTTGAGTCATCGATTTTTGAAAGTTTTAATCCAAAAAAGTTAAGAGCTTGAAGAGAAAAGAAGTAAAGCGAGGAAACAGAGGAAAAGCAACGTGAGATCATTAGAGCCAAAGCGGTGGTGACACCCATCTTCACCCCTCCCTCCCTCCCTCCCTCCCTCCCTGCCCTTGCCCACCCCCCAGCCAGATCCACACAGGCTGCAATTAACCACAACAGAGAAGCTATTAAGCGCCCTAATTACTGCTTGTTCCTTCCATAGCCGCTCTCTATGTGTGGGTGAGCGATAGTTGTGTGTGTTGCTGGATAAGGATAAAATGTGTGCGAGGGGGTGACAGAGTTTGTTTGCATAATTGTGTGTGTTTCTTCTAATTATTTGTCCTGTACGTGTTTGCCTGCATTTGCTCAGCGGGTGGAGGGGGTGATACGGTTCATGTGTGTTTTGTCTTCTCTCTCTCGCCTCTGTGTGTGTGTGTGTGTGTGTGTGTGTGTGTGTGTGTGTGTGTGTGTGTGTGTGTGTGTTAGTGCGGCTATGTGTTAACAATTGTCGCACCATGTGCCAGCATTGTCGCGGACAATAGCTAATTACACATCTTCGCCTCAGGCATCATAATGACCGCAATCAGATGCCTTCGAGCGTGTGAGTGTGTGTGTGTGTGTGTGTGTGTGTGTGTGTGTGTGTGTGTGTGTGTGTGTGTGTGTGTCATGCACGCACAAAGACACATGTAGACATCTACAGTCCGTTTGTACGTGCATTGTGTGAAGCTGTGACATGATCGTTGGGGAAATAGTTGTATTTTAGATCCGGTTATTTTGTTAGTCGGTGCAAAATTGGGTGTAAGTAATGATCGATAATGTGCATCATTTGATTCCTTTTCTGAGAAAATAATGGTTTCAAATCAGTGGGCGTTTTTGCGGCAGTTGTGCCAATCTCTGTGTATTGTAGCTGTGAATGAACAGGTGCTCCTGCCTTTGTCTCACTCTTCAGCAGCGCTCTACTCTATTTGTATTGTGACGCCGACCTGGAGGTTCGGCTGAATACGTGGTTGATTACCGGCGCGTTGGCTAAAATGCCTCATTCAACGAAATGAAACGGGCTGAGTGCATCACTCCGTTCAATGGCGTCTTGTGTTTTCTTCATGTACGCAGATAAGACTTGCTGTGTGTCTGCGTTTTTGTATTATTGCTGCCTGCTTCACTTTCAATACGGACGCCTGGCAGCTGCCCGATATAAACACACTCCTGTAGTTTCAGCTCATTCATGTGTATTATGCGTTTTAACTCAGACAACAAAAGTTCATAAATGGGCAGCATTGTTATGTTAATGTCCTATTGTGTACAGTGCGTGTACCTTGTAGGGTTTTCTGTTTTCATAATACATCTTTTTGAATATCTTCTGGGTTGTATTGAAACTAGCCTGAGTCGTGATGATTTGCTCTCAGATGAAACGCACTTTCATATTCTCAGAGGAGGGAAAGACTGCTGCTGCTGCTCTTGTGTTGCTGCAGAAGAAACTCGGGGGTCTCAAGTGTAGTTTTAAATCCTTTGTGTGTCGTTTCTTCACAATTCCCACCATTGTTCCTTTTAGCGAATATGTCTTTAACTCAGAAAGCAACAGTGGTGGAATGTAGGAAAGTATATTTACTCAAGTATTGTACTGTACAAATTTGAGGTACTTTTTCCATTTTATACTTTCTACTCCACGACATCTCAGAGGTACATATTGTACTTTCTACTCCACGACATCTCAGAGGTACATATTGTACTTTCTACTCCACTACATCTCAGAGGTACATATTGTACTTTCTACTCCACGACATCTCAGAGGTACATATTGTACTTTCTACTCTACTACATCTCAGAGGTACATATTGTACTTTTTACTCTACTACATCTCAGAGGTACCTATTGTACTTTCTACTCTACTACATCTCAGAGGTACATATTGTACTTTCTACTCTACTACATCTCAGAGGTACATATTGTACTTTCTACTCCACGACATCTCAGAGGTACATATTGTACTTTATACTCCACTACATCTCAGAGGTACATATTGTACTTTCTACTCTACTACATCTCAGAGGTACATATTGTACTTTCTACTCTACTACATCTCAGAGATACATATTGTACTTTCTACTCCACTACATCTCAGAGGTACATATTGTACTTTCTACTCCACTACATCTCAGAGGTACATATTGTACTTTCTACTCTACTACATCTCAGAGGTACATATTGTACTTTCTACTCGACTACATCTCAGAGGTACATATTGTACTTTTTACTCCACTACATCTCAGAGGTACATATTGTACTTTCTACTCTACTACATCTCAGAGGTACATATTGTACTTTCTACTCTACTACATCTCAGAGGTACATATTGTACTTTATACTCCACTACATCTCAGAGGTACATATTGTACTTTCCACTCGACTACATCTCAGAGGTATATATTGTACTTTCTACTCCACTACATCTCAGAGGTACATATTGTACTTTCTACTCTACTACATCTCAGAGGTACATATTGTACTTTCTACTCCACTACATCTCAGAGGTACATATTGTACTTTCTACTCTACTACATCTCAGAGGTACATATTGTACTTTTTACTCCACTACATCTCAGAGGTACATATTGTACTTTCTACTCTACTACATCTCAGAGGTACATATTGTACTTTATACTCCACTACATCTCAGAGGTACATATTGTACTTTCCACTCGACTACATCTCAGAGGTATATATTGTACTTTCTACTCCACTACATCTCAGAGGTACATATTGTACTTTCTACTCTACTACATCTCAGAGGTACATATTGTACTTTCTACTCCACTACATCTCAGAGGTACATATTGTACTTTCTACTCGACTACATCTCAGAGGTACATATTGTACTTTTTACTCCACTACATCTCAGAGGTACATATTGTACTTTCTACTCTACTACATCTCAGAGGTACATATTGTACTTTCTACTCTACTACATCTCAGAGGTACATATTGTACTTTATACTCCACTACATCTCAGAGGTACATATTGTACTTTCCACTCGACTACATCTCAGAGGTATATATTGTACTTTCTACTCTACTACATCTCAGAGGTACATATTGTACTTTCTACTCTACTACATCTCAGAGGTACATATTGTACTTTCTACTCCACTACATCTCAGAGGTACATATTGTACTCTTTACTCTACTACATCTCAGAGGTACATATTGTACTTTCTACTCCACTACATCTCAGAGGTACATATTGTACTTTCTACTCTACTACATCTCAGAGGTACATATTGTACTTTCTACTCCACTACATCTCAGAGGTACATATTGTACTTTCTACTCCACTACATCTCAGAGGTACATATTGTACTTTCTACTCCACTACATCTCAGAGGTACATATTGTACTTTCTACTCTACTACATCTCAGAGGTACATATATTTCCGGCACACTTTTACTGAAGTAACATTTTCAAAAAAGGACTTTTACTTGTAGTGGATTATTCTCACTGTGTGGTTTTAGTACTTTTACTGAATGATGTGAACACTTCTTCCACCACTGGATGCAGATGGTTTCGTAAAGAACTCACAGATGACGACGAGTCTCCTGAATCATGAATCCTGTGGTGCTAATCTGACATGAAACAAACAAAAGAGAAAACATTTCAGGTCTCAGCACTGTCATTTTACGGTAATAAAAGTGGACGACAGAATGATACACATGGTAAGGTACAGAATATTTGCAACATTTGTCGAATTGTGCGTGTGAGTAGTGGCGTATGATGTTATTGATTGAACATGGCTGTCAGGGGGAAGCCACTCGATGTGTAATTGAAGAGCTTGTTTTGAAGCACGACAGCTTAAACACTCCCCAAGACATTCTAACAGGCGTCCCGGTTCTTTCTATTGACGGGGAGAAAGTAATAACCACGGGACAATAGAGACAGACGGACAGCGAAAGATTGAAAGTATGTTCGAACGAACATATTACATCGACCCGGTTCATCTAAAGCTTTACAATTACCTCAGCGAGCCTCGCTCGAAGAAAGCAAACTATTCTCTTTAAAAGCACTTTCTCCAGTATTCAAGCCAGGAACACCTTTCTAAAGTAGCTAATAGAGCATCTTAAAATACATGTTTGTTCATGTCGCACCATTTATTTTGATTGGAAAAAACATTACGTATATTGCTTTTGTTTAATGATGTTTTGAGATGCAGGAAATGTTTTCAGTTCAACAGGTTGGATCAGAGAATAAACTGTGGATCAACTTGATGAACAGACTTTAGAAATGTTTATTGTTTGTACATGCATTGTCTCTATTGTTTTTTTGGAGCATGGAGGCGACTACAGTTTTTCTTTTTAAAATTTAAAAAAATATATTTTTTATTGAAAGACACGAGACAATATTAAGACAATACAGAGACATAACAACAAGAGGATGACAAGAACAGTGTCATAGGGATTACGTTTGTTTTTGACAAACTTTTTGACAATTGACAAAGTTTCTAATCATCGTCCGTGGAAGCTCACATGGAGGAGGTCAGGGTAGACGGATGTCAACAAAGTCAACGTACCCTTTTTAAATGTATGTCAGTAACTTAAATAATTATTATTTTCATTGATAAACAGAAAGATGATGTTGCGCTTTTTTCTGGGATCTGCACCAAACAAAGATGTTTTTGTTTAAGTCTGTAGAATATGATCTCTGCAGCACCGCAATATTTATCTGAAGTGGTGAGTGTCCTCACACAACGGTTCCGTATGATATCCTATGAAAAGGTCACTCGTCATCAGTCGTGTGTTTCCTACAAAATCCAGCAACACGTGTGTCAATTTCCGTCTTTTCAAAATAAACTTTCGTCTTCACAGCAGACTCGGTTAGCTTTAGGCACCAAAATGTCGTAGTTAGCTTTGGGAAAAGATTGTTGTTCGGGTTCAAATATCCACGGAATTCACTGAAGTAAGTTACACGACAAAAACATTGACTTGTCGTTTTACACGGGGAACGAACTGCGAACTGGCTAAAAGATCGCTGTGTGCTGGAACCATCAACCTCCCTCCTTCCAGATCACGTGGATAACATTCAGAACTATTTTGTAGGATATCTACGTATTATTGCTGGTATTGCTGCGAATGCTGGATGGGACCAGATTGAATTTAGTGTCACACATTCAATCTTTAAGAAATATTGCGCCTCTTGTGATTGGAAAATTGCAGCATTGCAATTTCGATAAGATTCCGATAAATTGTGCAGCCCGATAACAAAAGTACAGATTTTAAGCCAAAGTATTTTTGTTGCATTTTTTAAATCGTTATCCACGTGTCTAAAACCGCAACCAGCATTAATTGTACGGGAACATCATTGAGTAAGAGACAGGGTTGGAAGGTGGGTGCATTGGAGAGATGACGTCTGTATGTTTTAAGAAGCAGCCAGGTGGAGTCTCAGCCTCCCTTTGCTGTTCACTGATTCTCAAGTTGTAACATGTTTGGCCTCTTTTACACCTTATTCTTCTCCAGAGGAGAACATTGTAGTTGAAGACCCAGTGTCCTCGCTCTTCTAATACTGTGCCGTGCGGGATGTTTCCTCTCAGCTCTGCAGTCAGATGGGCTAAGCATTGCCTCAGTATGTTGCAAGATAATGAGGAGGCAGCGAGTTTGTGCACAACAGCAATCACGTCTCTTTCGTCTTCAGGTGACGACAATACATCCTCATCGTCAGCGGCCTGCCAGGAGGACAAAGAGATTGTTTGTGTCTGCGTGCTCGTACAGTGTACGTAATGTCTTTTGCGTGCATGTGTGTTTGTGTAAAGGATTTGATGGAAGCTTGAGGGAAGCCTGCGCTCCTCCACAGAGCCGTGTCTGTTAGTATTCCCTTCATGCATGCACGCACACACACACACACACACACACACACACACAGGCCTCGCAGGTGTTTCTGTGTAAAGCTGGATGTTTTTAATCTTCACCCACAACCCTGTAAAACAGGCAGAAGATGCTACACCTGTAGTTTGTGCTTCAACTCCTATGTGTGAGATTGGGTCACAGATGTATTATCTATGGATGGAAGTCTGCTATGTTGTGCCTGCTGAACGTGCTGCATGGCTCCTTTTTATTCTTGTCAGCAGATATAACATGTCAGCCCCCAGTAGTGGTCTTCACATGTCCAAACGTTTGACATTAGTCTGAGACATAGACTGTAAAGGGGACTTAGTCATGGTGACATCACCCATTGGTTTGTGGACTTCCGTTATGAAGCCTCAAGTTTGGTGATTTTTGCCGTCGCCATGTTGGACTACGGCCGCATACGGTAGCAGCAGCGACCTGCCAATCACAGTAAGCCCCGCCCTAAAGCATCCCCTGCTTTATGGTCTGTGTGACTCTAAATGGAGCATAATGTACTAAATGAACATCATGCTGTATTGAAGAAGACTTGAAACTAGAGATTGAGACATAAACTCATGTTTACAATGTTTACTGAGGTAATAAATCAAGAGAGAAGTAGAGTCATTTTCTCATAGACTTCTATACAATCTTACAATCTTCTATACAACTTATTTCTTAACGATCGTGAAATACTTAGATTCAGAAAAAGATTGTGAAATATTTTATTGTGTTGGTTTTAGGAAAAGGTCTTGGTTTGGGTTAAAAAACTAGGGAAGTTACGTTAGTAATAAATCAACGTTAACTTGGTTAACGTTGGTCTCCTGGGTGAAAGACCGGCTTTTGTTCGGAATAGTTTGAAAATGGTCTGAAAAAAAATTCAATTGCTGTGAAGAATTTGGGAAAATAGTTATAAAATTAGACATTGATTCACTCGAACAACATCTGCTCTTACTGAGTCAGAATCACAACTTTGAAAAATATTGTACAAAATGTAGTTGGACCTTTTAATGATGACATCCATCCCTTAGTCTGTCGGCCCGCTTTGCCAGTGCTGAAGTCATTACCGTCTCTGTTTGAAAAGATGTTCGCACTGTACGGCAAGGCAAGGCAAGTTTATTTGTACAGCACATTTCAACAACAAGGTAATTCAAAGTGCTTCACATAAAACCATTAAAAGCATCAAAACACAAGGCAAAAGAAAAGGAGATTTAAAAACAATTAAGAACATTCATTAAAACATTAAAAAACAGTGTAAGAAATAAAATGCAGAAATGCAGGAAATTGATTAATATATTAATTGAACATGGTTCAATTAAAGGCAGCAGCAAACAGAAAAGTCTTCAATCATAATGCCGCTGCTTCTACTGGGGGGGGGGGGGGGGGGGGGGGGATCTGGCCCGACGCCTCGTCTATAACTCAACCTGTTCAGTAAGCTGACAGCGCCAGCAGTCATTAGCCTAATCACATTCAAATTATTCACCAGGAGACACTCATTTATCAGGCAGAGCTGGAGAACGAAGGACACGTGTTCGGTGAAGCTGTGCATCCATTCATGAAGACGCTTCTTGTAACAGATCACGTGTTGTGCTTCCAGACAAACGTATTTGAAGTCCGCTGATAACTCGCCCACCAGATCTCCGGCACCAGACTTCAGTGGGTTTGGAGAGCTGAGGAGTCACTGGGAAAAGTTGTGACTTCAACAGTTTGCATCCAGTTCCAGCGATGGCCAAGTTGCCTGAAGCATTCTTTATGTCTCAAGTCACTGTGTTTGTGTGTGTGCACGTTCCTGTTCATATAACAGTGCATGCTGGTCTTGTACTTGGACACATTTTTCGGTTTGTTTTGGTGCCTGTGCACACATATAGGCGTACGTTTGGTGCCTAAATCCTTTTGGGTTATGCATCAATCTGCCAGAGCCCGTGCATGTCAGTGTGTGTGTGTGTGTGTGTGTGTGTGTGTGTGCGTGCGTGCACATGTGTTCCTGTGTGTGTTGATGAGCAGCGTCTGGGGTCCATTATGCCTGTGACAGCCCCACAGCGGGGAAAGCAACCAGCAAGATAAGTTATGAAAGTGGTTTAAAGCAAAATTCAATCCACAACTTATGAATTATTAAACTCATTACAGCTCTGTGAAGATCGCTAAACAACAATGGCCTCCTTTTCCGCTGTCACTGCTGGGGAGAGAACTGATTTCCAAGCATTACCGGTGGGGATAGCGCTGCATATTTTTAGAGGGAAATGTGTCACCGTATGGAAAACACTTCACACACTGAGGTTGTTGGGAGGCAAGAAACGACTCTCTCACGTTTAGCTCACATGCATGTGCTTGGATTGTGGCTGGAAACCAATGGAGGGGGAATCAGCAAGAATTGGAAGTTTTTTAAGTGTAGAAAAATGGAAACCACGAGTTAAACTTGGTGACAGTATCATTGAATATGTCCTAAATACAGAAGCGTTTTAGTCAATAGCTAAAAAGAACTATTGCAGTGTCTTTGTTGCAGTGAAATTGAGTCTTGAAGGCAGCTGGAAAGGATTGTGAATGCAATTTGAAGTGGAATTAAAAGCACAACTACGGAGATAAAGGATTTTGCAGGACATCCTTTCCAACTGCTTCACTCTGTTGATAGTAAGCTGGTTTAAAATGTCGCTTCAGGTGCCGGAAAGCATTAAAAATATATATATATATATGTATTAATCCTGCAAGTTTTGCAGAGACATTTATGTTTAAGCTGCGGCGTAATTGTCGCTGATTATAATGCAACTTAATGACACTTCTGGAGGAGGGCATGAAAGTAGTAGAGAATTATGAATTGTTAAAGTTATTCCACCCCTCTGATGAAGCAGAGGTTGTAAAAGTAGGACACATCTGCTCCCATCAGAGCCACAACAACAACAACAGCCACAACAACAACAGCCGCTGCCACAGCGTCTGTCAGACTGAGTTAGAGAGTCTGGGTGAGCAAAATACTTCATTTCCGATCATAGATGACTCCTTCGGATATGTAATAAAAAGTGCTAAGATCAAACGCCAATGACTTCTTAATATCGATTATGAACACTTTGTAAACTGTTCGAAGGTCAAAGTGATAGCATCAATGGGTTAGCCTTCGTGCTACTGAGTTAGCTTGTCATGGCTCAGTGGGTGTGTGCTAATGACGAGTTAACTTCTGGACTTCACTCTCGGTCCAATATTTCGGGTTTTCTTCCATTTTTCTAACGTTACGAGCTTGTGCTTGTGTTTTGTGTTGTCTGTTTGTTACACGGCTAACAAGAAACCGATGATGGCCAAGCAGGGAGGAGACTAACCTCATCACCGCTTCACAAATGGCCTTTCTGTGTACAATGCATCAAACTATTGAATAATAGTGACTGTAACTACAGGCGCTGGCAACATCGTCCTTACACTTAATCGTCTTACAAGGTGGTATATCCAAAGTAGATGCAATTGCACTTGTAATAGTGCTGAGTGGATTATATGTGAGGGAGGTATTGACATGGGGACTTTGTAGAATTCTTGCCAATGTTTCCACTTGTCAGGAAGGAAACGCCCGTGACGCAGCACTTTGAGAGCATTTTGCAGCGCTTTAGGCAAAGAGGCCCACTGTGGCTGCATCTGTTCAATGGGAGAGGACACTGGGATGTTGGATAAAAAAGGATGTGTCATTTCAGGCTCATCTTCACTCCTGCACTTTGAGAATAATAGTGAGCCAGAACGTGCATGGCTGCCTGTGAGGAAGTCAGATGACATGGTATAAAGAGGGACAACGTCAAGAAACAAGCACAGGACTTTAACCCAGGAGACCGCTGTTCATGTTCCATGTGAAACCAAAAGGTCAACGTTGACTTGTTTTTAGTTACGTTAATACAAAGCAGTTTGGTTTCACTCCCAGGGCATCAAATACCAACAGTGTGGCAGTAGCCCTCTGTGTTTTTACCAATTCTTAAAGGAAGTGAGTTGGAGAGGGATGTTTCAGATGTTGGAGTAGTCGTAGATATTTCTGTGGAGGAGAGTATTGCTGTTGTTGTGTATTTGTGTAAACCAAAGGAACAGAAGTATATTGATACCTCTAAAACTTTGCTGTGTGTCTCTGTTTTCTCTAGATGACGGACCATATGGAAAAACGAAGGATATCTCTGGGCAAGAACAGACCATGGCCTCGAGAAGACACAGTATACCAGGTATATACAACATCTATCCATCCATCCATGCATCCATCCCTATAATGCTTGGATAACTACTGTAACATCTGTCATTCAGCGTCACCATCATAATAAGTGGCAGTGACCTGGGCCCCGTGCCACGCAAGTGGTTCAGCAAAGTCGATCAAATGTCCGATGAGCCAGCCTACATTAACGAGATGATTGATGTCAGGCTATCTCGGTTCCTGCAAGGCTGATCCTCTCAAACAGTCTCGTTCATTTGAACCAGACGATCGGGATCAGGATGATTGCGCGTGCTCGTCCGACGTCAAAAGGAGGAAGCGTTGATCACCGAAACCATGATGTTCTAACAGTACAATGTCAAATAAAGTCAAAGAAAGAGACGCTTTTTACTCCGCTGACGAGCAGGAGATGATCATGAACGCATATGAGGATTTCAAGACCGTAATCACGGCAAAATATAACAGCGCCACCGCTGCGAGGGTGAGACAGGAAGCACGCAAAACATCACAGACGAGTTAAATGCGTCAGTGTTGGGAAAATGTATCAGCTGATTTAATGCCTCATCACTCCTTCATCAGTGGATCTCTGAGGAAGGGAGCTGCACATTAATGCAATAGAGGCTTCTTAGTTTGCTCAGCTGCTTTTAAGGATCACCGTGTGTCTCACTTTACATGCATTTCCAGAATTCCCGTACAACCCCCAGTATATGCGCAAGCGCATTAGACTACCGTATATGACAGAGCTGCCATTTTTTCCGGGGGAGTGACCAGTTTATCCAGCTACCTTCACTGAGCCTGCGCTGGAGCAGGTTCAAGCTTTTCGATGTGTTGCCATGGTGATTTTGCCGAACTTGCTTCGTGGAACCGAAAAGCCTGATCTACGTCATCTTATCCTGAAAAGTATCCGGCTAACTCAGTTAGACACGTACGTGGCACGGGGCCCTGATGTCTGTAGATAACAACAAGGTCCCAGGTTGTCTGTAAGTAGAAGCGTTTGCTCTGTTGTGTTTTTTCCATTCAGTTATGTTACGTTTTTACATTCCATTTTTACGTCCCGTTGTTCAGTTTCTACATTCCGTCTTTCCATTGTTACGTTACGTTGTTACGTTTTTACGTTACGTCTTTCCGTTGTTATGTTCCGTTGTTATGTTCCGTTGTTACGTTCCGTTGTTACGTTACGTTGTTAGGTTTTTACGTTACGTCTTTCCGTTGTTACGTTCCGTTGTTACGTTACGTTGTTACGTTACGTTGTTACGTTACGTTGTTACGTTACGTTGTTACGTTACGTTGTTACGTTACGTTGTTACGTTACGTTGTTAGGTTTTTCCGTTCCGTCTTTCCGTTGTTACGTTCCGTTGTTACGTTCCGTTGTTACGCTACGTTGTTACGTTCCGTTGTTACGTTCCGTTGTTACGTTCCGTTGTTACGTTACGTTGTTACGTTACGCTGTTACGTTACGCTGTTACGTTACGCTGTTACGTTACGCTGTTACGTTACGTTGTTACGTTACGTTGTTACGTTACGTTGTTACGTTACGTTGTTACGTTACGTTGTTACGTTACGTTGTTACGTTACGTTGTTAGGTTTTTCCGTTCTGTCTTTCCGTTGTTACGTTCCGTTGTTACGTTCCGTTGTTCCGTTTTTACGTTCCGTTTTTACGTTACATTGTTACGTTTTTACGTTCCGTCTTTCCGTTGTTACGTTACGTTGTAACATTATGATTTTATTTATTTATTTGATTTCTGGGAATTTTGAAAATTTTTGTAGACTCAAGCATACTTTCCGATGATAAAATGATGCTCCGTTTCGAATTACAAATGTCTATTATATTTTATATTCTTTGTTACTTTCTCTCTTTTCTGGAATTCTTTCAATCATGAAATTACCCATTTTAGTTCATCTCAATCATCAGGCTTTTATTTTCCTGTCTTTTTATCAATCTGACCAAATCCCTCCATTGAGTGTCTTGTCTTCTCTGTCGGTCTCTTTACTTCCTCTATTTTTCCTATTTCTTTTGTGCTTTTCTCCCTCTTCTCTTTATCCATCATCATTCATCCATGCAGTTACATAACTCAGCTCTGTTCTCGTTTCCAGCATCACCTTTCTTCAGGTATACAGTTATAAGTCTCATTCACCTTCCAAAGTCACATTGTGGTTGACTCTGTTCCTTGTTATTATTTGACTACAAATTCACAACAATGTACTTCAATGTGTGTGTGTGTGTGTGTGTGTGTGTGTGTGTGAGTTGGATAATATTTGTACTTTCTCCCATTTGCCTGATAAAATGGCTTCCCTGAGTTCTCTGTTGAGATAATCGAAACCATTTCGTGTGTATTCTGTGTTCCGCGAACATCAAAATGAAATGGGAGATAAAACTTTATGAATCCCAACACGGTCAGTTCTGCATCTGCGGAGGAGAAAAAAAAAACTAATTTTGTGATGATTCATTTCAGAGGAATCCATCTACATTTGTAAAAGCTTTGGTGCTTCTATCCAAATAGGAACAGAACTAATGAATGAATATATATATATGTGTGTGTGTGTGTGTGTGTTGTAATACCCAAAACAGAAACTGGTGCGTGAAGCACCTCACTGATCCTCAGTGTCGCCTGAGGGATTTACCTAATCTAGCCATCTATCACACCAAAGCTTCATCTCACGTGTGTGTGTGTGTGGGTGTGTGCGTGTGTGTGAGTGTGTGTGTGTGTGTGTCTGTGTGCGTGTGTCTGTGGGTGCAAGAGCGTGAATGACAGATATAGAAACCGAATGAGAGACAGCTATTTATTTGCAGAACAGAATGGCAGTTCTTTGAGCCGTTTGTGTGTTTGTGTGTGCGTGCATGTGTAGATGATAATGATACAAATACAGACAGCTGGAGAGACTGTCCATCAGCACACCTCAAAGGTTTTATCTCACTTATTACATCAGTGCCTCTTTCATTTTTACTAGCAATGTTCTCTTGGCTGCTTCGAATTGAAACACTTAAAGGCAAATTCACAAAACAATTTTGCAGCAACTAAACCTGCAGACGGCAAAAGAGAAACTGTGTAATTCTCACTTGAAATGCACGGTTGTATGCTTGAAGGCACGCAGTGTTTCTGTCATCTGGGTAGTACTACCGAATATGTGACGTGACATTCGTGGCTCGAGGAGCTGTGCATCTTGCTTACAATTTGCTGTAATCCGAAACATTTCTGTCCAGACCTCATCCATGAAAGGTTGTTTTTGTAATTATATCCAAGTGAGGATAGAGAAAATAAACACAAGTTCTCTATTATGTTAAGTGTCTCAAACAAACAAAAATAAACTCTTTTGTTTGTTTCTTTCATCTGTTGCGAGCAGATGCCTTTTCATTCTTTCATTGCCAGCAGAAGGACCCGGTTGATGCTTTGAAAGAAAATGGCAGATAACACACAGTCACAGTCACAGTCGTGGAGAAACTAGCCTTTCTCCACGAACGTCTGTCATGAACACTTAACTCCAAAGCAGCAGAGGAGTCGAGGTGAACAGCAGTCTGCGGCGTCGTTCACAAGTCAACCTCAAGTTTACCTCATGAAGCCTTGACTCAGCTCAAGAACAGCTGCAGCATTGTTGGGGGATGTTGTGATTTCCATGTTGATACAGCAGTTGAATGAAATGTTTGGGGAATATAACAATGTACAACAGTTGATTGTCCTCCTGTGGAAATGACTACAATACACAGAGAATCCTCTTCAGTGCGTTCGGTGGAGGGTTGTATTTATTTCACAAGTCACAGGCTCATTCAAAGCGTCAGTTGTCTTCATTTCAATCAGGAGATTTAATATATCGTGGTCCGTTTACGTCTTACGATAGTTTTTGAGAGATTCCGGATCAACGTATCCTCTTACGAAGGTTCGTATGATATCTTACGAAGTTGTTGCTCATTTTTCGTGCGTTCTGCTACGAATGTCGAGCCACACGTGCTCATTACGCGCACGGCCTTTTTAAAAATATCTGTTTTCACAGGTGAGGTTTAGACAAAAACATTTTTAATACATGATTCGGTTGAGGTAAAGGTTGTCGGTCGGGTTAAAATAACTACGGGAGTGGCGTGACTGAAGTAAGGAAGTTGCGTGACGAGTAAATCAACGTTGACTTCTCCCAGTGAGCACTAACCTGGATTTCAATGTTGATTTCTGGTTGAAAAATTGTCCTACAGTACAATAAGTACCTCTAAAGAGGTATTCACGCTTCTTTGACTTTTTAACGTTGTATTGAACCACAGTAGATGTACAAATGTTATTAGCATTTTCTAAGAACCTTACAGGGAAAACAGATCTCTAAAGCATCATGTAGTGAACAACCTGCAGTCCAAATACTTGAATATGTGTCGTTTTGACTTTTCATGAAGTTGTTTCTGTCATAAATGAATGAGTTTCAACACACAGCCGTCAGGCTGAAGACTCGTGCGACTGATGACGTGCTTTGACCTTTCAAGGCCTTTCCGTCCCTGCCAGGAACACTTCAAGTCAAATGAAATTCATGACACACTGAGGCTTTGTTAATTCTCATTAACGGATGCTTATCTTATCTGATCCTCATATTTATGTTAAAGCTGACTCTCTTATATTGAGCAGACGGGGGGGGGGGGGGGATTAGTGTCTCACTCAAGGACACTCGGCAGCAAACATCTTGTGATTTATCTTTCTTGTAACTCGGCTTCCCTTTAATCCGGGAATCAGAATGACCAGAGGGGCCGCCGCTAACCACTTTCCACCTCTCTGCTGTATTTGTGTGATCGACTGTCTGTGTCTGTGTGCACTTCTGTCTGTGTGTGTGTGTGTGTATTTGTCTTTATGTGTGTGTGTGTGTTTTTGGTTAGAAGCTCTGCGGGGGGTGACCCTGGTGGAGCTGGTGAAGAAAGAAGGCAGCACGCTGGGCCTCACCATCTCGGGAGGAACCGACAAGGACGGGAAACCGCGGGTATCGAACCTGCGACCCGGAGGACTGGCGGCCAGGTGGGTGCAACACCAGCAAGGAAGTGGAGGAAGAATATATTCTGTAATAAAACAAAACATCTCACGATAACGCTCAGGAGACAAAGAAATATGAAGTATTTCCAAAGCAAAAAGTGGTTGTTCCACCATGTGATTAAACCAGACGGCAACCTCCGGGTCTGAAAAGTGAAGCCAATGCTGAAGTGTCCTAAACTTGCATTCTCTCTGATCTCCACCAGGGGGCGACTCCTCTGGTTGTATAGAAGTCTATGAGAAAATGACTCTACTTCTCTCTTGATTTATTCCCTCAGTAAACATTGTAAACATGAGTTTATGTCTCAATCTCTAGTTTCAAGTCTTCTTCAATACAGCATGATGTTCATTTAGTACATTATGGTCCATTTAGAGTCACACAGACCATAAAGCAGGGGATGCTTTAGGGCGGGGCTTACTGTGATTGACAGGTCACTACCACAGTGTTGTGCGGTCTGGGAGTCCGTGTTTTTGTTTTCCAACTTTAACCTGTTGTGTGTGTGTTTCCAGTTCATGAGAGTTCGTTGTATCCATGTTGGTCTTATTCAGCATTCGGTTGTACTTAGCTCCACCCTCTGTCGCTTTTGGTTACAAAAAAACAAGATGGCAACAGCCAAAATGCTGCCTCAAGGCTTCAAAAGCGTCGTTCACAAACCAATGGGTGACGAAGGGTTAGGGTTAGGGTTAGGGTTAGTTACCGTGACTACGTCACCGTGACTGCGTCCCCTTCTTTCGCACGGTCGAGGGATTGGACCAGCCGCCCTTTCTTCACGCTTGTACTTCATTCATTCCTCTTCTGTGCAGGAGTGACCAGCTAAATGTCGGCGACTACATCAAGTCGGTGAACGGCATCAATCTGACCAAACTGCGCCACGAAGAGATCATCAGCTTACTGAAGAACGTAGGAGAGAGAGTTCTGCTGGAGGTGGAGTACGAACTGCCCCCGACAGGTAACGTTGCGTACGAACACACTCACATTGCCTTTAGGGTCATAAAGTACGAGCTCCAGTACGGTAGAGTCCGACATCAGCACAATGGGAAAAACCCAACATAATCAGCAGGCTAAAAGGTCAATATTTGACAATTAAGCAAAACCTTGGAATACATTCGATAAAAGTTTTGATTTTTAGTCGTGTCATTGAAAATTCCACAATATCTGCCGGAGTTATGGCAGGAGCCACGAAACAATTGGTTAGTGTTGATAAGTTGTAGTACGTTTGGTTCAAACAACTGCAACACCTTAGGTGAGAGAACAATGGTGGTGACGGCACTGAACGTTGGCACTTCATGCATATTGTGAGATCCGTAATTGTCCAATTGTTTCTTTTTTCCTTCTCATTCACATATTTTTCTATTTTATTAAAACTAAATCATCAAAATGTAAAACGCCTGTTTCTTGTCGTGTTGCATGGTCTACTTACTTTAAGTCATTATTCACACTCTTTATTCTTCTGTATTTAATGTTAAGCTCCATTAGCCTGCTGTAAAATGTATTCAATGAACAAAACTTTAGTTGCACCACATTATGGAGCAGAACTATTTCACAGCTGCAGCATGAATTCTTTCCCTAAAATGAATAACTTGCCCCTCTCTGTCTCTCTCTCTTTCTGTCGCTCTACCTCTCTCGTTCTCAAAGCACCCGACAGCACCTCGGGGGTTATATCAAAGACCATCGACATCTGTTTGCACAAAGAGGGGAGCAGCTTTGGTTTCGTCATGCGGGGTAACCATCAGTCAAATACAGAACTGTATATTTAGAGAACTGTATCACTAGGTGTGCTTGACATGGCGCCATGTTGGAATGGTGCCACTAAGAGGAGAAGTATCACTGTTTAAAAAAAAAATTGAAGTTCCGCAACAAATCGACAGTAAAATGAGTCGATGGTGACTTGGTTTGAAGGGAACTGTGGACTCGCGGGTGAAAGTCCTATGTTTGTTCCATCCAACCCGCCCCACATAGACTTTGTGTCCGCCGCTGTTCTGACCACTTCATAAGATGGTTATAACTCCCCTACAGAAGCCAAAGGGTGCTATGACCAAGCTGCGGTATTTGACGAGTTACAAGTTGATTTGATGTCACCAGCTTTCACCTTTGCTCTTCTTGCAGGCGGTACCCACGAGGACTGGCACAAGTCACGCCCGCTAGTGGTCACCTATGTCAGGCCCGGAGGTCCTGCAGACAGGTAGCACTGACTGCACACTCATGCAACCTTAAACCCGCATATACTGCACTGTCAGCTACATGTGCGTCAGTGTGCAAACTCACACAAAGCCACATGCGTGCTCACAGAAACAAACATATGCATGCTCATACAGTTGTGCTGAGACTCTTATGGGGGTGAAAAGGGAAGTCTAGGAGAAATGAAAACCAGGCACTGGCCTCCATTGAGTTTAAACAAGCAGCGGCACATCTCGGCCACTTCCAGTCAGGAGTCTGGGGGATTTGCCTGCGACCTCATGCGAATAAACCCCAAAGATACTGGTGTCAGATGCTGTGACCGTCACTGGTATGTTGGACAGCTATGTGTTACTCACAGCTGCAGCAGCATGAATTACCTCGTATGAAACCCGGTTTCATACATTTGCCTAGAAAACCCTCATTCTGTCGATGAAGCGTCATCTACTTGTGGTAGAACCTGGTTGAACCCCCCCCCCCCCATGAACACAGACAGTTGGCCTCTTCCACTTCCTGTTTGAGGAGTGTAAGAGGCCATCTGAACTTATTGCACATGCTTTGGTCAAGAGCAGACTCAACATGAAGCCATTAACCTAAACAAGCTACAGCTTTGTCTTTCAAGTGACAATGACAACAGAAGGTTCGCTAAAGGTGAACTCCAATTACAAAAGCAAGCACATCACGCCATGCATGATGCAGTGCGAGAACACAAAACTGCATCGTCATCACTTTGTAAGAAATTCTAACATGTTTGTAGTGCAGTTGGGTGAATTGGATTGTTGGTAATTTGATAGATTTAGTTTGTTGCCCAGCTCTAGTTCGCTGCTATGTTCTCCTGAAGCTGATCTCATAGAAATGTTAGTATTTAATATACACTACCACGACTGTAAAGGCTCCTGGTACAACAACATCTTGCTATAAGTTTAAATGTGTCATCTTTATTGCAATCACACAAAGCTCGCTGCTCGGTCCCATTTAGAAAATGACATATTCGACTGAGCTGCTTCTTCACTGTTATCCAGCCAAGACACAGCAGGAAGAGTTTGATCAGTGGATCTGATCGCGCAGCAGCTTCAGTCAGTTGATGCTGTCGACTAAAGAACTGAGCGATGCTATTTTTATTCCTGTGGCAACTCTCTGTGAAAGACTTGCATGCAGTAATACATCAGGACACGTGCAGAACGGCTTCCTGAAACTAAGCAGTTATGTTTCCACAGAGCAAGTGAATGAACGCTTGTGGAGATCTTGAACGCATCTTGTAAAAGGACTGTTTCAATTGTGAGCCAATGTACATTTGTTAGAATTGATTGCAGAGCAACCAAATCTGTTGATTTTGCATCATTCACTGCGTTACTCTAGTTGGTCCTCCACAGGTCCACACACTCTGACGAGACTGGGACAAAGCCAGATTAAA